>NC_138863.1:29047283-29647283 GCF_965194805.1 Balaenoptera borealis
CTAGATACCCAGCACGGGCTAGGCAAGTGGTAAAAGCAGAATAAAAGTATGGAACACATACATTATGGAGTGGTAATTTCAAATGAAGTCCTATATCAAGAATACTGTTGTCTTGTATGTTCTCAGGATATGGAAAGGAAAGGAAAGAGGTTTTGTACTGCCATGACTTATACTTTGCTTCTTACTGTCTCAAATCCCCATGTGCCTCTTTTGGACAGGCAGGATTCTTAGTACCTGCTCTCTTGCTTTCTTATAAGTAGGTCCTTACTGCTCAGGCCTGACCAGATTAACTTCTGGATTAGTTTTCTAGCTGCTGCCATTACCAATTGCCACAAATTTATATCACCCTTATTTATCTTTATAAATTATTATCTTACAGCTCTGTAGGTTAGAAGTCCAACACAGGTCTCACTGGGGACAAAATCAAGATGGGGGCTGTGCTCTGTTGCTTTCTGGAGTCTCAAGGGGAGAATCCATTTCCTTGTCTTTTCCAGCTTTCAGCTTTGCCCACATTCCTTGGCCCCTGACCCCATTCCTTCATCATCAAAGCTGTTGAGTCCTTCTCATGCTGCCATCTCTCTGGTTTTCTCTTTTAATTCCCTCTTCCACTTTTGAAGACCCTTGTGGTGACACTGGGCCTACCCAGATAAATCAGAGTAACCTCCCTATCTTAAGATCAGTTGATCAGCAAATTAATTCCATCCACAACCTTAACTCCCCTTTGTCTTTGAACCTAACATATTCACAAGTCCTGGGGATGAGGTGTAGATATCTGGGGAGGACCATCCGTTATTCTGCCTACTACAAACTCTTTAAATTGACAGCTCAGCTTGACCTTCTTTTCAGCCTAAAAAGCAGATATGGCTAAGAGCATGTGCTCTGGAGTCAGGCTACTTGGGTTCAGATTTTGGCTTTGCCTCTTTTTGATGAGTATCTCATCTGGTAGTGGGGATAAGAATGGTACCGTCTTTATATAGAGTTCTTGTGAGGATGTTAACTTTAAAAAGGAAATACCTACAAAAAGAACTGCCTGGCTTAGATCTTCTTCCTCAAGGCTGTTGAGATGAAGGACGGAGAAAAGAAAGAAGGGAGGAAGGGAGGGAGGGAGGGAAAGAAAGAGAAGAGGCAGTGGGCAGTACTAAGTGTGCCTTCAGGACAGGACAGAGTCGTGCAAGTCAAATACTAAATTCCCTGCAGGCTGTATTGCTTTTTCTTGTACCAGTGACATCAAGTACTTGCTTTTAAAGAAAATTTATCACTGTCTTACAGGAAATCAAATCCCCTTTCAGTGGAACTCTAAGGGATTATCCAAGTATCTTGCTCATACCAAATCAGAGCCTGAAATAAGTGATTATAGTTAGAATTACTATTATTCAACACGTTATTGGATTAGATCATTTTCTACTGTACTTTTCCCTTTTTTTTTTCATTTTACCTTTGTTCTGTTTTGCTTCATTTCCTTGAGGTTCTATCCTGCATGTGTACCTGTTTACGAAATGAACACAAAAGGTGTGTAGAGAAATGTTGGGATCAGGGGATAGGGCCGGTTTTTGTTTTTGTTTGTTTGTTTTAGGAATGAACAAATACAGGGAAATTCTGCACTGAACAGGAAACCTTGCTAACCTGAGCAGGACAGCTTGCTAACATCCCAACAAGAGTTTTGGACTGTGAGGGTATCTCAGGCCTCAGGGAATCCTGGGAACATTCTCCCAAGTAGGAGGGTGGCCGGTTTCTAGAAGAGGATCTGAGGGAGGACGTACACCCAGAGCTAAGAATGACTGCTGTCTGAGGTGCTGACTTCACTGGGATTCCAGCCAGAACCTGAGATTGTATGTAGGCTTTGGGGATATGGAAATGGCCACTCTATTAGTTATAAGTACAGAACCCTGATTCAGACTGGTGTTAGCTTCCAAGGGTATTTATTAGCTCTAATAACTAAGAAGAATAGAATTGGATTTGTCTTTTGGCTTGGCTGGGTCCAGGTTCTCAGATGTTTTTCATCAGGACTAGAAACTCTGTCTTCCTTTCTACCCCCTGGCCCCATTTTTCTCTGTTGACTTTGTTCCCAAGCAGGCTCTTTCCCACATGGCCATATGGACACCAGCAGCTCCAGGCTTCAGTATTAGTATCTTAACCCCAGTGGAAAGAGAGCTTCTCTCTTCCAATAGTTTCAGCAAATGTCCCAGAGCTGGCTCTCGTTGACCTTTGTGGGTCACATGACTGTCACTAAGCAGATCACTGTGGCCATAAAACTTCAGCCTTAGGAGGAGGGTCAGGCCCATACAATTGAGAATGCAGAAGAGTTGCTGTCCCGGGCAAGATCAAGTTGGTGGTGTCAGAAGAAGGGGGAAGGAGTGAAAACAACCACTGCATCAGCTCTGAGGCTGACAAAGGCACTCAGCGGTGGACCTTGGGTACCAAGAAACAGTTCAAAAGAGTGGGCTTACAGATCTGCCTGGGTTCTCACCCCATGGCTGCCACTCACTGGCTGTGTGACGCAAGCCTCAGTGTCCTTAGCACATGCACACAAAAGGGGTGCGAAGATTTACCATGGAAGGCTGCTGAGGATATTACTGGGGTGAGATTGGGGAAATAGCCAGCACGTGCCTGCATATGATACCATCCTTAATAAACATGAGCTTTTTCTCGACTTGAATATAGAATGTCTATATAGACCTGCAGGTATCACAGGCAGCATTTCTGGGCTTCCATTGTAAAGCTTAGGACTGAAATCTGGGTGTTGAAATGTTAGAGTTTCATCATTCAATGGTACAGGCTAATCATTCTTTATTTACCCTATACGGGCATGACACGTCATTTCCAACACACTTTTACATTAGTTTCTTCTTTAATAATGACAATTTCGATAATAATAGTTAATATTCATCGAGATCTTACCATATGCCAGAGAATTTTCTAAGCACTTTACATAGATCATCTCATTTAATCCTCACAACCAATCTATGAAGTAAGTGCTATAATTGTCCCCGTTTTATTGAGGAGGAATTAAGGCACAGAGAGGTTAAAGTGCTCAGAGTCACACAGCTATTGGAAGAGCTGGGATTTGAACCCAAGCAGTCTGACTCCTGAGCTCACCTTCCCTACACACCTTATTTCTCAACACATACGCACTGCCTCTCTTCAAGGTAGGGCTAATCGTTTTCTAAGGGGTGATAGAAGTTGAGTTCTTTACCCAGATCTCTCTAATATCCTCGTTATTTTTATGTTTCCTAGGTGTTTTTCCAGGTCTGACCATCTTGCCCTCCATATGAAGAGACATATCTAAAAAACCTAAAGGCCACAGTTGCCATGGCGCCAGCCGTTGTCTGAAGGAAATGCCATGAGGCAGGGGGCTGGACTTCAGGCGGGGACCCATTGCCTCGCAGAAGAAAGTTCTCACTTATTAAACCTCTGTGTACACACACGCACAGACACACACAGACACGCACACACGCACTCACACATAGACACACACACACGCGCGCACACACACTGTCATGCACTCAGCTATATTTAAAATATATACGTCTATTCTTTATGCCTTGCCCTAGCCAGATGGTAGAAGACGAAGAAGAAGGAAACCAGGTGAACTCAGCAAGGCAGTCTGGCTGCTTACTTCAGCACTATTGGAATTATTTCCCGCTGTTGCCAATGGAAATCAAAGAAAATGGATGTGACGTCTCTGCAGGTGGACGGCAGTAAGAGGGGCTTATTTAACTTGCTTCTCAGTGCAACTTGATAGGAGAATACAACGTCTTAAAGTTGCATATGTGTAGCACTAATGTTTCTTTTTAAATAGTTGGGGGAAAATGACCTAGAAAACCAAATTGCAGTTTGGTAGCCAAAATTAACTCTTGGTTTATTTGTCCTTTGTGTGTGAAAAGTCCTACTATTCCGTGCGTCCGACTTCCTCACAGAACTGTTGATCAGTTTTGGTTCTTCTTAGTACTATTGAGATCTATCCAGTTGATACCAACGGCCTTAGCGGCGGCAGACTCTGGAATAACTCCTTACACCTTTCTGGCCTGCATTTCTCTAGACTTCACTCTCCAGGGAGGAGTTTTCTTTTCTTACTTTTTGACTCTCTTGCACACCATATGCACTAGGGATTCTGGAAACTTCTAGCATGACTGCAAAGTGGCCAAGAGAATAAAGTCCTTGATGATAAATCACAGTATATCCCTTGAGCCTCACCTTATTGCCAGTGCTAGATTTTTTCTTTTTAATCTCTGTTTTTTGCTAACGAAAACTTGAAAAGCTTATTTGGAAGCTTAAATGTTTTATCTTTTCTCCATGGACTAAACCTCTCCAGGACTCTCTCTCGGCACCTGGATGTCCAGCTCTCGAAGCAGCCAATCAGATGGGACATCACACTTTTCTCATCCCCCTTGAGGCATCCTGACCTCAGCTTACAGTGATCAACCCTGTGCTGTATGTCATTGCTACCCTATAACCAGTTTCAGCATAGATGTTGCTAGTCTCAAAGGGCAGCTGCATATTTAACCTAACTCTGGGTTACGACCTGACAAAAAGCCAAAAATATCACTCTTTCCAGGAGTGGGGAGAACAGAGGATGCCTCCCAAGTCTAGTGACTTCAAAAACCATCACCCTTTCTTCCTCTCTCATACCCACTGAGTCCTATCACCCCACTTGTTAAAACACACAGTTCAAAATGCCATTGTGGGAATGCAGGGTGGACATTTAAAGAAAGGGTTGAGATATTTCTCTCACGCTCTGTCTAAAAAGAGAGACATATTTCTGATTTTTTTTTTTTTTTTTTTTGGCTAGGCCCACCATGCCTTGTGACCTAGAGCACCCGGGATCCACAGAGGCCTCACTCTTACTCTGCAAGCTGACGCCGAGGGGGTTACATGCCTCACTTTCCATCCCACACACACATCCAATATCGGCCTCCATCTACCCGCATTCTTAGCTAGCTGGCACTGGCCTCAACTCCAAAGACTGCCTTTAGGACCATTAAATGGCCTATGCAAGCAAGCGGGGTGGTTTTAGGGCAGATTGTATATTTTGTATATTCTGGGACCATCCCTTCAAGACGCGCGTCTGAAAAAACAAAAATGGCATGTGGTCCGCCCATGGTTGCTGCTCCTTCATACCAGCTGGCTCCCCTCCTGCCCTCCTTGACTGTTTGACTCCTTGACTGTTAAAATGCCACCCCATACCTATTTGGGATGCAACAGTGAAGTCCTTGAAAGGAAATAATAATATAAGAAACACAGATGCATTTATGACAGCAACCTTCAAGATCCTTGGCATTTGGTTTCTCAGCTTTCTGCAAACTTTGATTTCACTGAAATGTTGAAACTACTCGTCTGAGGGCAAAGGAGCCTCCTTATCACAAATGCTGTAGCTGCCAATTGGACACTTGGGGCATTCTGAGGTCTGGCCCTTAACGTTTTGTTTCCCTTTTTCCTTTTTTCAATTTAGACCAAAAAAAAAAGAAAAAAAAGAAAAAAAAAAAAAAAATGAAACAACAACAAAAAAACAGCAAAAAAAGAAAAACCACCCTAAACACACATACACACAAAATCTGCCCATTTGCCAGAGGCAATTATGTATATGTTAGTCGGAGGGTATTTAAAAAAATCAGTTTTATTCCAAAGATTTAAAACTAGACATGACTTAGAAACCATTTCTGGAGCACTGCTTGCTGACAATCTCATAGTTCCCGACTGCATTCGAGTGCATTTGTAGCCAGTCCATCAGGGCGGACCATGGGATTATATTTGAATGTGTGGTGCATCCTTTCTCGATGAAGGATGTGTGAGGGACCTTGACCCTCAGCTGTATTAGACTGTAGCGCCTCCAGTCAGTGCACTAGATGAAACTTTAGACACCCCAGGTTTTGTTGGTTCGTTGATTTCCCTTTCTAGAGCAGCCTCCAGCATGACTGCACGCACACACCAGTGATGGCGTTAGCCATGGCTGCCACGATTTACAAACGTTCTCTCCCCAGCTGGAGTTGCTCTTGCCTCTCGAAATGCTATTATTATTAAGGGTTTATAATACTTAATTTAATTTTTGAACTGACCAATGCAAGGCTCTATTAAAAAGAAAGTTTAAAAAAAATGCAAAAGAGTAATCATTGCTTGCTCACTCCCGGTTGTCATCTGTGGTCTTGAAAAGATCTCATTTGAACGTGGCAGAACAAAGGGCATTTGGTCTTCATCAGCGTCTGAAATGTTCGGCAGTTTCTCTCTCTTTTGTATCAGTGAGGTCCTTTGTAATCTGCTCCTGACCTTTCTCTTAGCAGGGTGCACTGAACCTCGATGGTGGGGCTGGCTTGCTTGCTTCAGGTATTTGTTGACTGTGAGAATTGGCCTGAGAATTTGGTGGGCACTAAGTGTATGGCTTTGAAACTGTTCTTCTCTAGCCCGATTGACACCTCTGAATGATAACCAGTCCTGTCCGTGGTGGGTGGGGTGGGGGGCAGTAGCCCCAATCATTTTGGAAATGGATTTGTGATCATGTGTCCATCATCTCTGAAACGGCAGAGATGGTTGGAAAGAGCCTGCTGGCGTGAACAGGCTTTCCAAGAAATAACCTGAAGCTAGTTCGCTTCCAAGAGGACAGGTTATTTAGAACAGTGCTTTAATGGACCTTTGAAATACAGTAAACCGCTTTCTCGTTTAAATTGTTACCTCCCAACATTCCAGGGGATCTCAAATTTGAAAGGAAAAACCTGGCATGGTGTTTCTTGTGGTTGTCCTCTCAAGCTCGGTTTATCCAGGGTTCAGAGTTTGACATATAGGAAAAGAGTGTTTCGAAGCCATTGACAGTTTTCTTTATTTCAATTTGTGCTTCTTTCTCCTACCACACGGCTGTAAGTCAAAGATGTGGAAACCTGAAAATATAATGCTGCTCCTGGCTACTGGCCTCCTGCCCCATTGATGGTTCATTGCCCAGCTTAATGCCTGGTGGTGATGAGTATTATGTCCAGAGAAAGAGATGTTTGGATTCTATGACAGAGCTGCATTTTATAAAAATATCGGAGACCCCCAGAATGAACTTCATGCTGACCATTTCCTTCTCCTCTCTGTGCTCTCCCCTGCAAAGCCCTTCAAGTATCCCCTTTCCTCCCCTCCTGCACCTCTTGTGCCCTTTTTACATCTTTGATTGCCTGATGATAACAGGGTAAAAAAAGACAGCCAACCTCACGCATGATTAGCAGAACTGATTCCTATGTTTTAAAAAATCTTCTTTGAATCTAGAAGCCAGAGAAGATTTTTTTTTAAGGATTTCAGTTTGAGATAAGCTTCCAGATTAGCCATGTCTGTTTGCATCAAAGGGGAAATAAATGGGACTTTCAGGGCGGCTCAGCCAGTGCATTCAGAACATTCTGCCTATAGCCCCAACTCCTGAATTCTACGGCAAAGTCAAAAGAAATGAACTCAAATGGCAAGAACAACAAATCTTAATGATTAGTTTTATTGGTTCAAAATGGTTTCCTCTATGGAAGTCACTTCATAAAATATAAAATATAGTGCAAAGTGCTTTTGGCTTTTCTTTTGCCTGAGTTGGTTTTAGGAGAAGGAAGAAGGTTGGGAAAGTCAGAGACGCAACATATTTAACTACAAAAATCAGGTTCATTGTTTCTTTTTAAAAAAAATCTTATGAGGGCCAGCATTTCTGGCCACAGTTTTGCACCCAGATCTTTGCCAAAGTGAAAATTCGTTAAGTAGAACCTGGTTGAAATGTACTTGCGGAAGCTTCCTCTGGCATCTTCCGGAAGTGGCCACTGCCAAGTGTGGGGTGGAGGGAGGAGGAGAGAATTTGCATTCCGGGTCTGGATTACATTTCGGTAAACATGGTGATATCTCAGTTTGAAAAGGGGCTGGCCTGAGTATACATCGATGCCTCTTTGATGGCCTACTTTCCTCAATGAGGATCTTTGGGAAGACTTGAGATGGAACAACGAAAATGTGTCAAAGGAAGCAAAAACTGCTTGTAAATGTGAGATCCCATGACGAACTGCCTGAGGCTTCAGGGTTTTCTCTTGCTTTTAACACTCGCTTAAATCTCCTCTGTTGATTCCTAATAGATCCTGGAAAAGGGAAAAGTAAAGCTGCAATTACCTTTCTTCCGCGCACCCTTCCAATAGAGTACTGTATTCTTCAGGTGTTTTGCATTTACGTATAAGTCCTCGGGAAACAGGTATCAAAAATGGAGAGAGAAATCCTAGGCCGTCACTTCACAAATATCCCAAACGAGATACTCTTTTCAAACAGGGCTCCCTCTCAGCAGTCACGAGGGAAGGTTGATGTGTTCTTTGTTGGGGACTGTTTATACAATTTTTTTCAACTGTGAGCTTTGGAATCGTAAACTGCTTTGACTCCAGCTTCTGTCTACTGCCATAAAATGCACCCCACGTCAGAATAATGAGGGTGGTGTGTGTGCACGCAGCTAGACACGTGTGCATGTGTACCTAATGTACCTTCGCAGAAGGAAAACAGTTAGGCTACTGACGTTTACGAGGAGTAGCCACCAGTGCCTAATATCTTTTGGGGGGGATGGATGCTTATAATTGCCAGTATATTGAAAACACACTGGGAGTTCCACGTAGAGGGGAGGGGCTGAGGGTGGGGAGAGGGGACATTTTAATCCTAGGCCTTTGGACCCGAGGCAGAATGATTTCTGCAAGTCTAGGTCCCGAAAGGCTTTGGGGCTCACTGGCTGGTCCTCAACCTTTTTGTTTTTGTTTTTCTCAGCATGCATTTTCTATTTCAACCCAGACTTAGTTGAATTTCTTGATCTTTCACTTCTGCTTCATTCCAGGGAGGAAAAATACACCTGTTATGGCCAAGATCTCCTTGCTAACACAGAGGCAAAAATAAATGTTTAATGTTTTTGAAGCCTCCCCCTTCCTTTCCATAAATGCCCCCCAAACTCCTTCTCTCCTGTCACCCTCTCCCTCCTCCTACCATGCAACCTCCCAGCCACTGCCACTTTTCTTTCAACTCTCTATCATTCTCGTAACAGTTGCTTGAAGAACTTTATTTTTGCACTGTACGTTTTCTTTTTGCCAGACGTGTCTAACAAGTGTGTTTGGAGAGACCTACTCCCAGCCCTACCCCTCCCACACCTCCCTCGGTCACATGCTCTCAGGCCTTCTCTGGTATTTATAATATATCACAGAAGTACCCAGTCTTATAGCCCTCGGTTATGCCTTTTTTTGACATTTTATTTTTTTTAAGCTTTTTATATATATATATAAATATATTACTTTGTCAAGTTTTTTTGCTGTACAAAAGTCTTAAGATTTAAAACTATTATTTGTATTATATGATGGTGGTATGTTAATGTTACAAAATTATTAATGAAGAAAAAATTTATTTTTGTTACTGGTCTGTTTCATAATTCTTTTTTAAATTGGTATATTGTAAGATATCTATGCAAAAAATGTTATGTGACGCATTTTTATTTAAGAATGTAATATGTGTAATAAACAGTAGAATGTGTTTGGCCTTGGAATGCCTTACTGTATTTCTCCTTAGCTTATCTCACCAGGGAGAAAAAAAAATCCTCAAAGAGATCCAAATGGGTCCTTATATACCTCATGAGAGTTTTCTTTCTCAGAGAGAAAAAGGGAAGGCAAAAGATTGTATTAGGTCATTTTTCTTCATTTGGGAGGCTGTTGGGTGTGTGTGTGTGTGTGTGTGTGTGTGTGTGTGTGTGTGTGTGTGTGTATTTTATGGTTTCAGTGAGGTAGCTCAGAGCCCAGATAAGAAGGAACACTAAAGACAGTTTATTTCTTCAAGGGGAGGTAGAGAGCGGATGGTTGGAGGTTATGCAAAGCAATACTTCAGAACGAGGTGGACTGTGGGATGTTATTTGTTTAGGGGGTTAGGAGCAGCTTATTGAAAGCAGTTTATTTGGTGAGAGAAGGGGAAAGTTTGTTCCGGGATAGCATTAAATGGAGCAGCTTTGGAAAGGGTAACTAGAAGCAGTTGGTGGAGGAGAGAAGAAGGCAAATGTGAGAAGGAGTAATTGAGGTGAGGGGTTGAGGGATCAATTTATAGGAGTTTGGTGACAAAGTGGGGAAGAGAAGGCTAACCAGAGGCAGAGCCACATGGGTGGCTAGGCTTAAGTACGAGAAGGTAGATGCAGATATAAGCAGCCGCAAACACTGACAAGAGGGAGATGGAAGGCCTAGGGGAAATTCTCAGAACTGAAAAGAACACTTACTAAAATCTTCTCTTCCCCACACAACTTCCAGGAAAGAACATCCAAGTAAGCGGAAAGGTAGAGAACCTAACTGGTCTTACAATCCCAGCACCCCTTGCAGGGCGAATCTCCGAGAAAAGTGGTATCATTAACTGGGAGCAACAAACGGACACATTTGTCACCTACACTGGACACAGTGCTACTCAAGCTTTCTTTTCACGCTTTGGACTTAAGGAAATGGATACAGTGGTGAATCAATTCTATCCCTCCTCAGACAAACGTGACGAGAAACTTTTCGATCAATTTTCACATTAAAGATCGTGACTATGGTGACCAAACTTGCTGCCTGGGCACATGCATATCTCTGAACAGGAAAACGGGTGTGAGGAGTGTTGCAGTGGGCTGGGAAGGGAGGCTGAGTGATTGTGGCCTCACCCTAATAAAACTTAAGGGAAAGAGAATGGTAGATGCGTCAGGGGTCAGGAAAATGGTTTTGAAAGTTGTAAAGATCTGCGGCCACATCTTTCAAGTAAGCAAGTGAGCTGGGCAAAAGGGCAGCCCCCAAAGCCAGCTGACAAGAGCTACAGGCTCCAGTGGGAAGCGCACCAGCCCTGGAGTCCACAGCCCCACCTCCTGGTCCCTGGCCATTTAGTAGGTCCATGCCTAGCGGAGTAATTTAACCATCTCATAACCAAAGTCATTGGCTTAGAAATTTCTTTGCACGAGGAAGGATAAGATAGTTTTTCAGTGTTACTTAGAGCACGGCTTATTTTTCCGTAAGATTAAATCTGACATGTCAAAGCATATCAAATTGAACATTTTAGGTGGGGGACAACCTACACCCCGCTGAGATGATAAGAGGGGAAGCTGGTAAGTCTAATCTTTTTGCCATAAGGAAAGGAGATGGTTTACATAAGTGAATATTCTAGATGACTGAAGCTTCCACATTTAGAGACATAACTTTTGTTTAAAATATGTCTAAAAATACATTACCCACTTCACAATTTTTCTAGCATCCGTTTTTGCCATGTAACATAATTCAGGGATGATTCCAGACTGTCAGGTTGTCTGACCCCCAAACTAAATGACTCCAGTCTTTACCCCGAGTGACTCTACTTCCTCTGCTGTGTCCTCCCTATTTGCAAGTTGCAAGTTCTTTGTGTTGCCTTCTAGCAATATTTATCTCCTTGTCAACTCACAGATCAGAGAAGCAAGCTTGGTCACTTAGTAAGTGCAAAATATAATTCTAGTTCAACAGGCAGTAGTCAGAAAGTGTAACCTGGGTAACCTAGGGGAGTAAAGTGCATAGGCTTTGTGACAGCTCTAATCTGAGGTTATGTATCCGATTGGAAATTCTGTGCTAATGGAAAGGAACCTTGTAAAAAGCAGAGCTCGGTGGAATTGATAAGTAATTTATTATAGCTAGATCATCTTCCACTTAGGATTATAGGTTTAGAAGGGGAGATGGTTAAAACTTTTAACTGAAATGAGAGTTTGAGGTGACTGGTGAATGATGATGGTTTTTTGGGTTACCCATGATAAGCCAATTTGTGATTCCTTCTTCAACATTAAACATTTTATCGCAGCTGTTCAAAACTATCAATACTGACTGGCTTGAACATCAATTCAACCTATTGTTTTCTTAAAATTCTGCCTGATCTTAAAATTAACATAATTATACATACCACCCCACTACCTTTAAAAATACTGAAGTGACAAAAGAGCTACAAGGTTGGGGGAGAACAAGATTTGTTTGATTAGAATTTTCCCTTCGTGTACACTGCATTTGAGCCGTCCAGGAAGACTGCATAGTAATGGAATAGATATCATTCACAACCGTGACCCTTTGCCTTCACAAATAGAGAAACTGGGACTGAAAGAGGGCATGTGACTTTGTGAAGACTCAGGGGACACAGTAAGTGACAGCGCTGGCTCGTAGGTCCCCTGACTCTGGACTTTCCTCTACCCCTCACTGCTCCTCGGTGACCCAGGAGCCAACTTGATGCTTATGTGTGTCTATCCATAACATCACCATTGGCAACACTGACTTTATTTCCCAATTTCCTTGCCTTTAGTCACAGATGGTAACCTACAATAGAGATAAAGCATCACCTGCTAGAATTGGAAGGGATCTTGGAGATCTCCTTCAATGCACCATTGTACTTGAGTATACTGGGGCTCAGAGAGGTGGCAACCTGCCCAATGTCATATAGCATGTTCTCTGCAGAACAGGAGTCAACCCAGGGTTGTTGATATGCAGTAATGCTCAACCAGTCTTGATGTTGTTTCTTAAACTTTAGTCACTTGAGTATGGCCCTCAAGGTTCTTGGGATATCTTTGCTCTAATACTTCCTTAATATTTTTCTTTAAATCGACCTACTTTTTAAAATCTTAAATACCTGTTTTAGCTTTGTCCTAAGCAAAAATTTCCTGAAACCACTGATCTGACTGTTTCTTCTTTAAATATAAATGAAAATAAATGTATAATTCAAAATAAAAACACACATAATTGTGTTACATTGAAAGACAATTACTCTTGGTGGTATTGGAGAGGCATCATTCTGTGCCATTCTCTAAAATCTTTTCTGTACCATTTCTCTTTAGCTAATTATTTAGTCCATATGATGCTCCTTGGAGCACATTTCAAATTGAATCTAAAACTAAGTGCATGTGAAAATTTAATAAAGACTGATTTGATGACTGGGAAGTTACTTAAGGACCCAGAGGTCTCTTAGGAGGAAGAAGATAATGCAGCCGTGAGCGGAGTGAGCATGCATTCTCTGCCTTGCTTTCCCATCCTTGGAACACCCATCTTCCCTCAGGGCAAGGCACTCTCAGTGGATGGGCTCATGGCCAGGTCATGCCATTATTCTGGGAATGGAGCTCTGAACACTGGGCGTTGACTGCATCAAGGAAATCACCCTTTCCTTGTGTCCCCCAATCAACAATCAATGCCTAGAAACAAATGCATGCTATGAAACATGGCATCAAAAGATGTGTTCACTTTCACGGCATGTTTCTTTGGATCCGCAGCCCACCACCTGTACATGCACACAACTCAGCCCCCAAAATATTCTTCCAACCAGCTTCCAGGCACCTGATATTCTACTAGTAAATTTTTTTTTTTTGCCTAAACACTTCCCTATTTTAAAACTTCAGCTAGCCAGGAAGAGGTAACTCTATACTTTATCCATGATGTGTATCTTAATGTGAATGAGTGTATTCCAACCTTTCACAAGAAAAGACTTTAAGTGCAAGTAAGATGAGAGACATGGGGACTATGGATAGGAAAGTAGGCGGCTAACTTCAGGCCTCAGGAAGCGGGAGGGGTAAGGAGTCAGGCAGGCAGTTCTTTGCCCATCACCGCGGAGCCACAGTGTAGGCAAATGACTTCATAAAGGGACCGAAGCAAAGAACAGCCCCATCTGAGCGACTTCCAAGGAGGTAGCTGATCAGGTTAAGTCCCAGGAACCTTCTCCTGAAAATGTGTTGAGATGGACCTTCTCTGGGTCTTTTCTTAGATAAGACCTCTGGTGGTAACTCTGGGGATAGTGCGTTTTGATTTTGTTGCTTTTGACTCAATCCTCTCAGTTGGCCTTGGCAGCTCATGCCCTGTGCTAAGATGGTCCCTGGCAGAGGTCCTAACCAGGGCATAAGAATGCCAGCCTGTTACTAGGACCTAACAACTTACCCACTTTGGGCTTAAGACCCCAGACTGGGCCCTGACCTTGGCTTCTGAGACACCAATGACACCCTCTCTGGGTCAAGTCCTATTTGTTTCTTAAACCTTTGCCGCCTTTATGCAATTGAAGTTCATCCTTCAAGCAGAAGTCCCCTGGGACTGAGAGCTTGGAGGAGCCCATGTGAGTCTGCTGTCTGTCAGCAAAGCCCCTTGAGCTAAGCTCAGTTTTACATCCATATTTTATCAACTGAAGGAGAAGAAAGAATTCATGTCACAGTTGGAGAGTATGGGCTTTTCTATATTCTGAGGAAGCTATTCTAAAAATAGGCCTGTGGAAGACCTAGCAGGGAAAAATAGGAGCAAAGAAGGAATTTTAAAAATGATTGTGAAAGCTCTTCCTGAAAATGTACAGATACAGATTCCTGCTTATCTCCTTCCTCTGACCCACAGCACCCCAGGGATGAGGCAGGTAGCTCAGGGAACAGGAAGAGAATTGCCATAAATCTGAGCTAATTTGGAAAGGGAAGGAAGAAGCAGATACTCTGCAATCAATAGAGCGACGATTTGTTTTGTGGTAAATGTTTACGGCTCTGTTGCTGGAATGAAATCCTGCTGCATCAGAACATGGACCATTAGAGGTGAAATGAGTTCACCTAATGCCCTCGGTGTGTAATTGGTATGCATCCCTCCTCCACTAACAGCAGCCCAAAGTCCCTGGCTTCCAACTACAGAAAAGATTTTAGATGATTCTTGACATCCTCTTTACCTTTTTATTACTTCAGGATTCCCAAGAAAGAGAGAAAAATGACCGATGTCTCTTTCCTTAGCCCATGCTTGCAGAACGGGATGTACAAACGGCACTTAACGTTTCCTTCCACTCCTGAAAGTGCTGTTCGGGAGCAAACGAGGAAATGAAAACAATGAGAACAGGGGCTGGTTTGTTCCTCCACTGACTGAACTCAAGAAGTGATGCCTTGCTCAGCCGCAGAGGGGAAAAGAAGCAACGCTTGTGTTTCCTTGTCATGCAAAAGGGGAGAGTGTGAAAAATGCTTGACTGAAAGCAGAGTGCACTAATTGATTGTTAATGAAGACGCAACCCTAAATGTCTGGAATTTGGTTTAGATTCAATGTAATTTGACATTTGCCAACCATTATTAAATCCCTTTGATGCTCTCCCTGTGCAGCAGTGATGAGCAGCTGATTGGCTCTTGGGGTTGAAAATGCGGCTGGCTGGGCACTGAGTCAGTGGGGTATCTGGAAGGCAGCCGCCTTCACCCAACTCCCCTCAGCTCCACCAGCCTCACCAGTGCTGGCGCTCCCGGTGCCTTGTCTTCTCCATCCCCTTCCTCTCTCTGCAGGCTCTCTTCCGTTTCCCCTCATTCTCCAGGTCATATTCCCTTTCCAGCTCCGGTTCACCTGCCCCTTTAAAAGCAAACCATCCTCTGCTCAATCGGTTTCTCTAACTCAAAAGCCACCCTCTCTCTGAAAAGCACAAAAACGTACTACAATTGCATCGTGATTAAAGGATTAATTAAAAAGTTGCAGGAGGATTTCATGAAAACCCATTGTGGGAAAAAATAGTCCCTGAGAGAATTTGAGAGTCCTTGCCTCCCTCATGTTTCATTTCTGTTTTCCTTTGCCTGTTCGCTCGTCCTTCCACAAACAAGCTTCTCTGCTTCCTCATCCGTTGTGTACTGTCCAACGTACCTTTCACCAGAGCCACCCCCGAGTAACTCCCTTAGTTCCAGCCTCTGCAGAACCCATCTCCTGGCTCCCCACAGGAACTGACATAGTCTCAGGGTCCCAATTCTAATTTCCCATGAGAAAGAATTTCATTGGCCAGGCTCCGGTCTAGGGCTCATCACTGGCTGAATCAGCTGTTGCTGGGGGCGGTGAAGTGGGGAGCAGGGGCAAGGCAAGTAAAGTTCATTTTTCCAGAGCTGAGAGGGGGAAGCAGGAAAAGACGGCAGCCCCGGTGCAGTGTCCAAGAGCCAACCTCTTCATATTGGGGTCAACTATCTTGGAATATCCAACATGGCCTTGCAAATAGTTTTCTATGTTCATAATTTTTAATATACTCCAACACTTGCATTCACCCACTTACTTTACCAGAACCAATTCCTCCCCATCCACACTTCTGCTACATCTCCTTTCAAAAGATTTAGGAGGAGGAAAAAAAATCAGAAAACATTTTAAGACAGATCCATGGGAATCAAGAGAAGAGCTGTGGCAATGAGAGAAAAAACACATGATTCCATTACAGTAAGGACAAAGCGGAATTTCCTTATCCATCCGTCTCTGAAGCAGCATGAAAGGGGTTCAGGCAGAAAGGACACTGGAGGAGGGAGTCAGGAAACATTTTCCTAGTTCTAACTATGCCTCCAGAGAGCTGTGTGACCTGAGGCAAATCAGTTAACTTTTCTGGGCCTCTATTTTCCTTTCTTGAAAATTAAAAAGAATAAATTAGATGAATCTTAAGTCCTTTCCTCTTCTTCAATTCTGTGATAATATAACTTCAAGAAATATTTGATACAGAAATCATAGAACAGCAAAAGAATTTGAATGGTTTCAAAGAAGTATTCGTCTTTCCATTCATTCTTTTAATTCATCAAGCAAAAATTAATGTCTTATGTTTTAATTCACTTAATTAATTAATGTTTTAATGCTAGCTAATCTCTGGGCTAGGCTCTGGTTATGCAAATGGCAATATGCAGATATGATCCCTACACTCACAAAAGGCACAATTTAGCACATTAAGGAAAATCTTTATCATCTACATTGCAGTATTTCTGAGATAAACCTTCTTTTATGTATAATGCTGTTTTCTCCTGTAGAACTCTTCATACACTGATGATCTATGGCTTCTTTCTCTTCGTCTACCTGGAATGGGAGACTTCCCTCTCTCGGGGAGACACTACGAAACCCCAACACTTAGCTGCTACAGAAAAACATGGCCATGACCGGATAGAGAAATTGGCCTGATTTTCCAGCTCCTTCTGTGTCAGGTCTTTGTGTGTATGTGTGTGTGTGTGTGTGTGTGTGTGTGTGTGTGTGTGTGTGTGTGTGTGTGTCAGGTCTTTCTAACAGGACTTCCTCTTCAGGTTCGGAATAAGTTCCAAAACATCGGAAGACTTTATATTCAAAGATAAATGTAAAAGCATCATGAAACACAAGCAGACACTAATTATGAATTATGCCCCATGTTGACCATCCCGTTCTCTCTGAGCCACTGGAAGATCGTTTCAAGAATGACACGAGTGGACCCATGGCAATGAGAGTTGGGCCTGGCACATGTTATCTGCTCACTAGGTGCTGGCTGTCACTGTTGGTCCTAATAGAAAGCTGACACATTTCAGGGCAGAGTTTCTTAGGTCTGAATCTAATCCTAGTGCTTGAGAAAGCGGACCAGCTGCTCGCACTAACCCCAAGTCTTGGGGACCTCAGCTTTGGGCTCAGGGAAGGAGAGAGCTACAGCCTCCTTCTTTCCTCCTCTCCTGCAGCCACCCCAAGTGCGTGCCCCCCGGTCCTTGCCCAGCCCAGATTCTCCTTAACCGGTGACTCACCAGACAGGCCGGGGGGCCGGTGTTTCACAGGTTCAATCCTGCTCTCCATCCCCCCAAAGCAAGTCAGTGTGTTCTCAGAAAACACAACCCCGGTGGAAATGTTTGCCATTTTCTTGGCTAAGTGTTATTTTTTCCATATTAGAGGTCTGATTTCCTGCCATTCTTGGAGAGTACTGGGAGGAAGAAAGGTCAGGAAGCTGGGCCCAGAGGGGAACAGTGATTAAGCGCCCACTCATTTCCGTCCTTTTCCTTCACATCGGCGGGCAAGGGCTCTGAGGTGTTTCCGCATGGGTTATTTTTGCACAGAAAAGAACAGTGTCTTTGTTAAGGGGTCCTAGATGATATGCATGGGAGAGTCAGCGTTTTCCCCTCGCTTCTGTCCCTCACAAGCGGTGCGGCTTTCCGGAGCACCGGCTCACTGGGCCGGTTTCCTCAGCCCTTAAAAGGAGACAATACTTGCTTGTGAAATGACTTGGATTTCCTTCCAAATAAAATGCCAGGCAAGTCTAACGTACTATTATTATTGTAAAAGGTCTCTGTCTTGAGAAGTAGCACTCAGTGAGAGGTGAAAAAAGGAGAGGGCAATCTTGAGGAGGGAAAGGGACCAGACAGGGTCACAAAAGAATATTCCGAGACATTCTCCCCTCCACCCCTCCCCTCTCTCTAAGAGGAACTTTAGAGTGGTTTTCACCAACAAATCACAGGTTGTAGTACTTAGAAGAGTAAAGCTGTTATGGGCTAATGGAACTGATTGACTTGATTTGATTATATATATGTTTATATATATTTTGTTTGTTTGTTTGTTTATTTGGTCACACTTCATGGCACGTGGGATCCTAGTTCCCCGACCAGGGATTGAACTCACACCCCTTGCATTGGAAGTACAGAGCCCTAACCACTGGTCTGCCAGGGAAGTCCCTATGTATATTTTTAATAACAGCTCTCCACAGGTACAAAATAAAGAGAACATGATTTATCCAAGTGTTCACTAGTGATATAGTGGGATAATGAAGAAAGTATACTCCTTTTGATGATTGTTTTAATAGCTTGTCAATAGCTTTATTACCTCATTTAACATTCATAATAAACTTGTGCGGTCAGGAGGATAGACTTACGTAAGCCCAACTCCCTACCTCTTCTTTGTCTTTTGAATGAGGAAACTCAAACCCAGGGAGGTCAAGTGGCTGGCCCAATGTCACAAAAGTGCTAAGCAACAACACTGAGGTGAAAACATCTTTCTTCTAGTAATGCGCTTTCCCATCTACCATGTGCTGACCAGCGCCTTCATGAAGCAAATTCGGCCCTACTGTGAAGAGATGCCTGAATATTTGGTTCACTTAATAGTTGTTTATGTTTATACTGGAGCTATTATATTAATAGTATTCCAAAAGTTTGTTCAGAGATGAGTTTTACTATATTTTTATTAAAGTAACTAGTCCGTGTTTAAAGGTTAAAAACACAACTTCACTGTTATATTTGGTCCTTTATAGGATCAGGTGGTTTTATTCAGTATTATGAAAACTGTATGGCACAAGAATTGGGATAAGGCTTATTTAATTTACTAACTTATCTAATGAGTACAATAAGCTAAGACTGTGTTCAACATTGGGAGTCAAAAATGCCCGAGGCAATATATATTAGTTAGAACTGTATGTTTATGTTTGCTTATTTATTTTAGGTGGTGACAGAAATTCATCCTGTGGTCTGTGCACAAAGGGGAATTCATTATAAGAATTGTGGTATAATTTATTGTAGGAATACTAAAGTATCCTTGTGGAAACCCTAGAAGTGGAACATGATTTCTAGAACCACTAGAAATAGGGATTCAAGAGCTCAGAGCCCTCCACCCCAGCTCTCTTCCTCTCAGCTCATTTATTTCATTCTTCTCTTTCTCAAGACTCCCATTTTTTTGCTCTGATATCTGAAAACATGGCTGTCAGTAACACATGGCTTCAAAACCAAAAGAGATTGAGTTCCTTTTCTCAGTTCCAGTTCCCACATTGGACCAGGAGCTCACCCTAAACCAAATGACTCTGCCCTTCAGGATGGTATACTCTGCTTCGGTCAGGTACTCACTCCCAACCAATCCACCCGTGCGGGTAAGGGGAGGGATTACATTGGACTAGCACGGAGGGTCCTCTGATAACCACATGGGTGTAGGGGAAATGATCTGCCGCTAGAAGAGGGATGTGGAAAAGACAATCCCGTGAAGAATGGACAGTCCCTACCCTCACGAAGCTCCCAATCTCATCATCTATACACAGATAACGACACTACAGTTACATGAACTGTTAGAGAAATATATCAGATGGTTCTAAAAACAGAAGGAGCAATGACTCTGCCTAAAAGGAATCAGGAAGTTTGTACAGAGAAAGTCAGGTTCAAGCTAAGTCTCAAAAAGATCATCAGTGAGGAAAGGGCATTCCAGACAGAGGGAACAACTTGTCCAAAGGCTCGGGGGCAGGAAACCGTGACACAAAGGAGTGAAAAGATGAGGCTGGAAAGGGGAAGAGCCCCCTGTGCGCCTTCGTACCTAAGACCCATTTGCCTTCCCCATCCTCTAAGGAACAAATGATGTCCTGAAATGATAGAGGCACATTATATGGAACTTCTGGCTTTTTATCTACATAATAGAGCACTTTTATATAAATTCTTTCATTGGGTTCACACAATTTTGCCATGATGTAGGTAAGACTCACATTTTCCCCCAATTTTGTTGATGAGAAAAGAAATTCTTAAAGCACTGTGACTTGGCTAAGTTTAGTTTAGGCATAGAACCAGAACCGGATCCCAGGTTTTCAATTCCCAACTCAGTGTTCTTTCGGCCTCTTCTTGGGGTTTTCCTTTAATGTCAACTTAAGGAATCACATCTGTGTCACTAATAATTCAGTCTACTGTGACAAACCACTCAGATGCTCCCAAATGAATTATGTATATTTTATTTTGGTCAGTTATTAGCTTGTAAAATCTCCATTCCAGAAATTATCTGAAAGAGAAGATCCTTGTCACCTGGAATGGGAGGGGAGGAGGACAAAGAAGTGACCTTTCAATAACTTGTTTATTCTTATGATTCTTCTGTTATAATCAGTACATGAAGATTTAAACAAATCTCATAAGTACATAAAATGAACTGGTGATCTATTTTCACCATCCAAAAGACCTGCTAGATTTTAAGCTACCTGAAGACAGGGAATGTATCACATTTTTCAAAAGCCAGAATTTGCCCAGCGTTGCTGTTGTGCCTGGCCCTTACTTTGTAAATTCTCAATAAACGTTTGATAAATGAATGCATAAATAAACAAATGAACACAGGGAATTTTTAAAAATAAGAACACAACATAGATCTATGATGAAGAGCAGGCCTTGGTGTCAGATATATTTGGGATCAAATTTTGGCTGTACCACCTACTAAACGTGAAGTAATCGGCAAGTTATTATCTAAGCCTCCATCTCCTTAGTTGTGAAATGAAAATATAATGGAACTTACTCCTGAGGTTGTTTTTTTATTGAATAAAAATTTATTGAGCATCTACTATATGCCAGGCACTGTTCAAGGTTCAGGAAGATAGCTCAGAAAACACAGGTGACAAGCGCAGTAGACAATAAACAAGGCAATAAATCAGTGAATGAGTTAATTTTAATTGTGATGCAGTGCCGTGAAGGAAGAAAACAGGGTAGTGCAGACTCGATCATGGACATGTGGACTGCTTTAGATAGAATGGTAAGAAAAGACTTCTCTACGGAGGTGACATTTGGACAAAGACCCAGGGAGAAGAGAGTGAGCATGCAAAGGGAGATCCAAGGAAGGGCTTTCTGGGCAAAGGAAGCAAGAGCCAAGCAGAGGGAGGGGGCAGGATTGCAGAGCTGGAAGAAAAGCAAGGAGGTCCCTGGGGCCAGGGGTACGAGGTAGGAGAGAGGCTGGAAATTGGCCAGGTCCCTAAGTGCCTTGTAGGGCAAAGTCAGGGATTGGGGCTTTGCTCTCAGAGCAATGGGGGTCCACTGAGGAATTTAAACAGAGGGGTACCCTTACCCGATTCACAGTTTTAGAAAAGCACTCTGCCTCAGTAAAGGGCATCAGCATCTGTCTAACAGCTTATATGAAAAACCTAAGTCCTTTTTGGCTCCTCAATTTCCCTTTCCCTTCCCATCAACAAATCCAGTGAACTGGCCCTCTAAAATGTATCCCCAGAATCTTAATTTCTCTCCTCTTCGACTAAAACTACCTTCATCTAAGTTACCTTCCCTGGTCTGGGCTATTGCAAGGCTAAATTAGATACTGTAAAGTGTGAGAACTGACCAGACTTTCAAGGGGAGAGGTGAAGTAGGTAGCTGAACATTTAAAACTAAATCTCAAGTTGGGAGTTACATGACATAGCACACATAAACACTTGACACAGCACCCAGCTTCAAGAATGTCCTTAATGCACATTTAAAAACATTATTACTCATCCTCCTGGTGCTTTTCAACATGAAGGAAAGATCAAGGGATTTGGAGCAGGAGACTTGGGTTGATGTCTTAGTTTAAAAGAATTGTGGCTTTGGACAAATCCTAATTCTCTGAGCTGCTTTTTTTTCCCTCTGAGGAATGACGATGTAAACACCTGTTCTTTCCATTATACAGGGCTGTTATGAGCGTCAAATATGGTGATGGATATGAAAGTGCTTTGTAATCTGAAAAGCATCTTTTCATGAGTGATCAACTATATGAAATTACATTTAATTCAGTTTCCCTTTGTGTGTGACTTCTCAGGTTCCTATACTGTAAGACAATATTACAAAAGAAATTTTATTATAGGACACTGGCGTCTTCAGCTTACAGGAAGACTGAGTGCCAGATTCTTGAACCTCTGCCTTGTATAGTCAAAACCAGTGCTATCCAATAGACCTCTCTGCTGAAATGGAAATGTGTATCTCTGCTCTCCAACAGGGTAGTCACTAGCCATTGTGGTTACTGAGCACTTGAAACATGGCCAGTGTGACAAAGGAACACTACATTTAATTTTTTAGTTTTTTAATTTAAATTTAAATAGCCACATGTGGTTAGTGGCTACGGTATTGCACAGGACAAGTCCAAAAGCTCTACTTTCTCAGGGTCCTCATCTATAAAATGAGGACCCACTAAGGTCCTTTCTAGTTCTATCAATGCTTCTACGTACATAATTCAGAAATAGGTAAGCCAATTTGGATAAAATAAAAGCTGAATCCAGAGTCACTTTTCTTATTCTTGAGTCAAAGATAATCCTAGATTTTTTAAAAAAAGTTCATAGCTGCTTTATTAATCAACAGGAGGAAAGACTTTGAAACAATGACAACACAATCTCAAGTAAAAGGCAATCCTAGAAGATGAACTATTATACTCAAGGAATACATTCTCCTGGGAGCTATATTTTGGTATCAAGTAGAATACTTGTTCCAAAGTTAACATTCTCCATTTCTCATTAAGAAAAATTGCCAGGGAAAAATGTTTGGAATTGAATAAATAAACGGATGGCTGCCGTGGGGATTGTTTATGTGATGCTGACAGTTGCCAGGTCATAAGGGGTTTCCATGATGAAGCTGGCACTAATTTTGTCTCTTTGTATAAGAACTGTCTTCCTATTAGGTGGAGACAGAACATAAGGTGAAATACAGAGAGAAACAGACAGAAAATGAAGGTAACATGATTGAATTGTTTGGGGGGAAAAATGAGAGCTCCACAGAAAAGAAACCCAAGACAACTGAAAGGACGAGCGATGAAAGATGGCAAGAAGTGAGAAAAGCATTTGAAGGGGAGAAATGCATATGGAACTGAAATCAAGAAGACAGAGAGGGAACAGATTGGGGTAGGCGGAGTGAGGATAAGAGAAGAAATTCCAGATCCATTTGTGAACGACACCAGGAGCTAAGCCTGCCTGTGAGGAAAAAAATAAGAAAGACCAGAAAAAAAAAATTACTTTGGAAAGAAAGAGAGTGACAAGGTAGTGAGGACAAGGAGGGACAGCTGTCATCTCATTTAATTAAGAAATTATTAATGGAACAGACGGGCCAGCCACAATGAGCCTTTACTGATGAGATGCTACTAAAACTCCAGATAATAACAGCTGAAAAGTTATTGAGAGCAAAGTGGTAAGAATGCTAATTTAATTGGTAATAACATTATACTTAACACAATGCTTCGGAATCTAAAAATCACACATTAACTAAATTTCAATGACTCTGGTTATCATCTAACTATGATTGTTTAAATAATATCATACAATTAAATGTAAAAAAGAAGCCTTAATAATTTTAAGTGATCACTCTCATGCTCTGAATTCTCCTTTTAGGCATTTACCGTTCAATCCTGCAGTCCTGGTGGAGGTAATAATACCCTGCTGGCTACATCTTTACCAAACAGAGATAGTTGTTGGATCAGAAGAAGATAAATGGCAAACGTAGCTTCTAAATGCCTTATTTTTTTCTTCTCCATCCTTTATTTTTCCATTATCAGAATAGGTGGCTTCTTTCTTCAAACAACTACCTTGTTTCCTTCTCCTTCCTCCTCTCACCAAGCAGGTCCTCTGACAACACCTCCCTGCCTTCATTACAAGAAAATATGGCATCAATCCTGTTAGACTAAACATAATACAGGTCATGTAGGAGCTCAGTCATGCAAGGTCCCTTCACAAAATGTTGTCGAGATTGCAGCACTGAGAGCCAAGAACCATAGCCCTGTGGCCATGACTATGTTACTGATGGTTGTTGGAGAAGAGAAAGATATTTTGCTCACCTGACTCCTTCATGGGCAATCCATCCAGAAGTTCTTCTCATAGTGGGTGGAAAGAAAAAGGCAAAGCAACTGATTTATTTGAAAATATCTTTATTTTTCTAACTGTACATGAATGTTGTAAATTATTCCCCCAATACAGAGAAAGTTAAAGGTCTTATAACCCTACCTGGACCATCACTATCAAGAATTTGATGCATGTTTCCAGAAATCAACATACATATGAACATAAATGGGATCTTATTTAGGTAGTGTTCTGTAGGAGCCTTTTTAAACTTCATGTATGGTGGCCTTCCTTCCATGTCAATATGCCATACTTCACTGAGTGAAAGATGCCTGTGATTGTAAGATTATGTACCTGTAAGAAGAAAAAAATGCTACAGATATAATTGGTAGGTTCTGTAGACTCTGAGACACATCCTAATTTCAAAGATATTGAGATATTAAAGAGGCATCTTATAAATAATGAAATACAGTATTAAAATTTTTACTTAATCTTTGTGAGAACAGCATAATATTGCATTGTATGACAATATCATAAATTACCTAACAAATCCCCCATTAGTAGACATTTGTGCTGCTTCCAGTGTTTTCAAATTTTCATGACTTTCCTTAATGTCTGTCTTTGCATACTTGTCCTATTACTTCCTCAGGTTGAATTCCTAGAAGTGGAATTGATGGATTAAATAAGGCTGTTAATCTTGTCTGCATCAGGTGATACTGATTTACACTCTTACCAGTTGTGTTTCAGAGTGCTTACTTCCTCAGGTCCTCAGCAACTGATATATCTGGCCTGGACCTCAGGTAAGAAAGATCCAAAGTCTAACACCTCAACTGCTATCCATTATCATGCTTATCTTTCTTCTTGGTGTTTCCAATATTCAAGAAACTTCAGGAACTTGAAATGGTGATGTCCATAGATGATTCCTCCCGTAATGAACAAAGCCCAGATCTACTTATTGGCAAAGACCCACCCTTAGCAGCAGGGCTGTGTTCAATGATCTACTTTACTGCTCTTCATCTTTCTGCCAGAGATAAGGCCTAAGGGTCACACCTTTGGATGTGATTTAATATTATTAGCACCAGTAATTAGGAATTAAACTGGGACTACTTTCCTGAACTCTTTTGTTCATTTGATCTGAAATCAGTGAACCCAAACTGTGCACTAAGCTGTGGGGAGACAAAGATGAACAGCTTACATTTCCTGCCCGAGGAGCCTACAATCGAACGAGGGAGATGAGATTCACTCATGTAAACTTATAGAACAACAGAAGACAAGATCATTGATTTCATGAGACAGGACATGATTCAGTGTCAAATATGCAGACATTAAGTCCAGAATTTGAATGAAATCTGGTGACAGAATGCCCTGTCCCTTTGAGAGGCACCAGGACCAATGCTAATGTGCCGTGACCCTCTGAACGCACGAGGATGACACATGGTCGATCTTTTCTAGGCAGCATCTGCGTCCTATACCGTCCCTCAGGAGTCTAAGGCACAGCAACAAATGCTCTGTCTTTTCCTGGAGCACCAGAGGCCAGCTGTCCCAGCTCCCTGTGTGTCCTGGAGGGGAGAAACCAGACCTTTTGACTTCAGCCCCTCTTCTGGAGGAGCGCCCTGAGGGCAACACACAGAGCTCCAGGATGGGGGGTGCGGGGGAGGGTTGAAGTGTTAAGAAAGTGGAAATTCACCTCTCACAGTTCTTTGCCCAGTGGCATAGGAACTAAAGTCTGTTTGTAAAGCAAGCTTCCCAGTTCATCAGCAACTCAAGTTTGGGCACATATGCCTCCCAAACCAAATTTCAAGACAGAGAAAGAGAGAGGGAGAGAGATGGCCCTTTTCTTTTATTGTTTCTGAAATCAGATACACATGGCTTTTAGGAGGCCCCACCTCGTGTCCTGCTTCCGGGCTCTGATTTAATAAGGGTGGCAAGAAACAAACGACTTGCTTGCTAATATTGGAAAAGCGCAAACACACCTGCCCCAGGCCCTCCAGGTCAGGGCATGTGTTTGTAACTGACACTCGGGTTGTGAGCCGGTGGGAGGAGACCTGGACAGAGACCCAGCAGAGCCAACTGGACCCCATCGGTGGATCTTAATCAAAACTGGGGGTCAGAATCCCAGAAACCCTTTCAGAATAGATGCAGGTTTGGACACACCCAGACCTCCTGAATCAGACTCTTGGGGTGGATGGGGCATTGTTTTTCCAGAAATTCCACCAGAGACTCAGATGTGCTTCTCTTGTTGAAAAATTACTAAACTAGGTAATCTCTAGCCAGGTACTCAGAATCATTTCTGACATTTTGGGGCATTTATGTAATTTTAAAAAATGAAGGAAAGTCAAAATGGGGCTTGAAAATCATTTAAAAAGTTAGCACATCTTGAATCCCACAACTTGTGTTTGTATTTAACCTAACAACACTTAAATAGGATTGTAATGCAATTTAATCTCACAAGATAATTAAACATTTATGAAAAATATTCATTCTTGGGGAACCATAGGCAGTCTGATCTGAAAATAGAACACAAGTTTAAGGTTGTTTGATGAATGGCTTCTTATAGTCCTGTCAGGGTGACTCTGAGCCTGAAGATGCCACCTCATTTGATGAAATGATTGAAGTATCAATTTGAGCCTCTTCATTAGTGGGAAGCCCAGGCCCATGGTCATCCTGCCTTCTCTCCCCCATCCCTGCGCCCCATACAAAGTCCTGGGCTTCAGCTGTAATGATCAACGACCCCGTGGTCTAATATTAGTCATGATGTTTCTAGGCTGAGGACTTTATCCCCGCGGGGGAAAGTTGTTAATGATAATATTAATAAGAACAGCTAACATCTGCTGAACTCTTACTAAGTTTCAGGTGCTATGCTCGGGGCAGAAAATAGATTTTCCTTTCTATGCCATGAATCCGTGTCCCTGAGAGTTTACTATTCAAGAGAAGCTGTCTGTTTTCCAGAACAGGCTCCATATTAATCGTATTACGAGAGTCAAATACCGTTCTTTTCTACTCTTTCAACCAGTGTATTGGCTTTCACGTGATTCTCATCTCTTTCTAGGATATTCAAACACCATTCAGGCCCCGAGACCTTGACATTGGACACAATCTTATGATTTGGTGACCAAGAAATACATGGAGCTGGTGGGGCAAGACTAGATAAGTGAACATGAGCATCCAAATGAAATGAGAATAAGAGGGAGATGGGATGGTTCCCAAGTGTGCAGCCTCAAGGGCGACTGTGGTCCTGTGGGGTTAGAGCTACGCCACCTGCTCCTAGAGTGGCACCCTTCCCTCCTTCTCACATCCTCTACCTCTCTTGGAGTCACAGTTATGTTTCCCTTCACTGAAGTCTCATAGGAAGAGTCCCTCAGCCCCAACCTGTGTCCTTCATACCAACCCCTCCCAAATTCTCCTCCAGACATTTTCACATTCCTCATTCCTTCTGTCTTACGGCCTCAGTAGGGTCCTCCTCACCACATCCACATACCCTCAAGACTCCAGGTGAGAACAGACTTCTCCTTCCCCTATGACGCTCTCTACCCACTCACGTAGCTTTCAACTTTTCACCTTAGCATTTTTTTGTGGGGGAAGAAAAGGATTCTGCAGTTACTGATTTCACATACTTGTCATGTCACCAGTGTGAAATCTGGTTTCTACTCCTACTGGGCTCCAAAGTGCCACATGCCTTAGCTCTGTCAGATTCCCTGACCCAAGGCCCCTCCTCCTGGGCCTCTTCACAGGATTTGGGACACTCGGTTCCTGGTTCCACACCACCTGCCATTTTGGTTCTCACAGATGACTCCCCTGTCCCTTTTGGACTCTATTCTTCCTCCTGATCTCTAAAACTGTAGCGATTTCAAAAGATTCTGCCCATTTGTTCTCTCTCTATCCCCTCTCTTATCAATTTTATCTACTCTCACCACTTCACTGTAAACAAATCACATCCCCAATCTGGTCCTAAGCTCTGGGTTAGCTTTTCCAACTTCCTTTGAGACACCTTCAACTGAACACATCTCTGAAACTTCATACTCTACTCTCTAATACCAAACTTATCAGTGTTCTCCATACCCAAACCTAAACCATTTTTTCTCCTACCTTCCCTATTTCTGTTCATTTCTTGATCTAGAAACATTTCTTAATCTAGCAACAGCTCAAGGTGGAAACATCAGCCCTGACCCCCACCCCACCCCGCCCCCGGCAGGACAGAGGTGGAGTAAGGGTGGGCTCTGCTCTAACTGCCGTTCAGGGGCCAGATAGACGGTGGTCCTGCCACCTTCAATGCATGCATGCCTTCCAAGGAGGGGTCTCAGGAGCTGACATCCAGATGCCAAGAGAAGAAAGGGCATTGAGACTCTTGTGTGGGAGGTTTGCACAGACCAGGTCCAGAAGTGGCACACATCATTCTGCTCACATCCCATTGGCTAGAACTTGGCCACATGACCTAGTTGCAAAGGAGCCTGGGTAATGTTGTCTATCTGTGTGTCCAGAGGGAGATGGGTTTAAGTGAGTATTCTCCCTGTAACCTGTATTCAAAACCTCAAAGGAGGTAACCCCTACTTCTTCTTCTGATCTCCTTCCTTTTTCCCGTTAGTCACAGGTCCTGTTGATATTTCCTCCACAATGCCACTCATCATATCCAATACCACCATCTTAGCTAGGCCATCATAAGCTCTAACTGGGGGACTATAATGGCCTTCTAATCGAAATCTTTCCCCTTCTAATCTCTCATTTATTCAACAAATATTTATTAAGTACTATAGTCCAGGCATGATGTTAAGTGGCTAGGGGGAAATGAGAAAATGGATAGACCTTGTCCCTGCATTTATAATCTCATGGGGAATATAGATGAATAAATGGCTCTTCAACCACATTGGATTGTTATTACCTGTGATGGGGAAGTGTAGGGTACAAAAGAAATATGTGGGAGGGGGGCTTCCCTGGTGGCACAATGGTTAAGAATCCACCTGCCAATGCAGGGGACACGGGTTCGAGCCCTGGTCCGGGAAGATCCCACATGCCACGGAGCAACTAAGCCCATGCGCCACAACTGCTGAGCCTGAGCTCTAGAGCCCACGAGCCACAACTACTGAAGCCCGTGCACCTAGAGCCCGTGCTCCGCAACAAGAGAAGCCACCGCAATGAGAAGTCCGTGCACTACAACAAAGAGTAGCCTCCGCCTGCCGCAACTAGAGAAAGCCCATGTGCAGCAACAAAGACCCAACGCAGCCAAAAATAAGCAATTAATTAATTAATTTTAAAAAAGAAAAGAAATATGTGGAAGGGGCCCCAACCTCCCCTGAACACCCTGCTCAAGCCGGGCACAACTCTTCCCTACGCACTGAACCCCTCATTGCCCTCGTTGGTCCCTAGCCCACCATCCTGTTTTATTTTCATCACAGTCCTTAATGCCATCTGAAATGATCGTGCATATTTATGTCTCTATTTGCTGGTTTTGCGTTTTGTCCCACCAAAATGGGAGCTCCACCAAGAGCAGGGACCATGGCTAATTTGTCAGCAGCATATACACAAGGTCCAGAAAAGTGCTGAAATGTAGTAGGAAAGGACCTAGTCTAGAGGGGTCATTAGGTTTCTAGAAGAAACGATCTGGAAGAAATGGTCTGAAGGATACATAGGAGTTAATCAGGTCTTCTGGTGGTAGGGGAATGGTGGGGGTGGGAGGAGTTATTGTTCTAAATGGGGAGGAGAGAGCATGGTTGAAGGTCAGTGTTGGGAAAGGGGAGAGTTGGGGATGGAGGTGTGAGTTTGGATCTGCATGTGTGGGTTTGGATTTTCTCCTAAAACTGTTCATTGTTTTAACTTGTGGAGCTACATTAGGATCCAATTAGAGCTTTAGATCCCTCTGCTTCTCTTTGTGGAAGAGATTGGGGGAGGGCAGGACTGAGGGCAGGACAGCCGGCGAGAACCCAGGGGAGACATCCTGGTAGCATGAGCCAGAAGAGAACATTTCAGATTAATTTTTCAAAAGTATTAGCTCAGATGATATCATTCCCTCAGAAATGTCTCCAAACGGTGAACATTGCAAAAAGTTGGGTAATTACTATATTTTTCCACTTCTGTTTTATCTCCACTTCCAACTCAAGTCTTACCTCCTCCTTGAAGCTTTCCATGATTTACCCCTTCCCTGAATTGTTGTAAAATTTCACATTTATCTACTTCATTTTGCACAGATGCACGGTCCTATATTTTTTGTAACCTTTACAGTCATGCCCAGGCTTCCCCCAGTCAATTGCCAGCGTCTTCAAAAAGTGACCTTGGTATATTATTTCATAAACATGTGCTTATAGAAATGTAATTTAAACAAACTGATTCACACTCGGGTGTTTGTCACTGATTATGACAGCTTCCCCTATGATATTGGCATCTTAAAAGAGGAAAAATAGTTCTTGGGAGAATAAGAAATGTTTAGTCTAAAGAGAAATCCTGTCTCCTTAGGATGCTCTGAAGTGCAGATATGGCCCATTGTTTACCCCAATGCTACAAACCAATCTTCATGGAATTTCTGAAACCCCTGGGGAGAGATTTTAGGTGAAGATATCCTATAGACGGTCCCTCCGCCTGGACCCTGAAGCCAGGCGCCAGCCATTTCCCAGAGACCAGTACATCCTTCTTGCCTCAGGCACATTTTGATGCAGACCATCAGGCACTCCAGCAGGTCTAAATTGGTCCAAGTAGCAAGAGGCCTGATGTCTAGGTCTTGTTGACAGGCTCACAGAGCTGGGGAATATGTTTTCATTTCAGGTGATGTTGGAGTGTCGCCCAGTTCTGAAAAGGAGATTTTTCTCTTAAAGGCAGCCTCTCTCTTCCTATTTCCATCCTCCAAACTCTAGATACATCAAGGCCAAACCTGCAATTCAGAGAAAGAAGAGCACCAGAGGACCTGGTAGGATTTTTATTAAGTGCTTGTTCTGTGAGAGGTCGAAGGGGGTAGGGAAGAGTGTTTGGAGAGGGCAGAGTAATTGTCACCTGGCAAGCCAGTTATTCATGAACTCCAGGAAGTAAAAATGAAAAAGCCCTTTTACATCAATCCACTTCTCCCCCTGTCAGGGAAGAATGTGCCGGTGATAATCGCTGCTGAGTTGAGCATCTCAATGCCAAGACATCATTTATTCCACTTTCCTTTGTCTTTCAATCCACATGTATGTTTCTTCAGCTTTCTCCATCTGCTATTTTTCTTTTTAATAATAATTAAAATAGGAGGCATCTATCTTCTGTAGGATTTATCTTTGGATTTTGTTTTCGTTTTTCATTTTATACCATCCTTATATTTATATGTAGATGCCCTGCTTTCATAAAAACTGCATTCTCCGTGGCTCTTATGATTGCAGTGTTAAATCATCGTGGCATTTGTTGGCTTTGGGTGTGAAAAGATGTGCCTGTGGGGCTGCTCAGGCACTAACACACACGTACCATTCACCAGTTTGTGCAAGAAGGTCAGCAAGATTATCTTTTTACCCCTTTTTTCCCCTTCATACAGTCAAAATGAAAATATGGTGTCTGTTAAATGCAGAAATCAAAACAGGAATTTATGGGAAGGGTCACCTATATCTACTGATTTTTTGGTATTCAAAAACAACTTTTTGTGCACTCGAAAAAAAAAAAAAAAAAAAAAAAAAACAAGGACAGCTAAACAAGCAACACTGGTGTTGCTTAGAAGCCAGCAAATAATAGTTGGCCAATCTGCTAGCATTTCTCAAGTCTTTCCCATTGCCCGCCTTTCTGGAAGAGGTGTTGAAGGCAAGTAGCTAGTGGGAGAAACAAAATCAAAGGATTTTCATCTATCACAGACTGGGTAAGCTGCCCCCCAACAATAGAAACTTGACCGTTCTTATTTCTGGCCACACCCTTGGGCTGAAGGACCAAAAACATTTTGTACACTTCAAAGTAAGCGGGGGCTTGCAGCTTCTCACCAATGCCTACTTCCCGGAGGCCAAGGCAGCATGTTCATATGCTGCGTGACCATTCTGGACTTCATACTTGGCAGGTTGTCATTGCTTTTGCTCAAAACCAGACCCTGAGAGGAACATGAACTTGATCCATGCCATAAATCAAGTTTTAATACAGGGTGAGAACCTTAACCCCTCCCCTCCCAGCTCCCACTCCTGCGCTCCTCCACGTGACTCCGATGCTATTGAAATGATTCAGCGAGCCGGCCTGTTATTTTTATCACTCAGTCCCAAAGGTAAAATGGTTGGCTAATTTGGTTCTTATTCCCAACCCCCGCCATATTTAGACATGGAAGGGGAAAGACTAAGAAAAGAATGCTTAGGCAAATCAGTCTGAAAACAAAGCTTAGGAAAAAATGGAAAGAGAAAAAAGGGAAAAGAGCCAGCAGAGAGGATGCAGCCTGTGTCTAGACAATCCCCCTTTGTTTTCAGAAGCCTCCCCTCCTCCTCTTATGACTGTTTCTTCCTTCACTCTTATTAATTTTTCTCTGCAGCTTATCTCTCAGCCCTGAGGTGGGGAAAGATCAGAGTCTATGCACCGGCTCCAGAGGCGGGCCGCTCTCCAGGCAGCGGGGACCTGCAGGGAGCTCAGGAAACACACTCACTTGGCAGCCACGAGGCCAGCAGGCACCCCAGCTGCCCTCCTGGAGTAGAAGGTGATTTTCTCATCCCTCACAAGCACCCTGAGGGAGATTAATAGCCATCTTCAGCTTTGGGCGTTTGTTCTCTTCCCTGTGTCCTTGACACATACAAAAGATCCGCTTTAATGCCTCTGAGCAGAAGGAATAACCCCAAAGCGTTAAGGCCGGGAATGGACAGTGTTATTCAAAGACACGCTGCGTGGGACCCTTAATGATTACACTCTGGAGTGCTATGCCTTCACTACGTGGCGTTGATTGTCATCGAAAGGTTCGGAGGGGTTAAAAACCAAGGGCTCGAAATGAACATGCTTTCAGATCAACGTTTTGATACCTGTTATCTGCATGACCTTGATCAAGTTACTTAAACTCTCTCAGCCTCAGCCTCTACATCTAGAAAATGGGGAGGATAATAATAATAACACTTAGCTCAGAAGGTTTTGAGAGAATAAGATGAGTTAATGTGAGTGACGTGCTTAGCGTAATACTGGCTGCATGTAAGGACACCGCAAACTAGGGCTGAGTGGCGAGAAATGCTATTATTACTGTCGTGAATGTGTTATTAATTTTAATTATTGGCGAGGTGACCTGAAATATGATTAAGGTGTAATCTGTGTCTGTATCCAATGAAGAGTCTCAGAAAAGAACAGACTAGACTGTGAGTTCAGGGTCCAGTCAAGAAGACAGTATCCATTCCAACTATTTTAAATGGAGGGAATTTAATACAAGAACTGATTATGCAGGTGGTGGAAGAGAGGAGAAGCCAAAACAGAAGATGGGGAAGCAACCCAGAGACGAACAACAGCAGGAAGCTGATGCCACCCTTAGGACGGAAGAAACACAGGAAAAAGGTGATGTGACAAAGGCCAGAAGCCAGGGGTTACCTGGTGGGAGCTGGGACCTCAGAGTGAGGGGCAGTCGGGACGGCAGCTTAAACTGCAGAGGAGTTCAACCACTACTGTAAACTGTCACCTGAAGCAGAAAGACAGACCCACACAGGTCCTCCCTTCCTTCTATCCTCCCGTGCATTGACTGAACCTGGCCAGAAGCCTATTGATGAGGCAGTCTGGGAAATGTAGTTTGCAGACTCATCAACAGCTATAGATTCAACAGAGATATATTCCAAGCATGGAGGAGAAAACTCTTCATACCTATGAGGTTGAAGGAAAAACTGCTTGATATACTGAGGAGAAACCATCTAGATTCTGGCTTTCAGCTTTTAGCTGGAATGCCTAAAGATCCAAAAGTTTAAAGCCAGGTGATGATTTTGTGATGAACGTTACCTGAGATGTAAGATATTAGGAACACAGAAAAGGAGGAAAGCTGACAATCTCACACCTTTGAGGAAGCTCCTTTTATTCCTTTTCTTTCTTTCTTTTTTTTTTTTTTTCTTATCTAGAGAGCCCTTATCCACAATGATTTCAATAACTTTCACCAGAAACGCTCCATTATTATTTATTGAGGCTGGTTGTGTAAGTTATTGATCAAACCACTATTGGCCACAAGGAGAAAATGACTTTGCCATCGTAGAAGGCCAACAGTGATTCTTTGGCGCATTAAAGAGTGCAAAGGGGAAAGAAAAATTGTCAGTATCTTTGCTTTCTGCAGAGTTGCTTTCAAGCTGAGGGATGTCCCTTTGAAAATGTATCAGTCTTAAAGTATGAGAGAGTGCACTAGATAAAGACTCAATCTGACACATGCTGGAAATGTTCACCTAGCGCTTTGGCTTCATCTCTCTGTCCTAGACCGTAACACTTGTTTCTTATAAAGTGCTGGGCTCTGGCTCTCTTCCCAGCACAGAATGGCCTCCCTAGCCATTTCATTACCAGAAATTACAATGATCATCTGCCTAACTGGGAATAGCATTATCTGAAACACAATTATAAGTAAGCTCACGGAAAGTCTAGGTGGCCTGGTGATGACTAATCAGAAATATTACTGCCTGGCACCTCACACCAGATCATAACTCAGGATCATCACAGATACTCATCATTTTCAGAAGCACCTCAATTACCATGAACGTGGCTGGAAGGAATGAAGCAGTTACTAATATGTTCGACTTTGGTGTCTAGGAATTAAAGCACACAAAGGTCCAGGGACATTAGGATCAAAAGCCCTGGTCAAAACATGTTCTTAACTACATGAACGTGATAATGATTCGATCTGGTGTGATTCCAACTCTGGGATTCTCACCCAGTGGGAGTGGGAAGAAAGTAACCCCGAAAAATGGGACTGTTCAGGGCTAGAGCAGCACCCACTAATTTAATGAGGTAGCAGGGCACACGCTTCAGGAGATGCAAGCTACAGGGATTTCCCAGAAGACAGAAAGCACTGGAATATGGCTCTATTTGCATCTGGAAATAAATGTAGTTATAAAGTCATCTCCATAGGACTTATGGGGACCTAGCCTCAAGGTCACTGATTCTGCCAAGGCCAAGTCTTTCCTTTCTAAGCCAAAACAAACTAACCAAAAACGTAACCGCTCACGTGTTTGCCACGATGGAAGAGAATATTTCAAAGTAGATTGTATGTGTTTAGCCTTACAATAATGCCTTACCAACATGACAGCAGAATGATTCCTTGTTGTGTTTTAAGTCTGAACTTTGGGCCAAAGGTTGGTTCAGGTTAACTCAGAAGACTGAGGACCAAGATGTCAGACAGGAAAGTCAGCTGCTATATCTAATGTAGTCCAGAGAGTAGGATCAAGAACCTTGACCATCTGTGGCCCAAGCCACTCTACTTTCTCTCTAAACTGCAGGGATCATCAGAAGAGGTGGCGATAGCATCAATGGTGGTAGCACCATCAATGCAGCACTTCTGGAGCCGCCTAAGGACAGTCATGGTGGCTGGTAAGTCAAGCCATCCCTGTGACCAAAGCAAGGGTAAAGAATAATAAAATGAAGATTTAGTTTGTATTGGCACTCCCCATGCATTAAATATAAGAGAAGTGTCCCCAAACGAATTTCAGTCTTTTTGAAAATGATGCTCTAGGAAGAAGAGCAAATATTGACACTTCAATAATGTTTGCCCAGAAATCAGTGAGCTGTATACAGCACTCAGGGTATCTATGTTACTGGAATCAATTAGGAAAATGGAGAATTGATATCCTCCAATGAGAAATATATGGTAACTGCTGACATTACAGGTAACGTCAGCTCTGCAAATCATCTCTGAAGTCATAGGCCTACCCAATACTGTCATCGATGTTTGGGGAATCTGTCTGAGAACACAGCCCTTACTTCAGTTATGCTGTCCTTTGCTCTTACCAGACACTGTCTCCCGCAATGTGCAGTTTCCATACCCTGAAACTAACTCTTTCTATTCATTCATTCATTCATTCAGTAAGTTTGTTGAGAACCTACCTTGTGGTAGCATTATTTTAGGATGGACAGAATCTCTGGTTCCAGTAGGGGAATAAAAACAATGAAAAAGCACAAAGTTAGATATTTTCATAGGATAATGAAAATGAACGAGTCGTGTGAAGACCTCCTTACCCGAGTAAGGAGTATTCCAGCTAGAGGACCAATGAATGCAAAGGCCCTGGGGTATATACAACTGCCTTCTCTTTACCCTCCTGGTGTGTTTAGTTGTTCTCTAGTCTCTGGTTGCTTCTCAGGCTTTTCGCTCCTTCCTTCTTTCTTTCCTTTGTCCCCACCTTCTTCCTTCCTTCCTTTCTTTTATTTTATTATTTATACTGTCAGAGGTCTTTTAAGAAGTCTTATGGCCATGAAGATCTTACATCTTAAAGCCTTCTCTTCCCAAACAGAATTTTGTTGTCATTGTTCAGATGCCTCTCTCTCTTCCCACATAGATTTTAAGTTCTTTGAAATAAGGACACACTGAAGTGTCTTAGATCTTTATGGATTTCCCAAAATGCCTACTATAACAAGGGGCATATAGGAGAGGTTCAGAATAATGAATGTTGGCTCAAACTACAATGTTTCTAGCTGGAGAAGGTTGTTGAGATAAATTTGCCCACCCAAGACATTTTTTAACTATACATTCCTGGTCTCTCTCTTTCTCTTATTTTTTTTTTTTTCTCTTATTTATTTGTATTCAGTTTATCTCCAGAGAACTAAAAAATTTTAAAGTACTGTGGGGAAGAAATGCTTAGATATTGCTAATGGTTTTTATTTGGGGTATCAATTCTTATCCTGTGAAGTAACTGATAAAGTCTTTATTGATAAAGGCAGTCCAGTAACAAGTAGTTTTTATGCAAGGAATACATATGTACAGTGTAATCGGGCTGGCCTAAGGTTGAAAGCTAAAGTTCGTTAGCTTCTCTTAATAAGACATGATTCCAAAGGGCCAACCAGTGATTTATAATGTGTTTGGGAAAAGCCCTAATCCTTAACTTTTAGAACCAGAGAACAGTTTTTTTTCTCACTTCTCTTTTGAAAGAGGAGAGACGTGATCCTGGGTGAGATGGAGGGGTGCGTTAATGTAAATTCTCAGCCTGTGGCTTTCAGGGTCACAGCTTCAGCCACCTAACCTCAAACTAGCGCCAATGAAAAGGGCTTTTAGAGCAGGAGGCTGGTACCATAGTGATAGGATGGTTGCTAAGGATGTCATTATCACTCTGATTGCAGGAATCGGTGAGTTAATTGGCATGACCTCATTCAAGTCCTCAGGGCCTACCTGTTCACAAATTACAAAGGAGACAGAAAGTTGATCTTTTTATAGTGTCAGGAGGCAGCACCTGTTAACATTTAAAATAACATTTGAAACAAGGTGTAACACACACTATGTATCTACCTGTTACCTTTTTCTCACACTGCATCCTCCCTTCTCCTCTTTACTACATAGAATTAAGACTTGCCCTTCTCAAAAAAATTTTTTTAAAATTGTACTATTGTTCCTGTTCCCTCTAGCGTAAGGGGGAATTATTTATTTATTTATTTATGGTCTGAGAATCAGCCATTAAACTGAAGAAGAAGGTTCAAGGAAATGAACAGAAATGTCTTATAGGAAGAAAAATAGCAGTATGAAGATGAAAAAAAAAAAAAGTCCAGGATAATGGAGATTGATCACTTGATCTATCTATGGCCTCAAATAAAACTGATTGAATTTAACATGTTAGGTTACAGTTAAAAGGCTTAGTTGTTTCAGTCAGGGTAATATAGTTTCAGATTTTCATAGGGAGCCATTTATTTATTTTTGCATTTGTGAGTCATTTAGTCATTCCCTTGTGAGTGAGAATACATTTATTTTCCAACTCCCTGCTGTTAGGTGTTCTATTAATACCACACTAGTTGAAATAAATGGAGCAGTAGAAACTGTTTGGTGGTGAATTTGTTTTTCAGATTTTTTTTTGATACTGCTATTTTGGTAAGTTGGTTTCCCAACCTCTCCAGCAGTTTAAATAGTCTTAAATTCTCACCCTTTCCCCTCTCTAGCTGCACATTTGATTGTTGCTTTTGCCTCTATATTGACAACTTCAAGGCCACCTGAAGCATTAGAACCCAAGAAATGCATAAAAGAGAGGGTGTATGGTAAAATAATTCTAGTCAAGCGATAGGGCTGTCAAAAGATAGCGTTGCCAAAAATTATGGACAAAGTGACAGTTTTCTTAAACACAAGTTTTCTCTCCACCCCTTTGTACTCTACCCCGAAAATCCAACCTAATAAAGAGGAAAATGGGCTCTACAGGTTATAAGGAAGTGGCAAGGGTCATATTTTCCAGGATTCTAAAAGGGAATTTTCAAATGTACTTCAATTGTGCTTGAGCGCAGTAAGGTTTGCTCATGCGCCTTTGGAGTAAAGCTGGGCAAAGATAACGTCCTTGTTATTCTGGGCAGCTAATTACTGTCAGTAATTGTTGTCTGTAGTGAACACGATGCGGCTTAAAGGGGGGGATGGTGGGGAGGAGTGCTGGGAGGCGGGTCCGCTCGGCTTTGAACAACATCCAGCCCTCGCAGGCTGATTCGAAGGAGCCGCAGGAGGGCTTCTTTGGGGACAAGTTCAGAAAGGCCCCAAAGGGGCACTGGAGGAAAGCATGTGGATCTCCATACGTTCCGGCACTGGCAAAGGTCAGGCAAATAATCGAATCACTCTTCCTCGGCTTTCATTTCATCGGCTGCACTCGTGAGGATGGGGGGGGAGGCTGGAGAGGGGCGGTAGTAGGTGGCCCGTGCTCCTCCCGGTGAGGGGGAGGGAGCTGGTCAAGGACATTCCATCCCATTCTCTACTCTCACCGAAGCCTCGGGAAGGAACAAAGAAAGAATGACAAGGATACAGACATGCTGGGCACGTGCATTCACAAACACACACACACAGGCAGAACTGGCAGTAAGGAGTCAATAGGAGCAAGGATAATTTATGCTGAGCCTGGAGACACTGAGAGAAAACCAGCACAGAAGTGTAATGTGGGGAGGAGAGAGAGGATGAAGACAATCCCTTGCATTTCTTAGGGACCGCTCTCCAAGATCTTAAACTACATCCATGCCGGAGATACTGATAAAAGGAGTATCACCTGAAACTGACAAAGGAGGAAACTGAGGCTCAGAGAAAGGAAGTAAATCCTTCAAGGACGCAGATCAAATATTCCAGGAAGTAACGACTGCAGCTCGGGTCTGTGAGCTGGTATCCTGACACCACAGGGTCCCACGCAGGTGGCAGCAGCTAAAAGCAGCACGGTGGAGGGAGGGATGCGAGATGGGGGGCCCACGGGGCAGGCTTCAAACTGCTTCATAAAGAGACTTGCATCCTGGTGAGGCTCTGGACTTTCTCCGATTTCTTTCACTTGTTTTATGAAACCAATAAAGTGAAGTCAGTGAAACATTTTACTGGCAGCTCTGGGTGTATTCTAATTGGCCTGTAGTTGGAATTCCCGTCATTGCCAGGGAGAAAGCAACCGCTCCAATTCCCTGAAGATTATTTAGGGGTAGATTTATGAAGGGGAAACAGGAACAGGGGTAGAGACTCAACTTCCTAAAGCCATTTCCTTTGATTGGGGTGGGGAGAGTTTTGCCACCAGTTTCCTGCCTACATTCCTAAACATTTTTACCAAGGTCCCTCCTCCATTCCCATTTTCATCAACGGACTTGATGAGACCTGAGACAGATCTCATTCACTTTCCACCTCTGTCCACCAGCCAGGCTGGCTGCTGGCTGGGAGAACTGGGTTCTAGTGTTTTCCCCAGCCCAGCCTCCCCCAGGGTTAGTGAATGAAGCTGAAAAGGAACTCCCTGCCTCTGCTGCCCAGGGCCACAGTGACTTTGCATTATGCTGGGACAATGAGGGTAGTGTTTGTGGCTGGGACTCTCTCAAGCAAATGCTACTGAATACATTTGGAAGGGGCATGCTTAGTTGGACACTGCCATGCTGTAGGAACCAAAACCAACTGGAAAAGGAAGAGTGTAGAAGAGTTTAATTTCTTCAACTTCATCGTACAGGGTCTGAACTTGGACCTAGGTTCAGATTTCAGCTAAAGTAGACTTTGAATCTTGTTCAAGTTATTTCACATCTTTTGTGCCTCAGTTTCCTTATCTGCTAAAAACCAAAGCAAACATAGCATTTGTACCCAATTTACAAGTGTATTATGAGGATGCAATTATATTATTTGTGTGAAGCAATTAGCACAGAGTTTGAAACATAATTAGTACTTGACAAATGTTAAACAAGCCTCGCTAGCTCCCTACGTGTTCCTCATATCTGTTACCCTTTCAGCTCTTCAGTCTGTAGAACTTAACTAATACCTTATAGGTAGAGTCATCCTGAGGAAATGAAGAATAGAAAAGGATTTAACTTTTGACTTTGGTATTTTGTTGTTGTTGATGTTTTTTCTAAATACCACTCATTGAAGAGTTAGAATAACTGTTGCAAAATGAGAGAAGCTTTTATAAAGCCTGACAAATGTTGACTTTCCAATTCTGCTTAATCTCATGATTTGGTTCAATCAAATGTGATGTCTTGTGTATGATGGGTTTATCATCATTAAATAGACATTGTCAAGTGCCCGTGTAGTCACCACATATTTTTAATGTTTAGCAGCTTTGTGGTCAAAATGAGCAGATTCCATTTTGGCAGGGTGTGGAATCATCCGGTCTCTCATTTAGACATGACTCCATTTACTGCAGGAAGTGAGAGCAAACAGGAGGCATCCAGCCTGCTTCTGGGCAGATTTTTTTTTTTTTTAATTTTTTTTAATTTATTTTTATTTTATGGCTGTGTTGGGTCTTCGTTTCTGTGCGAGGGCTTTCTCTAGTTGCGACAAGTGGGGGCCACTCTTCATCGCGGTGCGCGGGCTTCTCACTGTCGTGGCCTCTCTTGTTGCGGAGCACAGGCTCCAGACGCGCAGGCTCAGTAATTGTGGCTCACGGGCCGAGTTGCTCCGCGGCATGTGGGATCCTCCCAGACCAGGGCTCGAACCCGCGTTCCCCGCATTGGCAGGCAGACTCCCAACCACTGCGCCACCAGGGAAGCCCATGGGCAGATTTTTGAAGGACACTCCAGCTACTGAGACATGGAGCAAGTCCATTCTGGCTGTCAGGTGGCAGGTAATAGCCCAGTCGTTTGCCATCACTGGAAGTGTTAACACAGAGGATCATCATGTGACACCATGAGAAGGTAGAGCCCAGAGGTAGAGAGTTCAAAGCATTTGCGCAACCTGGCAGGTGGGCAGCATCATGGATGTCTTTGGGGAGATAGCAGGGCCACAGACACTGGGTTCCCTTCCATGACAATGGTTTGAGATTGTAGAGAGAGTCTGGTATGGGTCTTGGTTTTAAAGAAACTAAATACTAGGCAAGCTAGCAAGACAAGGGGTTCAGGCTTGAATTAGGAATCAGCTGCCAGTATTGGAAAGCAGGTGGGGACCAATCCATATGCTTTGGCTGTGTTAATCCCCACAATAAGCCTGTGGGTTGGGCACTATTATCATTATGCCCATTTTTCAGAGGAAGAAACTGAGGCTTGGAGAGTAACTTGCCCAAGGATGCATAGCAAGTAGCAGAGATCAACCCAGGCAGTCTGGCTCCAGTGTTCATATTCAACCAATGCATCCAACACCCCTCAAAGCAGATGCTCCTTTAAGTGTTACAGAGTTTGAGAAGCTTGACCAGGGTTGACCCTGCAGGTGAGTATTGAAGGCCCTAAGCTATGGGGTGGGTGGAACCCAGGGTGCAGGAGTTAGGCTTGGCCTGATACTATGTCCCAGTGCCCCTTGGAGAAAAGCTTCCTAGCTCTTCCCAATATATGGCAGTTTCTGTCCCAGTCAGGAGTTTCCTGTTTCAGTTCAGACCTAGGAATTTTGGCTAGGTTCTCAGTCCTTTCTAACTCAGAAATCCTCCCAGGAAACCAGATAATTTCTGGCACTGATCTATAGAATTTAAGGCAGCTCTCAGCAGACTCAAATATCCATCTGCCATGTGGTTAGACCATACTGGAATTCCAGAGAGAAAGGGAGCAGTATTTGTCTGCATTCCAATGTATAAATCCTTTTCTTTGAAGAAGGGAACTTGAATTTATTGAGGTCCTACTATGCACTTTACATAAGTAATTGCTTTTAATATTTACAATGAATTAATTTCCCATGGCTGCTGTACCACCAACTGGGTCACTTAGAACAAGAGAAATTCATTGTCTCACAGTTCTGGAGGCTGGAAGTCTGAAATCAAGATTATGGGAGGGCCATCCTCCCTCAGACACCTGGAGGGGAAATATCCTTCCTTGCCTCTTCCTAGCTTCTGGTGGTTCTCAGCAATCCTTGACATTCCTTGGCTTGCAGATTCATTACTCCAATCCTGCATCTTCACATGGTGTTCCTTCTGTGTCCCTTCACATGTCTTCCCTCTGCGCATGTCTCTCTGTGTCCAAATTTCCTCTTTTTATAAGGACATCAGTCATGTTGCATTAGAGCCCATCTTAACGATCTCATGTTAGCTTGACTACATCTGCAAAGACCCGATTTCCAAGGAAAGTCACATTTGGAAGTTCTGGAGGTTAGGAGTTTGGGGGGCACATACAATAACCCCATTAGTACCCCCTCCTCTGTTTTGCAGACAAGGAAAGTGAGGCTGAAGTTCACTCAGCTAGTAAGTGTTGGAGAACAAGAATCAAATCAAGTCTAATTCCAAGGTTGCGCTCTTCCTATCCACATCATGCTGCCTTCTCAGGATAGCAAGCAGTTTATTCCTCTCCTTAAGTGACACCTTTTAAGAACCAATGTGTTTGCTTATGACGTGTCTCAATCTTGTTAGTGACCTGGAAGGTCTGGGGCCCACTCAACACTTGTTCTTCAAATGAGCCTCCTGTCCTTGCTGCTGAATAAATATGATGTACACCTGTGTTATCGAGGGGAGCCATAGATGAACACCTGCTGGGTACCCCTACAGGTAGATGTGACATCCCAAGAAGTCTACACTGCTCAGGAGAGTTTCTCATACTGTACAAACAGCAGATGCCATACGATGTGTTTTACCTTGGAAAGATTTATTTGTGGTACAAAGAGTCAGAAACTCACAGAGATAATCCCACATTGGCACCTGATGCCTCACAATGAAGTGTGTGTCCTGAGGCGACTCACTTAACGTCTCAGCCTCACCATCTGCGACCTGGAAGTAATGATGGCCAGCTCCTTTTAGGCATCATTTGAGGCAGCTTCAGAAATGGCCTGGAAGACTGTGGCAAATGGAAATGCTATATTGACAGCAAGAACATTAACTGAAAATAATCGGTACTTATAGAATGCCATTCTTAAGGATCCTAAATTTCTTGTGGCTGTCATTCCCAAGCCTTGGGAATTGGAAGTATTGACCTAGAATGTGGTGAAAATGTTCACTCCTCCCCCATCTTCCTTGCCGTTCTGTTTTCAGTTAGAATCACAATTTGAGTTCTCGCCAAAAACAGAACACTGGGTCAAGGGGGGAGGTTTGGGATTATTAACCACCATCCATCTTCTGAGAGTGAATGTGCTTCTGCAACAAAGTCTTCTTTCGATTTCTTTCTTTGATAAAATGTATTCAACAACCAGGCTCTGAGGCAGACACTCCTCTCCCTTAGTCTTCCTCCCTCAGTCAAGTTATTTAATTATATTGTTTTTACTATCCCTTACTGTCTGGCTTTTGGATACCCATGTAATTATTTGATTAGCTCCTATGTAAAATCCTTGCTTTTGGTTTTCCTTCCAATATGCTAAAGATACTTCTAGTGGCAAAGAGCTGGCACTGGTACATTAAGTAGCCCAGAATAGAGTGGAGCCAGATGAAAAAGGGTCTCATCTAACTTTATATTAGAGCTCCAGAGCTGGAGAGACTCTTTCTTGCCCATGTTGAAGATCTGCTTGGAAGAGATCCACACCATAGCACTATTTTGCAGCATGGGTCCCATTTACCTTTATTAATAAACAGCACAGTTACAGGTTCCAAATAAAGAGGGCAGTGCAATTCCATTACACTAATTGTTCCCTATGATGAGTAGGAAGAGTCTAATTAAAATTATTTGAGGTACCACCTTTATGTTCTGTCAGAACTTTCTACTTGCTTAGGGTTCATGCCCTTCTCGGTGTCTCTGTTTGTTTAAAAGAAGACCGAGAAAGATTTGGAGCTGCCTGACTTGTGTCGGAACGTTTTTAGCCTGCACATTTCCTGGCAATCAGCTATTTGGTCAGATACGTAGAGTTATTTGATTGGGTGTTTAGTCCTCAAATGATGGTCACTGCGTGGGAACAAAGAGAAAACGATTTAACTTACACAAATGCCGTTGTTTAATCACTCATCTGCTGTAAACTTGTTTCAGAACGAATGGAATATCTCTCTAGACCAGCACTGTTCCACTGCTGCATATAAATGAATAATTAGCCAAGAGAATCTATAAATGGCATTATTTTCTACCATTCTAGTTCGCTTTCTGTTGCTGGACTTCTTTGAGAACTTGAAAATATACTTTCTGATCATAGCACTTTTCCAAGAAGTAGAGAGAATTGTTAGAGGGACCCAAATGGCTGTTTATTTGTTATCTGAGGTAGACAGAATTGAGATAATTCATGAAACACTATCATTCTTGAAGACCCCTATTTTATTTTATATTTTATTTCATCTTATTTTGTTTCTGCCTTGGTCTCCATCCCTAATACCCCCAGCACTCCCATCAACACCTTTTTAAAAGAGTTTTTACATAGATTCTTCTAATTCACCTTCCATGTGTTTATTTAGTTTATTAGTGTTTATTTGGAGATTTTTTGTGTCATTTTTGTATGCATTTTAAAGTTATATAAATGGTAATGTGCTATACATCTCATTCTCTTTCTGACTTTTCATCGGAAAGAGTGTTTTGACAGCTACACATTTTTCTCTGTATAAATCCAGTTCATTGCTTCTGAGTCCTACAGATTATTTCAATATCAATGCGTATACCATTTCTGACTCTTGCATAGAGCCCATTTTACTTATTCATTTCCCTAGTGGATATCTAACAGGTACTTAGATTCTCTAGAGGGTACTTGATTGCTTTCAACTTTTTGGTACCACAAATAATGCTACAACAATACTCTATCATCATGTTTCCTTATGGATTTCTGAGCAAGAGATTCTCTAGAGTTTATTCCCAAGAGTGGAGCTTCTGAGTTGTAAGGGTATATACATACTTAACTTCATTAAGTACTTTCAGATTGCTATACAGAATGTTTGCACCAATTTCACCACCAGTGAGGGTGAAATTTCCCCACATCCTTGCCAGCACTTTCTAATTTTTGCCAATTTGGTAGGTAGAAAATAATATCTCATTTTTAAAATTTTGCATGTCTCTGATTACTAATGAGGATGTATATCTTTCATATACTATAGCAGCTGTTTCCATTTCCCCATCTGTCAATTGCCTGTACATATACATTGCCCATTTTTTTTCTTTTAAATTTGCTCTCTTTTTCTTATTTGTTTGTGAAGTTTCTTATATATTCTAGATACCAATTCCACGTCTCTTTTGTAAATATCTTTTTCACAATATTTTGCTGATTTGTCAGTAATGGAAGTCTTTAATTTAGATGTGGTCATAGCTACCAAATTCTTTTCCATTAACAGATTTTCATGAGCAGCCTCTGTGTAAAATCTTTGTTTGTTTTTCATTCTGATATGCTAAATGTGTATGTAGTAGCAAAGAGCTGGCTTTGGTACCTTAAGCAGCCCAGAATAGAGTGGTATCAGAGCAGGTCTCATCTCACTTTATATTGGGGGTCCAAAGCTTTAGACACTCTCCCTCATGTTGCTGCATTGTTTAGAAAAAAGCCACATCATAGCTTATTTAGCAGTGTGGATTCCACTTATTTTTGTAAATAAGCAGCACATTTACATGTTCCAAATAAGGACGATAATACATTCTCTTTGTACTATTGTTCTCTATAATGAGTATGGAGATGACTAATTAGAATATTTTGCAGTGCCACCCTTGATGTTCAGTCTGAACTTTCTACTCACTTATTGTTCTGTTTTGCACTGTTTGTTTTGGTTTTACTTTGGTTTGGTTTTTTGGAACTTAGGTGTACATTGTTGATCAATCATACTCCTCAGTTTATGGATTATTATCATTACTTGTCCATGCAAAACTCCTCTTCATTTCTTTGTTTTTTTAAGAATGTATGTACGTATGTATCTATGTATAGACATAACCACACACATAACACCTATCTACCTATCACAGTAAATGGAATTATTGATTCCAAAAATTAAAATTTCCTATACTGGTATTATATGTCTACATCCTTGCCATAGCCTCCTGGTGGGTGGGGCATTTTTCCTGATACTTGACTTGGGCTTGGCCATATGACTTGCTTTGGCCAATAGGATATTGGTCCCATTGCATCAACCTGGTTAAATTCACACGCTTTAGCTCCTGCTCTTCATCACAAGAAGAACATACCTTGGGTAGCCGCTAGTCTAGGGAAGATGAGAAGAAACATATGGAACAGATCTGGACTCAACCTGTAGCTTTTAACCAAGCTCCCAGTCTAGATCAGCCAACCCCCAGCTGACCTGCACATGCATGAGAAATAAATGTTTGTTGTAAGCCACTGAAATTCTAATATTTGTTATGCATTATTATTGCAAAAATAGCTAACTAATATGTCTTTATTCCTCCCTCCATCCGTCCCTCCCTCCCTCTCTCCCTTCCATTTTCCTTTCCATTCCCCCCTCCTCCCTCCCTCCCTTCCTTCCTTCCTTCCTTCCTCTATTTATGTATCCCATTTTATCCTCATACCACTACCATTTCCCTCCAGCCAGATTAATGTGTTTTATGTGTATCTTTATGTACTTTTGAGTGTATATAATTTTTAAATTTTTGTAAATAATACCGTATTATACATCTTCTTCTGTTTCCAACTTTTTTCACCGAGCGAGTGAAAATCTAGTCCTTTAATTCTAATTGTTATATAATACTTCATGATGTGTACCAATCACATTTTTCCTATTCTCATTCACCGTGATAAATACCCAGGGCACTCCAAATCCCTTTTGTGTCCCCTTATAGACCCAAAGAATCATTTCCTTGGGATACATGCTCAAGTGGAATTACTGGCTCATAAGGCAAATGCCTACTTAATAAGGCTAAGTACTGATAAATTGACACCAGCCTGCCATTGCTCTAGCAATGTATAAAGGTCCCTCTGTCCCCATATCCTCACTGATACTTGGCATTATCCAACTTTCTCTTTTTTGCCAATCTAATTGTTTTAATTTGCATTTCACTGATGACCAATGGTTTTGAGCACCTTGATGAATGCTTATTAACTTCCTGGGTTTGCTCTTCTGTAAATTGCCTTGCCCATTTTATCTATCAGAGTTATTACCTTATTGATTTTTAGGAGTTATTTGTATGTTCACAAATTTATCCTTTATTGGTTTAGATGCCACAAATATCTTTTCCCTTTTTGGTTGGTGTAGGAGCTTTGTGCGTAGTGCTCTCAATTGAACTAAAATTCTTAATTTTGATGTTAAAATTTAGTTTAGATGTTTTGTTCTGACTTGTGATTTATGCTTTTGAAGTTTTGTTTAAGAAGTCATTCTCCCCTCCTACACTGTTGGTGGGAATGTAAGTTGGTGCAGCCACTGTGGAAAACGGTATGGAGGTTCCTCAGAAAACTAAAAATAGAATTGCCATATCATCCAGCAATCCACTCCTGGGCATATAAGTGGACAAAATTATAATTCAAAAAGATACACACACCCCTATGTTCATAGCAGCACTATTCACAATAGTCAAGACGTGGAAGCAACCTAAATGTCCATCGACAGATGAATAGATAAAGAAGATGTGGTACATGTATACAATGTAATACTATTCAGCCATAAATAAGAATGAAATAATGCTATTTGCAGCAACATGGTTGCAACTAGAGATTATCGCACTAAGCGAGTTAAGTCAGAAAGAGAAAGACAAATACCACATGATATCATTATATGTAGAATCTAAAATATGATACAAATGAACCTATTTATGAAACAGAAACAGAATCACGGACATAGAGAACAGATTGGTGGTTGCCAAGGGGGAGGGGGTTGGTGGAGGGAGGGAGTGAGAGTTTGGGATTAGCAGATGTAAGTGTTTATATATAGAATGGATAAACAGCAAGGTCCTACTGCATAGCACAGAGAACTATATTCAATATCCTATGATAAACCACAATGGAAAAGAATATTAAAAAATGTATATATATGTATAACTGAATTATTTTTCTGTACAGCAGCAATTAACACAATATTGTAAATCAACTATATGTCAATTAAAAAAAAATGTCATTCTCTGCCCTAAGTCACAAAGATGTTACATTACATTTTGTTCTTTTAACCTAATTGTTTTATTTATCACATTTAGCTATTTTTCTTATTTTTTAAAAGTTTTCTCAAATTATAAATGTAAGTACTGAACTTTATCAAACTGTTTTGTATCTGAAATGATCAGGTGATTTTCTATTTTTTTCCATTAAAGTGGTGAACTGTATTTATAGACTGTCTGATCACTCATTCTTCTATTCCAAGGATAAACTTGACTTAATTATAAAATTTTTGGTATGCTATTGGATTAAGTTATTTAAGATTATTACACCTCTGTTAATACATGAGGTTGACCTATAAATATCTTTATTATACTGTAACAAATCAGTGCTTATTCAATTAAATTCTTATTCATTTTTGATATCAAGGATATACTAATTTCATGAAATGTGTTGGTCAGTGTTATGAGCTGAATTGTGTCTCACCAAAATTCATATTTTGAAGTTCTAACCCTCAGAACCTCTGAATGTGAACTTATTTGGAGTTAGGATCTTTACAGAGGTAATTAAGTTAAAGTAAGGTCAGTAGGGTGGGCTTAATCCAATATGCCTGGTGTCCTTCTAAAAAGGGGTGATTTGGATACTGTATACATGGAAAATGCCACAAGACCAGGAAGACAGCCATCTATAAGCCATGGAGAGATGCTTGGAAGAGATTCCTCCCTCACAGCCTTCAGAAGGAACCGACCCTGCCAACATCTTGCTTTTGGACTCCCAGCCCACAGAACTGCAAGATAGTAAGTGTCTGTCATTTAAGCCACCCAGTTTGTGGTACTTTGTTATGGCAGCACCATCAAACTAATACAGTCAGGTTTCCCTTTTTCCATTTTTGGACACAATTTATGTAAAATGGAGATTATTCAAAACTAAGCATTGTAATCTGTTCTCATATTTTCTTTCTTGTACAAGTTTTTCTTTTCCTTAGCATTAATAATTGATTTGGTTTTTACTTGCTTAGTTTTGTAGGCACTGAACACCAATTCACCCCTAAAATTTCTGCCACGATTAAGTCTCTTCTCAATACATTCAAACATATCAGATATTCTGAAATTTCATTTTCTTGGAGGAATTTCTCCCAGAACCCTCCTCTGATCGCCTTCTCTAATATTAACTGGTTGCTCCCTAGCTCTGCCACATGACAGTCATCCTGGAATCTCCTCTCCCCATTAACTCAAGAATCTCGTTTGCTTCTCTCCTGATATGAAACTCTTATTTCCTGGATCCCATGTCTTTTTTTTTCTTGGTCAACTCTTTTTAGTAGATCACGTACTACAGCAGTACAGGACAAATAGTGCAAAGCACATATTTTTCCTTTAATTTTAGGAAATTCTTCACCATTACTTTTCGAATATTTTCTTTTCTCCATATGGAAGCTGATTTATCTCCATCTTCAATTCATAATTGATGGAGCCTATTACTTCTAGTTCTATCTTCCATATTACTTAACTTCTACTTCATTCTCTCCAACTTTTATCCCTTTCTAATGACTTTTAGGATAGTCTTTATATATAATTTTCTAGCTCACTAATTCTCTCTTCAGCTATGCTTATTCACTCTGCTATTCAAGCTACTCATTGAGTTCTTGATATTTTGAACTCTAACTGTTTTTGCCTTCACACTCCCAATAGTTTACTGGGCTGCATTACTGCCCTGAGGTTATACCACCTTGGACTAACACTGGCTTGCCTTGAGGCAGCAGCGTGTGAGCAGGGATCTGACAAGACAATGTGGAGGAGAGAAAGCTCTCTTTGCCCTCTGACCTAGCTTCCAAGGCTGTTCTTCTTAACACTTTTGTCCTTCCAAGGGCTACTTGCAGTTAGTGATAAATAATGAAGGCTTTGTGCTCCTTTACCTACTTAAACTCTCATGTGGCATCTCCAAGGCTGAGTTGCATTAGGGTGGTTGGGAGAAGTCAATAATCTGTGCTAACTCACTGTCTTGTCTGGACCATTAAACCCAGATGATCATCTCTTCTTTGTTCATTCTAGGATCTTCATTAAGTAATCTTATTAAGCTTTGGGGTTTTTTTCTTTCTATATTTTAAATGAGAGTGATATATGATTTGTTAATTGAGAGTGAATATCTATTTTCAATTTTATAGGAATCTTGAGAATATTAAAATCATAAAATTGAGAATTATAAAATTCCTTTACTACACTGAGAAATGGTTCTAATTATGAAAATTCCCAAGAACGTTGTCCTGATGCTAAAACATTGAAAAAACAGGTTCTATTCTGGTTCTTGGTCTCATTTTCATGTCAGGAAAAGTGACCCTAACCTAGACAATGTTCTATGGGAGGCATATTAGCTATGGTATAGGCTTCATGAACAGATGGACCTGGGTTTAATTCATGTACCTGCCGTTTACTCCTACATCTTAGTCATCTTTTTATTTCCAGGGCCCAGCACAACTCCTGGCACATGGTAAATCTTCAATAAATGTGTATTAAACAAAAATATTTAGCATTTCTAAGCCTCAGTTTTCTTCACTTAAAAAATGGGGATAATAACTTTCTAACATAATATTTGGCAAGGAATATGTGTTCAATAAATATTTGTTTTCTTTCCTACTATCCCCTCCTTGTGGTCTCAGCCATTATATTACCCAAGTAGCTTATCTCAGTGCCCAGGGAAACCTGTGCTAACTTGTTATTACCTCAATTCTTAGAACAGAGCAGGGAGAATGATTTTCTCCAGCTGTTATTCATACAATAATTTCCTAAAGAGTAAATTATGAATGAACCCAAATGACAAAATGCACCCTAAAGTCTGAATCAGGTTAGAAGATACATTAAAGCTAATGAAATACCTAATTTGGAAACAGATTTTGGAATCTGCAAAGCTAAGGAATTGGCATGGTCTGATACAGAGTTCAAAATTATTTTCATTCATAAATCCCCAATGTTGCCTTTTGAAGGGACACTGATGAAAAATGTCAGATGGAAATCTAACCTGGTTTTGTTTTTTTGTTAAGTGATATATTTTGTTTACTTTTTATAACAGAATTGGCTTGGATACAGAGTCTACCATCCAAGTTACAGAATACAAAAAGGCATATACTAGAAAGTGTTCGCCTTGACTCCTTCTTCAAGAGATTCGGTAGCTAATGAAAAGATTCCATTGTAATGTTTTTTTCTTGCCTAAATGTTTTTAAAACAATATAAGGGAGAAATGAGATCAAAGCCAGAAGTATTTAAAACAAGTCATCCACATCCCTGGCCCAGTTAGACCTTGGTCTTGACATCATAACTTCCAGTTGATTTTAGCATCTTGAGACCTTGTATTAGAGTATGTGGTTACAACAAAAGGAATGGATTCTGGCCAACTTACACAAAATGGGAATTTACAAGGGGGCAGAGGGGAGTTCCACTGAGGGAGGCTCACAGAATGGAAGGCAAAACTCAGGAACTGGACTGATTAAGTGTAAAAAAAAGGAAGCGAATTGCTTTAGAATTCTGTTTCAAGATTTACTTGACCATCTCCCCAGGCTCTGCTGCCAAGATGTGTGCGTGCCACCCACAAGAAACTTAGAAGAGAGGCTCTGATCGACATGGCTTTTTTTTTTTTTTCTTTTCTATCACTCTTCTAGAGGAGGGCAGAGAGGCTTCATTTACAGTCCCACCCACGATATACATTTTGGGGGAAATATACTTTCCCTAAAAGGAATTGGGTTTCTCTCACCAAAAGACAAGGGGCTGGATTCTGAATAATCAAATAAAGAAAAATTGTCCACTGTATATCATTCCAAAATGCAATTTAAGAGAAGACTCTTTTAAATCAGAAAGCTTCTTCAGTCTATTAATGAATTTAAAATTCAAAGTCATGCCTTAAATTTAGTGTTCTCTTATTTGAATTATTGGGAATGATTTGAGAACATGCCATAGTCTTTATAGATTGGATTAAAGATGGGAATAATTTCCTCAAAGAATAATTTCGGGTGGAGAGAAAGGATAGTAGTTGTAGTGGTAAACAAGTTGACCTTCTGGGCTTGCCTACTAACCCACTTTATAATCAACAGTGAGTAATTCAATTTACCCAGCCTTGCAAATCATTAAAACATAAATAAATAAAGAGGCCTGCAAAAATTCTGCCTGGCCTGCAAAATGTGCTTGGCTGTCATCCATATTGCCAATACTTCTGATCTCTATGGCTTCTCTCATGGACCACTAAGAACATACAAGCTTTGATACACTCAAGCATACTCAAACATCTTCCCTGCGTCAATTCCTGGGAACCAACCCACACCCAAAAAAGAACAGAAATGGGGGGAGGAGTGTGGAGGGAGGGAGGTGATTATTTTCTCATGAGGTTTCATATAATTTCTTTTCCACCCAGAGCATGTGACGGAAGGTGATTTTTGCAAATAAATTAACCTTTGTGCTCTTCAGGGTCAATAATACTTTCCTATTTTACTGGGGAATTTGAATTATTGACTGTCTTGTGTCTTCATTCCCTAGAAGGTGAATTGAAGGAAATAGGTTTTTGAAGTAGTTTTGATTTTTTAAAAATTGTTTATATCTTTTTAATAATTAATATTTTGCTAGTATTATTTTATTCATCTTTGACTGCTTTGCAAAATGAGACAGTAACTAAAATCACTAATCCCACTTTCTAGGGAGGCACAGAGAAGGTACACCGGGACTTTGAGAAACAAACTGGTTTCAAAATATTCATAGAACCCTCTAGCACAAACTGGTCCAGCATGGGACATATTAAGTTCATATTAAGTTCTATATTCATATTAAGTTTTACATTCCCCTGGCAGCTAATTTCTAGGACTTTAGGGGAGAGGCTGTCTTCCAAACTGATCACATGCCAATTTTCTAAGACCCGTTTTGACTAGTTGTGCCTTTAAAATCCAACTTAAATATTTGGAGCACACTGGAAAGGAGAGAATAAATGATCAGACATCTCAGTACTTATCTGAGAGCCTAGATACCTATTTAACAACAACAACAAAAAAAACATATTTTAGAATGCTATGTTTGAACTCTTTATTAAAGCAAACAGACAGCAACAATAAAATATCTTTACAAGTTGTTGAAAAAAGACTAGTGATGCAGAATAAAAAATGGGAGGCTTGGAATTCCAGATAAAACATCCAGCTCTGCCTCTTGCTAGCTGTGGGCAAATTTTCTGTTTCCTCTTAAAGCTTCAGTTTCCTCGTTTATAAAATGAGGAAAATAGTGCAGGTTTTGCAGTGAAAATTAAATAAGGCTAATGTAGTCAAAGAACTTGTGAACTCCCTGCATACAATATAAATTCAATAAATGATACCTATCAGAAAAGAGACTCCAAGCCTACCATGCAAGCTAAAGTGACTTGGGATTTAATATCTAATATTTGGGATTTAATTATAATATCTATTTTATCTTTTACAGGAAGTAGATCACCACTTTTTCTCTTGGTGAAGAGTGAATGGGGTCAAAATAAATCACTGGTTCATCACACACCCTAAGACAACTCTCCAGGAAACGGAGATTTTTGCCCTCTTTGCAAGGTCAGTTTCTTTTCATTTTTTTCCTCGTCTCTCCCCACCCCAATACCCACGTCTCCTTTAGATGTTTATTTATTTCACAGCGCTTCCCTATAGTCTGTGTTTTATGCCTCTTCCCCTCCGTGTAAGAAAGAAAGCTTACTTGATATTTCTCATTCACTAAAGAAAGTGGTAAGTCAATCAGCGATAGGGTCTGAAGAGGTGACTCTCCCCCTATCAGAAGAGCCAATGGCTAATAGACATCGTGCGAACTTTAAACACAGATTATTATTATTATTGAGCTTATAGCACCTTGGCTGTTTGCCCAGCATGTCCTTGCTAACTCAGGGTCACAAAAAAAGAGTAATTCTCTGCCACAACTCAGTAAGACATGGGATCTGCATGATTAAAATGGCCTTAGTGTTTGGAATCCTGAAATAATGGCGCTCCAAATTAAATTTAAAATGGGTTAGATGGCTTTCAGTGAAGAATTGCTATTACTCTGTTACCTTTCTTCTTGCTCCCCTCCAAAGTCTTTATTGATTTCACTGTTGCTCAGGTCTGATAACATCTGTCCTATTGTTTGGAGGAATTGAAGATGCTTACAAAGTCTTAATCAAATTAATGAATTAATGGAGGGAGTTTGGAGAAACAAAGAAAATGAGGTGATTTAAATATGTATCCAGACACACATCCTTAACAGAGGTTGCTGCTGTGGTAGACACTTTTTTGATAAAACCAGAGCAGAATTCTTTGTTCAGTAGTCACTTTCTGGGTAAATGTGTTTAGTCAGGACGTGAGACCACTGGCCCTTGGACAACTCCAGCTCGTTTGCTCCACAGTGACCACGGTGCCCACACAGACCATTTTGCTAATTAAATTCCCAGAAAACCTGTTCTGAATCACCCAATAATTGACTAAATTTGTATTTGGATGCCGTTGCTGATGAGAATAAAGCACCATGCGATAATGCTTTCCCTTTCACCGTAATTTTATTACCTTATTGGACCACCAGGGACCTGGTACATCCCAGAGGGAATACTTTTCAATTTAATTAAACTGCAGACATTTAGCTTAAAGAATAATAAATAATAGACAAATACTCCTGTTTCCCCTATTTGTCTCTTATAGAGAATTAACTGCTAATACTATAATAATTGAAATCCAAAATAAAACTACACAGCCAGGGAGGTGATCAGACCATGCGGTGGGTGGAGAGTCCAGCTGTAGAGGGTGAGTGGGGACGTCTGGACACTAGATATGGTGAAATAAGGGTCTCCTTTGCTTTAAGCTGCTAACTCGGAGGCAGGGAAGAGAGAATTATTTACTTTCACGGGTAAGATTTCAGGAGTCTCACCAAGGGACCCCTACTTGCACGGCCTACTTCCTTCCCAGCACACTGAGCCTTTAACCAGAAACAAAGCCGTTCTTCCTATTGTTACATAAAAGGCTTGGAATGCGAAGTCTTCCTGGTGAGGGAGGGGATGACGTAAGCTCATTAACAATGAGAGGCAAACGACTGATGTCACATCCTCTCCTGAGAGCTGATTTCGATGATGAAAAGAGGAGAGAAGGTCTGGGCCTTGGAGAGGGATGGGGAGGGAAACAGGGTCTGGGGTTTGTCATACTTCACACTTTCACCTAGGGCTGTTTGGTTGGTGAAACATCATCTGAAAGGAACGTTACTGGTATGTGGATCTGGATTAAGAATTTACTGGGTGCCAGGTTCTGTGAGAGGTATTTTCCCACACACTATCATAATTATCACAACACAGCTGCAAAATAGGATTTCTAGTCCCCTTTTGCTGGATAAGAAACTGAGGCTGGTATACATAAACTTCTTCTTCTTTTTTTTTTTTTGGCTGCACAGCATGTGGTATCCTAGTGCCCCGACCAGGGTTGGATCCTGGGCCCCCTGCCTTGGAAGCAGAGTCTTATCCACTGGACCGCCAGGGAAGTCCTCATCTGGCTTCTTAATAGCAGAACAAGGATTAGCATCAAGGTCAGCCTGAGTCCAAACATATGCTTTTCACTCGCACCATGATAACTCAGAGCCTGATCTAAAATTTGGAGATGATTTTTTTTGTTGTTTTCAAAATGCACATCAAGTCAAATTTTTGCCATTAACTTTGGAATATTTTGGTGAAAGAAATCAGAAAGATTGAGTTCATTTTACAGATGACACTGAAAAAGAATATGCAGGAACCAAGCCAAGTTTCTACAGCAAAGAATGAAGTAATTAGGATTCCGTGTTCTGATGTTATACCCAATTGCCTATTTGGTCTCTCCTATTGGGTAACTCAATTCCTTAGGTACCTCAACTCAGTCTGTGCAAAACTAAACCCAGGGTCTTGTATCTGCCCATTATCCATACCCCTTTCCTGCCCTAACCTAACTGTAAGAGGGAACTCTTATAGTTCCTCTCCTGTTTACTGGACATCATCATCATCTTTAGTCACTTAAGACAGGAATCTAAAAGTACATCCACATTTCTCCCTCTGCTGTACTTCCCTGTTGTGCGCCCCACATCTAACCAGTCTTATTGAGTATACTTCCCAAATTTCTCTCAAATCAGTTTCCTTTTTCCTTTTGTTCATCTCCAGTGTCAACACCTTTGTTCATGCCCCAGTCATTTCTCCTCTGTCTTAATGCTAGAATCTCCTAGGTGAATTGGCCACACTGCATTCTACGTTGCAATAAGTCCCCGATTATACTCAAACTGAATGCAGATTGGTTCCCTTAAAACCGAAAGTCTGGTACATAGAGAATGCTGAATGAATGAATGAATGAATGAATAAAATAAAAAAACCAAAAAGAGATCTACTCTCAAGTACAAATACTAGAATAGCAACAAATCAACTAGAAAAAATACAAGCTGTTTATACTCCTTTAAATTGAGGTAAGATATACACGGTGAGATATGAATCTTAAGTGTAAAGTTCAATCAGTTTTGTCAAAATAGATACCTATGTAAACAACACTTCAATCAAGATATAGAACATTTCCATCATACTAGAAATTTCCTTCATGGCTTTCCTTCATGATTAATGAGGCTGAGGATTTTCTCATGTGCTTACTGGCCATCCTTATACCTGCTTTTGTGGAATATCTATTTGTGCTTTTCACCTGTGTTTAAATTTGGTTGTTTATAATTGCAGCTTTGTAGGAGTTCTTCATAAATATGGATGAGACCTTTGTCAGGTAAAACGAAGGGGAATATTTTTTCTCAGGCTTACCTTTTCACTTACTGCAGTTTTTGAGAAGGAGAAAAATTTGAAATTTGATAAAGTCTACGTGATCAATTCTTCTCTTTTATAGTTAGTGCTTTTTGTGTCTTCTCTAAGAAATCTTTGCCAACCCCAGGATTCAATGATACTCTTTTTTTTCCCCTAGAAATTTGAAACTTTCAGCAGTTATGTTTAGGTCTGGAAGCCATTTAAAATCAATTTTGTGTATGGTGAGAGGTTATTTTTTTTCACACATGGATATCCAGCCCCATTTGTTGAAAAGATTTCCTTTCCCCATTGAATTGCCTTGGTGCCTTTGTTGAAAATCAGCTGACTTTCTATGTGTCTATTTCTGGATTCTGTTATGTTCTACTATCCTGATACCACTTTCACAGTGTAGGTTAATATACCTTTATAGTAAGTTTTAAAACTGATAGGACAATTACTCCAACTTTCTCAAAATTGTTTCGGCTATTCTAAGTCCTTTGGCTTTTCCTATATATTTAAAGTAATTATCCTGTAAATTTTCACAAAGAAAAATCAATTGAGATTTTGACTGAGAGTGTGTAGAAAACTTTAGATCTCTTTGAGGGAGAATTAACATCTTTAGCAGTAGTGACTTTTCCAATCCATGAGCAATGGTATATTTCTCTATTTCTTTAGGTTTTATTTATTTTCTCATAGGTATAGGTCTTGCACATCTTTCATCAGATTTATTCTTAGCTATTTGGTGTTCTTTATGCTATTTTAAATATTGTTTTTAAAATTTCATTCTCCAGTTGTTTGTTACTGGCATATAGAAATATTTCAGAATATTCTACATAAATAATAAATGTAAATAGATGAATAAACTGAGTTTTGATTTTTCTTTCCAATCTTTATGCTCTTTATTTCTTTCTCTTTCTTTAAGACAATTTTCATAGATGCGATGAAATTTGGATTCTCTCAATGTTAGAGAGAAGAGATCCAGTGATTCACCACTGAACATGGTGTTAGCTTTAGGCTTTTTGTGGATGCAGATGTAGATCAGGCTAAGAGCGTTCCCTATTTTCAGTTTACTGGAAGTTCTTTACCATAAATGAGTGTTGAATTATATCAAATATTTTCCTGCCTCTAATAAGATGGTCATGTCATTACTCTCTTTTTTTACTTGTTGGCATGGTGAATTATATTGAATGATTTTTAAATATTAAACCAGCCTCATGTTCCTGGGATAAACCTCACTTGGTCATGATGTGTCACTCTTCTTATATTTCACTGAAATCAATTTGCTAATATTTTATTAAGGACTTTTTGCATCCATGCTCATGAGAGATATTGGTCTGTAATTTTCTTTATTTGTAATGTCTTCATCAGGTTTTCATTATCAGGAATTGAGTGGCATCATAAAATGAGTTAAGGAGTATTTACTTCTATATTCTTTTCTATTGATCTCTGTTGCCTTAGAAACACATCTTTATAATTTTTGGTTTGCTTTTTGTTGCTCTAAGGCAGTAATTCTCAAACCACCTAGAGATTTTGTTAAAACAAAAATTGACAGGCCCCTTACCCCAGAGTTTCTGATTCAGTAATTCTGGGTAGAGACCAATAATTTGCATTTTTAGCAAATTCCTAAGTGATGCTGATATGGTTAGTCTGCAAACCAAACTGTGAAGACTACTTTTCTAGGGATTAAAACATGCATCTTTAATTTATCATAATTTACTTAGAGTTAATATTGTAACACTTCACATAAAATGTATGAAAGTTTCAAAAAAATGTTCTATTTAGTCACTATCCTTTGTGCTGTTGTTGTCATGTGTTTTATAAGTACCTCAGTAATAAAAAGAAAGTATGATTTTATTATTAAAGAATAAACTGTTTTTCAGCAAAATTAAGAGAGGGAAAATATATCTTTTATATTTATCCCTTATTTACCATTTTAGATTCTCTTCATTCCTTCTTGTAGATCCATATTTTTAACTGGTATTTTTTTATTCAGATTGAGAAACTTCCTTTAGTATATCTTGTAGTGCCCATACACTGGAGTCCTCTCAACTTTCATTTATCTGAATGTGTCTATATTTCACTCTCATTTTTAAAGGTTATTTTTATTGCATATAGACTTCTGGTAGAAAATTGTTGCTGTTGCTGTTTCCACCACATTAACGATGTCATTTCATTGTCTTTTTACCTCAGTTGTTTCTGGGGAGAAATCATACATTTTCACATTATTATTCTCTTGAATGTAAGACACCTCCTTGTTTGGCTGATTTTAAAATTTTCTCTTTATCTTTGTTTTCAGTAGTTTGCTATGATGTGCCTATATGATCTATTTTAAAAATTATTTTTCTTGGGTTTGTCAAGATTCTTGGATTTATAAATTGACATTTTTACACAAATTGAGGAACATTTTGGCATTAATTATTTATATATTTCTTCGTATTTTCCCCCATTCTCTCTCCTTCCCTTTGTATCTCCAATTATACGTATATTAGCCTGTGTGACATTGTCCTACAAATCAATAAATCTTTGTTAATTTTTCCCCTCTGTTTTTCAGATTGGATAATTTTTCTTCATCTATCTTCATATTCACTCACTCTGTAGTTTCCAGTATTCCAACTGCTAAGCCTATCCAGTGAATTTTTCATTATAGGATTTGTATTTTTCAGTTCTGGAATTTTATTCATTCTTTTTATGGTTTCCATTTTTCTGTTGAGATTTCCCATATTTTCCATTAAGCCTCTGAGTACATTTATGGTAGCTGCTTTCATGGGCTCATTTGTCTTGTCTAGGCTATCCAGGGATCTGTTTCTTTTTACTGCTTTTGCTCCTTATTATGGGTCACATTTTCCTGCCTCTTCCCATATTTCTTAATTTTGTACTGTATGATGAACCTTGTGGATGATTTGTTTTGGGGACCTAAATTATGTCATCTTCTTTTAAAGAATGTTGAGTTTTGTTTAGGGAAGCTGTTAAATAACTAGAAGCTCTTTTAGGTTCTGTTAGGCTTTGTTTAATTCCTTTATAAGGACAAGTCTTTTTTGGTTTTGACCTTAAACTTGTGGATAGCCTTACTCTCAGATATGATTCTTACTCCAGAAATGTGGTCTTTTGTGGTTCTCAACTGAATGTCCAAGGCACTCGCTGAGGTCTCCTCACTCTGTACGCAGCAGAGCTTTAATGTTTCTTAGCACTACACAACTTCCTGTTTCTCCAGTCAGCTCTCAGCCCTGTAGCAGCTGGTCTCTACAAGATTTTCTTGAGTCTTGTCCTGCAAAGTCCCAGCCCAGCCTTCAGCCAAGGACATATGGTGAATCCCACACAGACTTTTGGAACACCCACTTTTGGAGCTCCCTCCTTCCTAGTACCATAAAAAATTCCAAGGACTTCCACAGTCTAGAATTCTGATCTCTGCTTTTTCAACCCAGCAAAAGTGCCCCTCCAGTTGGGCTCCAATTTCCTACCTTGCAGCAGAAGAAATGCCCCCAGAAGAAAACCATGAAGGTTCACCTCATGTGTTTCTTTTCTCTCAGGTAACACAATCCTTTACTGTGTGTTAATGCTTAAAAACAGATACTTCATATACTTTGACCATCTTTATACTTGTTTATGGTGGCAGGGCAAATCTGGTATCAGTTATTGCCTTATAGTTGGGAGCAGAAGTTTGAAAGCTGTTTGTATCCTTAAGTAAAGATTTTATAACTAACCACAAATGTGTTTGGTGAAAATAATGCTGTAGAAACTGAAGCCTTTCTCACTGCCCCGACCCCTCATACCCTTAGACACATACACATACACCAATCATCTGCAAATTCTAAGCTCTGATTACCACTGGGTGTTCCAGTGTGGCTAAGGTCTGCACTCCAGTGGTGTTTTAAATATTTTCATGAGTTGCCATTAATTAAAAAGTTGAGAAGACTGATATAAAAATCCACAGTTTCTACTTCTGTTTTAAGATGGAAAGATCTGGTGGCACTAAATGAGCATTGCAACAATAGCCTGGAACAGAGTAGTGGTTGCCTTCTTTAGAGAGGATATGTGTTTTCTGGTCGGCCACAGCCTCAAGCTAGTCCATTTTACTCAGTTATGTTGTCTGCCTGATCCCTGTAGTTATTTATATATATGATCCTGGCACGTGGGCAGATAATCTTACACATAAGTAGCATGCCCGTGATATCCAATGTGATCTGCCCCATCACTGCCACATTCCCCATGAGAGCTTTACTCCATGAATGTACCCAGTTTTCCCAAGCTCCTTCTGGGGATGTAAATATCTCAATAGAGAAAAGAAATAAAGAGACAGGGAGCAGATATGTGGAATGAAGTTAAATTTGGCCAGTGTACCTTGGTCTTCATGCAGGTAGAAGTTCATCAATAAGTGATCAGGGGCCAGCCATGCTGTCTGCTCCCATTCTGATTGCAAGATTAAGATGTGTTTATGCCTTTCAGCCAGCAAACCTCTCTCTTGCTTAAAAGCTTCTCAGATATTACTTTCCTGGAAATTCAATTTGGTCCTGCTCTGAATTTTATACCCATGGTTTTGCTTGAAACTCAAAGAAATGAAAAACCATAATTGTTTTCCTTATGCAATAGGGAAATTGTCTTTGTGTTTCATAATCAAAACATTTTTTTTCTTGAATTCATTGTTTGTGTGTGTATGTGTTTTGAGGGATAATAATATTACCCAACATGTTTTGGATACTTACTATGTACTAGGAACTCTGCTAAGCATTTCCTATGAAAGATGAAATTTTATCTTCAACCACAATCCAGTGAGGTAAGAAGGAATGTTCTCTTCATTTTACAGATGAGAAAGTGAGGCACAGAGAGGTTAAGCACCTTGCCTGAGATCAAATGGCAAGTAAGTGGTGACATTGGAATTTGAAATCTCTGAAGTGAAAATGAAATACGTGAACCAAGTGCTAACCAGTTTGTGTCCTTTGACTTCCTGAGTGTGATGGTCACCAGCAAGTGTGTCGAAGTCACTTTTACAGTGCAGATTCCCCACCCATCATCACACTAGCAAGCTCCTGGTTTGCACAATCCAGAGGGGTCTCTCATACCTTTCATACTTTTATATTCAAGTATTAACTATGAAGAGGAACCCCTGCAAGTGCATGCCTCTTTTGCATAGAAGTCAGCAAAACCTGCAGAATGAACCACAAAGTGTCACAATGAAATGTGCAAATCCCACAGGAAGTGAATTTCACCTGCTGTGCTCTACACTGACTATGCAGCTCATCCCTGTGTATTGACCTCACAGCTCTTAGACTCAGAAAGCAGGCAGGACAGAGGCATAAAGAAAACCCCTTTAGTCTCAGGGCCAAAAGACCTGCAAAGTCTTGGCTGAGGGGACCAGGTAAACGTTGAGGAGTATTCTTTCTTCTTACTCAGGGTCATAAAACATGAAAGCTAGAAGGGCCCAGGGAGATGTTTTCCTCCAGTCCTCTCATTTTACAGATGGGGCAACTGAAGTCCAGAGATGGGGTCTGATTCCCCAGCTGCTAAGTCAGTGATGGCAGAATAGAATTCCCCAGTACCCAGACCTCGTGGTTCCCTTACACACACAGTGCCTCTGCTGGGCAGGACTTAAGGGTCTGCTCAGGTGACTCTACTCCACCTTCTGGCTGCAGGAGCAGAGGGAAAGCAATGCATCCACGAAGAAGGAGCTGGCAGTGGAAGAACAATGACGATTCAATCAAGAGCCAAAATACCAAGTTATTAGAAATAGAGCTAACTTTTCCCCTTCTACTACCACTCAAACTTTCATATACATTTCCGAGCTTTCTCCCAAGAGATTTGAAGCAATAGGAAACAGAGGATATTGTTTTATTTTGTTGGTTCCTTCTCTGATGATTAGTGCCAAGAAACAGAGAAATTACAATTGTGAGGGTCCTGAGGAGGACGCACTGGCATAGATCACCGCAATTGTTTTGTACTTTGACGTGGTACTTGCTGCTTGGCCTCTTTTATGTGTAGTGCAGTGTCCTGTTGTCATAAGTGAAGAATATGGGCTGGCAGAAGTCAACAGATTTTCTGAAGTCTGCTTATCTACTAAGTTCAAAGGCAGGACCTAGAACCTCTGCATTTCCAGTCTTTCCTTCTGTTAGATGGGCCACCATCAAATGAAACACATTGAACCTTAAAGGAGACATCAGTCTGGGGAAGTAAACTTTGAGTAGTGGACAGAGCTGGGATATATTCTACCCATGGACAAATGTCGACTCACTAGCTGCATGACTATGGCCAGCCACTCAACTTCTCTAAGCTTTCATTTTCTCATCTGCAAAATAACAACAATAACAGCTGCCTTATGGGACTAATGTAAGAATCCCATGGTTATCCTTATATTACATAAAGTGGTTGTCATGTAGTAAATGTTCAAGAAATGTTAGAGCATGTTCTCTCCAATATCCTCTGTCAACACTCAAAATATTCAAGAGTAACCAGAACAAAAGATCTATAACTAGTTAGGGATAATCAAGGTATCAACAGAAATACCAAACCATGACTGCAGTATGGCCTCTGATCAGACTTTTCCATAGCACAGATTTGTTCCCCTCTTTTGATGACTTTTCGGATATTCTTATTGGCATGCAATAAGGCAGAATATGGTTTTTTAATCTTTTCCAAACCTCCCTATTTAAATCCTTCTTATAAAACTTTACCTCTCCTCACTTTGTTATGCTGATTTAGTGTGTGTATGGGTTTTAAAGAAAGAACAGTTGAAAAGAATAAAGACTATAGATAGGCCCTCTTCTGAGGCTATAGACTTTGACACATACTATGTCAGTCATGCTCTCAGATTTTGGAAATGGGAAACAGAATTCCAAGAGGTTAGTTCTACATGTCAGTGGTAACTCACAAACTCTAGTTCAGGATAAGGTTATCTTTTATGAGCTTGTAACCACAGAAATGATCCTAAATAAAAGTATTTAGTAAACTAACAAAATTAATATAACAAATTGTATCCAGATATTATAGTAGAAGACCTTTTGGTGTGTCTGCCTAGCCTCCATTTCACCATTTTTCTAAGAATTATCCACCCACCCAAATGGATGGGCTTTTGTAGCTGTATGTATACCGACTGACACTTCTTTCACTGGTCATAGCTGATTGGTTCAGAGATGGACAGTGGACCCAATCTAAGCTAACGAGATTCTCCCTTAGGATTTTAGATCTAGGGTAGTAATCAATTAGTTGGAAGCCTTGATGCTGGGAGGTGATGTGGTTCTAGGGCTGGGCATGTGATGTTCCACCACCTGCAAAAGGAGCTGGTGTAAAGAGAGAAAAAAATAAAATAGGCACTTGTAGAGTAGGGGCAAATGACCTCACAATCACAGATAGCTTGGCAATAGCCCTCTTGGTTCTGATAGATTGTCCAGTCCCTATTTCCTTTTTTCCTGGAGCCTAAGGGTTGTTGAGTTCTATGAGATACACAGGGATCTTTCCAACAAAGTCTAACTTTCACACACCTGAGTCTGTTTGTTACTTGTACTAAAAATCTCTTAACTGAGGTAGTGTGTATGATGATTAAGTGGTCAATGTTATTATCCAGCTACTCTGTACCTAAGATATCTTGTTGGGAAGGATGAGTTTCTCATGCTCCCTCCAAGAGAGCAGGGCCTCTGCCAGAATAGAGCTACAACAATCTCTTTGTTCAAGTTCACTTGCCGTGTAGTTCTATTTTCCCTTCCACGTATGTGTATTCTCTCCAGCGAAACTGGAAGTTTCTTTAGGGAGATGACTGTCCGTATTCATCTTTTCATCCCCCATAGCACCTGGACTCTGCTGCTATGGAATTTGCTGATGGTGTTCATGGAGAAAGAAAAAGAAAAAATAAACCTTCTACTTCAATAATTTTCCATTTGGGCAAAGCTTCTGTTACCTTGATTTAGGAAATAATCACATTTCTTTCTCTTTTTTTTTTGTCATAACCGATCTCTCTTCTCAGCTTTGTGTCAATGAGGAGATAGGTTTATTTAGCCAGTAATTTCCACTGCAGAAAATCTTGGTCCCAGATTGCCCTGCAAAAGCAATATGTTCTGTTTTATTTTTATATTACATTATATTTATTTTAATTGCATTCTCCATCTGGTCAAAGATAGCATTAGGCACCATAGATGGAGAAAAGAAACAAAGAGATATCTAACCATGATAATAACTGGAATTATTATTTTTAAAAACTATCCAGGGGTACTATAACCTCCAGGAATGAGGCAAAAAAAAAAAAAATAGCCCTCTTGTTAGAGAGCTCTAGAAGGATTCTGGAGAGGAAGAGAGATGAGGAGAAATGGACCAAATCAGGACTCCTGGTGTCCCCTGAGTGGCCCAGAGTGGACTGTTACAATGAGCCCACACTTGGAACCAGTTCCAGGACAGTGTGGACCACAGTGCGAAATGACACATACAAGCCCTAAGCTACCTTGAGCACTTTTACTATTTCCCAACTAGTTTCAGCGGGACATTAATACACAGTTTCAATCACATGTTTTATTAATAAACTTTAGAAGAGACCCCCCCCAAGGGGGAGGTCATTTTCTTCTCATTTCAGAAGATGTTTCTGCAAAACTCTGCTAGCAATTGGAGGTCTTCCAAATGAAGCTAATATTATGTCAATGGTTTCGTATACTAGAAACCAAATCCTAAAATTGGATGCCTACAGTGGATGGCTAAGCACTCGGCTTCCAGGTTAGGATGCTGGGTGAGGGGTTATCAGGGATGCTGGATCATCTATTCCTGCTTTTAAATCTGAAAATGATGGGATTGAGGGGAAGGTTTACACATGAAAGTTTGCCAGAAAACAGTGAGTGGCGACATTCCCTGATGAGAATCCATTCCCCCAGCCACTCCCTGGAGTCTACCACTTAGGATAGTTTATGTTTCAGAAAACAAAAACCCATTTGAAACTGGCTTGGGTAAATAATGGCATTTGTTAGTTCACAGACTGACAATTTGGGGGCATATAGCTTCCGGTGTAGTTTGACACAGAGATTCACCATATACTCAGGGGCTCCATTGATCTGAAAGTCTTTTGTTCACCTTTAGTGTCAGATCTTTTCTTCAGGCGGATCCCAGGCTCAGGTACCAGAAATGGTTTCACGGCTTGAACATTACTACCTTTCCCCATGACAGAAGAAGAGAAAGCATCTTTCCTAATCTTTAATAAGAGCAGGGAAGCATTTTCCTCTGAAACCTCAAGGTAAAGGCTCTTTGCATTTTATTCGTCCAACTGGGTCATGTGCTCATCTCTAAGGCAATCCTTGTGCCCGGGAAGGAATGGTGGATGGGTTTTGCAGATTGGCTTAAGCTTATCAGAGCTCATCCTTGGGTCACTTCCACTGGGAGTGGGACTTTTACCCAATGAAAATCTGGGATGCTATCATCGTGACAGAGGAGGAAATGGATACAGGAACAAAATCCCAGGTACCTCCTACAATATTCAGAGCCATGACAAGTACCACTGCCCACCCCCTGCACTAAATGGTCCCCTTTCACCTAACTGTTACTACTCTTGATGCCAATTTCAGTATATTTCACAGAAAAATGAAAGAATGAATATAACAACAAAAGGTAGAAAAGGACATCTGGTATTCATCAGGTGGGGTACTTCGTGTCCTGTGAGGTCTGATAGGAACTATCCTTGAAAGCGCATGCAAGAACAATAAAGATGAATTTAATAATTAGAATATTTAGAAGGCTGTCATAGGCACAATCGGTGCCCTACCCATATACTTGTCACCAGGCTCAGGGGTCCTTCCCCAGCTGCTATGGGAAGCGCTGCTAACAGCTAGTAGTCATCCTGTTCTTCAGGGAATTGCTGTTGGCTGATGGGAGCTGCCTTGCTCAGGAAGTTAACCCCTGCTCCCTCCCTGACCCCCAGCCAATCGGTGACTAATGGAATACAAAAGTCTTGCCCCCTTTCCTCAAGCTGAGACAAATCCATGGAGCAGTTCATCTCCTGAGCCCCCTGGGCGTCTGGCCAAGGCTAGGTGTTAGCTGAGACCACCTCTGTCCTCAGCTCTTTTCCCTTTCTCTGATCCCCTCACTCCCCTTACAACTTCTTTCTGAAGAGCAGTCCCTCAGATCACACCACCCAGATCTCTGTCTCAGGCTCTGGTTCTCGAGAGCCTGACTTAAAAGAGGCCACTTGGTGTAGAGGGGGAAAAAAACAATACACAGATGAACAAACAAATGGAAGTCAAGGGCTGTGGTTCCAGGTGAGTTTGATGAGCTAATGGGTTACAAGAATTAGAAGGTGCTTGGAATAATTTAGGACTTTGCTGTTTCCAAGTAACAGCTCCCACCCCAAAGTGTGTCAAATGTAAAAGGGAGGATGCCTTACAGAGAATGGAGGTGGCACAGAGGAGCTCAGGGCTGCAGGCCAGACTCAGTAGAGGCCACTCGCATTACCGGCCTCAGCTGCTCCTCTCCTCCTCTCTCTCATCTCTGCATCTGCTTCACTGTTTCCTTCTCTAGTCCCCAGGCCACATGGGGGTATATCACAGTCATGCCAGAGCTCTGAATAGTTCTCTTTTGCACCTAAGATTGGACAGGACTCCACTGTCCCAATGTTCTTCTTCAAGACAAGGAACTTTAATTGGCTCACTTGTATCACGTAAGCCCTGGACCAATCAAGGACTGGGGCCAGTGGAGGCTTGACCTGTCCCGTGCTGGCGTGATCACAGTGGCAGTGGGCAGAAAGCGTGGCAAATTGTGCACTGGCTCTTGGAACTTCTGCCTAGAAATGATACAGGTTCCTTCCACTCACATTTCTTTGGCCAACACATGGTCATACCCTACTTCAAAGAAAGTGATGAAATGCAATCATATCACAAGACCAGAGGTGGAAAGCCATACAGATTTGGGATTACACTGATGAGCTCCACAATAGGATTTTGATAAAAGTAAATATTAACGGTTGATATTAAGATGACATGAAGTAACTATGATAATGAAGAATTCGTCAAGGAAACTGTGAAAAGATAGTGTAGAATTTATTCCCCCCAAATTTGGGGGATAATAAATTAAGTCTAATCATCTGAGTTTGCCAGAAGATGAACCAAGTTGGTTGTTTTCATCGTGTGCTATGGATGGAATGCCTCTGCCTTTGATGCCTCCATAAGAGGTTAGGGATGGGGTTTTGGGTACCCCTCCCTTTCTCTCCTTCACTATTTTCATCTGTTTTATTTGGTGCCTGAGTGTGTGGGTGTGAGGGGGGTGTTTGATGGATTTTGCTTCTTAGCATCCATTCCTCCTCAGCACTCCAATTTCCATTTGGAAAATTACTTCTTCCATGCTGTATGCAGCCCCAAAATGTCCTGCCCATCAGCCACAGAGGCTACTGGCTCCTCCTACCAGAAGCTCTCACCACTTGGTACAGCCAAGCATGTTACCCAAGCTTAATCAGACTCTCTCCTGGATTTTGACCCTTAGACCAGTAACTACAAAGGCAAAAGTAATGGTGGGAGTTTATCCAGCACCACTTCTGTTCCTGCTATTTTGTATATTCTCAGCCTCATTCTTCCATCCTCCCTTCAATCACATGAAAGCACTAATACCTTTCCAGTACATTCCCTTATGCTTTATTTAGCTCATTAGTTTCTGTTGCCTACAACAAAATAACCCTAGGTGGATAAAGTTTCATTAAGATTTGTTTTTGTTTGTTTATTTTTTTACAGAGTTCCACTGCTAAAATATTAGAGTTTGGACCAGATAATTTTCAATGTTGTTCCTAGTCCTGTGTGTTCAAGCTTGAAAAACAATAACAGAAGAAAATGCTTATTGCAGATCTGGCAGCTGACTCAATGCAAATGTTACCACCAACAGGAACCACAAAGAAACCTAGGTCAGTAATAGCTCGTGTAAAACATTTCTCAATAGCTTTCCCACCAGCCTTCCTGTGCTGGCCTCTGAAATTTAACCCTTTCTAACATCCAAATATTCAAAAGCTGCAGACTTGCACATCTGGAACTGTGTCATCTCAGTGTTGCTTGTGAACCTCACTCTAAACTTCTCTATGTGATGGAGGACCAAGAACATTGTCTCATGCACTTGCTGAATTGGAATGAGGTTTGCGCCATTTCTGTAAAATAGAGACACCATTTTTGGTGAATGATTTGTATAATCCTGGCACCATCTCCTCAGTCTTCCTGGCTGATATTTACGAGTTTAAATATGGCTAATGATACAACATTCCTGCCAGATGGTCAATAGGAACTACATGGATTCAGATATTTGAGCATCAGACAAATGCTTGATACCTTCGATTGAGACTCAAACACAAAGTCTTTTTTGGAAAATAATTTAAGTCTGAGAGTTCATAAGCATTATGAGAAGTAGACAGAAGTAGCCAGCCCAGATAAATGTAACAAGAATGAGTTTAGCATGGACCCTGCATTCTTTTCACCAGGGTTGGTAATTGATGTCTCAGCAGGGCTGGTCCACGTCTTAGGACTCTATTTGTGTGTTCTGTCTAGAACACCTGTTATTACATAGGTTGCAGGGAGTTAACATGCATTGCCTCTGTGATCTGCCCAATGTTCACTGATTTTGTTTATAGGACTTTGCTGCCTCCCACTATAAACATTTATGGGTTTTCCCGATCATTTTCATTGCCTGCATGGCCTCCACCGCCTTCCTCCCGTAAAGCATTCTCTGGCCGTAGTCTGAGCACTCCGTCTCATGCTGGCCAGGGGAATCTCCACTTCACTCCGTCCCTCTGCTGAGTCTCCACCCCGCATGCTGGCCCGTTCTGTAGTCCTCCCAGCCTCCTTCTCCCTCCCTCCCTCACTTGATTATTGGTGATGCTCCTTGAACAGCCACCACCCATGATAAACAGCCTGGTTGTGCGCTCTGTGAACTTTTTCTCACTCTCTGCAAAATGAGCACTTCTTCCTCCGTACCCAGAAAGCAGGCTGGTTTCCCCCGGGAAAGACTGGCGTCTTGGAAGAACATCGCCCCAGCGCTCAAAACGAAATTTTAATTAATGAATTTTTGTTTGTTTGTTTGCTTTGTTCTCTAACTTTTAAAGTATCACTTGGCTGTGGCGAAGGCAGACACATTTCAAGCGCTAGCAGCAAAGAGTAGAAGCGCTACTGTGTATTTATTGTCTACCCTTCACAGGCTCTAAGGGAGAGTGACTCTTAGAATTAGGTAAGAGGGTGGAGTTTCATGGAGGAGAGGATTTGCAGAAAATATAGAACAGAGCTCCAGTGGAAGAGGGTTAAGGAAAACAGAAAGCAACTAGTTTTGTACAAAAATTAAAAGGAAGCCACACACAGACTCTGGAGGTCAGAGCCGTTTAAAGACTGGCCTCTTTTTCTTTATGTGTCAATTTCCTTCACACAGATTACCGAAGCAGTCCACCTGGCTGACCTCACTGCTCTCTCCTCCACATGTAGGTCTCTGGCAAAGTCCCAGGAGCGCTAAACAAAAATACAAATAAGAGGCCCTGGAAATAGAGATTCACCCCTTAAGCTATGAACACAGCTAGTAAATTATGTGACATTACTGAAGAGTCACTGCGGTCCTTCTGGCCTTGATCTTATCGGGCCCATTCATTCCTATAAACGTGCCTGCGTAAACCAGCACCTCAGCCAACAGCCTCTTGCAGGGGAATGCTCTTTGCCTACTCTGTCTCTCATTCCTCTGTCCCTAGGTCTGTCCTGAGATGTCATTGCCAGGTCCTGGGAATTACAGGATCTGCCTTATCAGTAATGCAGTCGAGTGTGAGTGCATTTCTTATGTGTGCGTCACACAGGGCAATTCTGTCAATGGCCAGTATTCTCCATTCGCGCCCCTGCCCGCCATCACCCCCGCACTGCCATTCCCCTAACTGTCTGGAATCTGGGCCAGCCTCGGGAACAGCCCTGCCTCTCAGGGGAGAGACCGATTTGCTACGCTCTTCACCCTGAACAAGGAGATCTTTCATTTCCAAAGGGAAGATGTTTTATTTCCACCCCCCAGAATTAGAATAATGAAACGTTTCTTGTAAACCTGAAAATTAAAATGCAGACAGTACATGTCCTTCAGTTTCCTTTTATTGGTCTTCAGAGGTGAACCCAGGGAGAATTGTAAATGTGTATCAGGGTAGCGCCTGGCCTGGAGGTACTGAAACTCCACTGACAGCAATGCCAAATGTCACTGTCTGGCGTCTCCAAGGGCCCCCTCCCATTTCTCCCCACCCTCCATCTCCCTTCCATCTCTCTACCCTGTTTACAGTGACTTTGAGGCTGGTAAGAAGCATTTTGAGGTGACACTCGAGCAGCTGTGTGGTCCAGAATGCATTATCATGTTATGTCTCAATTACAATATTCTTCGGTTGATGCGGAAGACAGGCACAGCCAGGATCCAGCCTTAGAGAGCACTGCCATCTCCTGGAAAACCCTCTATACTCGGGGCCTGCTCTCAAGGCTCCTTCAATGCCACCAGGAGGAAAACAAAGCCTTAGTCGTGGGTTTCTATCTTTAGAACCCAAGATCTGGGTACACAGAGCTATCTTCTCCTGCCCCTTCCAACTGGAACGCTCCAATTCCCTGAAGGACACGAAAAGGTGTTGTATTGTCATCTTAATTAAAAACAAGTAACTAGGCTGGGGAGGCCACTGGTGCTGAGACTGTGATCATTACTCCCACCTTCTGCTCCTGAGGCTGGTAACAGACGCTGCTTCCTGTAAATGAGTGCCTGGCACCAGTACAATCCTGCCCTTGGGATCTTCGGAAGAAGCGCTAGCCTTATTTACACCGTTAAGCATGGCGCTGAGGACTTGGGACAGAAGTTACCTGCTCAGGCAGAGCTTCGGAGAGGAGACAGCCCCAAGTTCTGTGGCAATTGCTTATTGAGATTCCACCTTACAGGCATGTTGGGATAACTAATGAGATATTTTCAAAAAGCACTGAGGACACAGAAAAGCCCCTATGAGTTTCCATTTAAACTCACAGCATATGAAAGCCAGCACACATGACTGTGTCTTACAGGATCTTCTAAAACACAGCTTTATTGATTAGAGCTGGCTCGTTGTCAGGTTTGGGCGAGAAGATCAAAATACATTTGGAAAGATATCAGCCTCACCATCACGAACAAGAATGGGGTAACGGATTTCTCCACAAACAGCTTTGCTTTGAAATAACAAGGAAATGATTATCTGCATAAAGACAAATAAGAAAATATTCTCATTAACTGAATTAATTGATTTCAGATCATTAACAGAATTCTTTAAATTCAACTAGTGTCCCTCGGAATCAGTAGTTCTTATCTTTTGGAAGACCCTTTGAACAATGTGAAAATATTGGCATCCTTTCCCCAGAAAAATGCATACACATTCTGCATATGATTTAACAAACGTCATCACCACCTGCACAAAGCCAGAGTGATCTTAACAGCACTCAATTTAAAAATGCCCTTTGTAGCCAGACTTCTTTGCAAGCCCAGGTTTAAGTTTTGGGCTTCCTGATTATTTGGGGGAGAAATGGGGGCCACAGGAATGTTTGCAAATGAGCTGACCCGTGGGTTGGCACCTACAAGGAATGGCAAGGGGTATTCCCTTCTCTTCCATTCTCTGGCCTCATATTGAAAGTGGGTTTAAATGTTCATCCTTTGAAAATCCTGGGCTTGCAGAGGCACACATCTGAAAAGCTCTGATAATGACTTGCTTCAGCCTGGCTCCAGGAAAACAAAGCTGAATCAAGGGTTCTGCCATGGCACCTGTTTAGACATGTCCTATGTCCCCACCCCTGGAGAGAAACCCTAATGAAAGTGATTTGGGAACACAGCCTTCCACGTGGCAAGAAGGTGCGACACCACCTCTTCTGACAAAGTCCTGGCTGTAGACCCGCGACCTACCAGGGGACTGTCGTGTATGAAACAAAGGGCAAATTTCACGGCACAAAAGTGAAATGAATTGTAAGAACTCTGTTGAAATAGCAGTAAAATATGGACATACAGGATTTATTCCAGGGATCCAGGCTTCTAACCCAAGGCTTGTGTCCTTGACTCCTTGTTTTTATCTTTATCATCAGTTTCTGGAAGGAAGCTTTTTCTCTTCTCTTCCTGATTTGTTGGCAGAAGCTGTGTGGTCACATGGGTAGTTTCTGGATTGAGCTTCCAAAGAAGTTTCACCCTCCAGCTTCTCTTGGGCCTGGGCCACTTCAGCAGGTCCCTGGGAACTCACCGTTGTTTCTGTCCCTGAAACTGATGGCAATGGCAGAGTCTCATACTTATATAGTCCTTTCAAGTTTTTTGGAATTTCACCAATTTAAACCTGATCTCTCTCTGCTTAGCAGATGGGAAAACTGAGGCACACATAGATGAGGATAATGAACATAAACTCCGGGCACATAGTAATGATAACAACAGATAAGTATTGATTGGTTCTTGTGTATCAGACAGTTTATTTAGCAACTCATATGCATTCTCTCATTTACTCTCCCCAGCAACCCTATAAAAAGTACAATTATGATCCCTTCTTTTCAAATTATTTGAGAGAAAACTCAGACAATGAGAGAAGGTTCAGTTAGCTATTATTGCAATGATGCTGTGTCACAAACAACTACACATTCTCCATGTCAGACAGCAGTTAAGCACCTAGTTAGGCCATGCATCTCTGGGTTTACAGGAGGTTAGCTGCGCTAAGCTGTATTCGGCTGGGGTGGTTCTGTTTCTTGCGTTTTTCATCCTTTCTGGACCAGTGGGCTGGCTGGGGCATGTTCTTCTCATAGTGATGGTAGAGATAAAAACAGCAGTGGAAACATATGAGGCCACTGAAGTCTTAGGCTCAGAACTAACACAGGGACACCTCTACCTACATAAAAATTAGCCAAAGCAAGTCATATGGGTGAGTCTAAAGTCTAGCAATGGGAACTACACCCTGCCTAAGGTGAAACCATGGCAAAGTAGATGCAGAAGAAGGTAAAGAACTGGAACCCAAACTAGCTAAGGGGCAGGATTGGAATTTGAACCAAGGTAGCCTGGCTTTAAAACCTAAGTTCTGAAACTAATACAACATTGTTAATCAACTATACTTCAATATAAAATAAAAAGTTTTAAAAAATAAATAAATAAAAGAGAAAAAACCCCAAACCTAATTTCTTAACTACTGTGCTATATCATGGGGACTTAACAAAAGGCCACTATTGCTTTCTTAAAAACTCAGCTTGTCCCTCCATAGACTGGTGGAATTAATGTAGACAAACAAGTGAGAAGAGGAGAGAAAAGCTATTAATAAGAAGAAATGATGGAAGAATAAGAAATGGGACAGAGAGAGAGGTTGTAACTATCACGTTAAATCACAATTACCAATATTCACTATTTACTGACTACTTGCTCATATTTTACATCATCATTTCAGAGCAAACAAACAAAATGTCTCATTTTGTCTCCTGAGTGTCTATACTGGCATGTGTCAAATGTTTTGAGACTCAAAGCCACTTTTCAGTAGTAATTTGGGAGTTGTATCCCTTTGTAGTGTTGTAAACCCTCACTTTGGACAGGTCAGGACCACTGTGCTCTTTTGGAAAGAGTGCCAGGGCCAGAAACATCAGGATCCAAACTCACAAGGAGCAGCAAGAGAGCAATGCCAGCATCAGGGAACAAGATGAAGACAAATCGAAGGGACACTGCCTTAGAATGACCTTTGAGAACAAATAGGATTGGAATAAAATAAAGGCAATGGATAAAGAGTAGATAACTGAACACATGAGAAACCTTTATCTCCCAGAGGCAGATGATCTTGTTTCTCTAAATTTGGACCTCAACTCAGAGCTAGATTGCTGGTGGCAACTACAAATAGTCTGACAAGGGAGAGCAACCTTGTCAAGACCAGACATCAAAATCCAACCCTCTAGCTTGAAGTCAGTGAAGCCTGGAGAAGAGGTCATTGTGAAGAGAAGTGACCTACTCCCCAGCCATCCAGCACATTCCCACTGGGTTTATGACATTCTCCTCTTCCTCCCTTTTTGGGAAGCAATCTATGTGGATAACCTCAGACACTGATCCTATACTATCCATTTTATTATTCTCCTAACCTGAAATAATATTTAAAAAACTGATATAGAGCTTCAAGATGGTGGAAGAGTAAGACATGGAGATCACCTTCATCTCCACAAATACATCAGAAATACATCTACATGTGGAACAGCTCCTACAGAACACCTACTGAACGGTGGCAGAAGACCTCAGACCTCCCAAAAGGCAAGAAAGAGATTAACAGCACTGCTTAAAGGAGCTCCAGAGACAGGCGCGAGCTGCGGCCATCAGCGCAGACCCCAGAGATGGGCATGAGACGCTAAGGCCACAGCAATCAGAGAAGAAAAAGAAATAAAAGGAATCCAAATCAGAAAAGAAGAAGTAAAGCTGTCACTGTTTGCAGATGACATGATACTACACATAGAGAATCCTAAAGATGCTACCAGAAAACTACTAGAGCTAATCAATGAATTTGGTAAGGTAGCAGGATACAAAATTAATGCACAGAAATCTCTAGTATTCCTATACACTAATGATGAAAAATCTGAAAGTGAAATTAAGGAAACACTCCCATTTACCATTGCAACAAAAAGAATAAAATATCTAGGAGTAAACCTACCTAAGGAGACAAAAGACCTGTATGCAGAAAACTATAAGACACTGATGAAAGAAATTAAAGATTATACAAATAGATGGAGAGATATACCATGTTCTTGGATTGGAAGAATCAACATTGTGAAAATGACTCTACTACCCAAAGCAATCTGCAGATTCAATGCAATCCCTATCAAACTACCAATGGCATTTTTCACAGAACTAGAACAAAAAATTTCACAATTTGTATGGAAACACAAAAGACCCCGAATAGCCAAAGCAATCTTGAGAAAGAAAAACGGAGCTGGAGGAATCAGGCTCCCTGACTTCAGACTACACTACAAAGCTACAGTAATCAAGACAGTATTGTACTGGCACAGAAACAGAAATATAGATCAATGGAACAGGATAGAAAGCCCAGAGATAAACCCACGCACATATGGTCACCTTATCTTTGATAAAAGAGGCAAGAATATACAGTGGAGAAAAGATAGCCTCTTCAATAAGTGGTGTTGGGAAAACTGGATAGCTACATGTAAAAGAATGAAATTAGAACACTCCCTAACATCATACACAAAAATAAACTCAAAATGGATTAAAGACCTAAATGTAAGGCCAGACACCATCAAACTCTTAGAGGAAAACATAGGCAGAACACTCTATGACATAAATCACAGCAAGATCCTTTTTGACCCACCTCCTAGAGAAATGGAAATAAAAACAAAAATAAACAAATGAGACCTAATGAAACTTAAAAGCTTTTGCACAGCAAAGGAAACCATAAACAAGACGAAAAGACAACCCTCAGAATGGGAGAAAATATTTGTAAATGAAGCAAGTGACAAAGGATTAATCTCCAAAATTTACAAGCAGCTCATGCAGCTCAATATCAAAAAACCAAACAACCCAATCCAAAAATGGGCAGAAGACCTAAATAGACATTTCTCCAAAGATGATATACAGATTGCCAACAAACACATGAAAGAATGCTCAAAATCATTAAACATTAGAGAAATGCAAATCAAAACTACAAAGAGGTATCATCTCACACCGGTCAGAATGGCAATCACCAAAAAATCTACAAACAATAAATGCTGGAGAGGGTGTGGAGAAAAGGGAACCCTCTTACACTGTTTGTGGGAATGTAAATTGATACCGCCACTATGGAGAACAGTATGGAGTTTCCTTAAAAAACTAAAAATAGAACTACCATACGACCCAGCAATCCCACTACTGGGCATATACCCTGAGAAAACCATAATTCTAAAAGAGTCATGTACCAAAATGTTCATTGCAGCTCTATTTACAATAGCCAGGAAATGGAAGCAACCTAAGTGTCCATCAACAGATGAATGGATAAAGAAGATGTGGCACATATATACAATGGAATATTACTCCGCCATAAAAGGAAATGAAATTGAGTTATTTGTAGTGAGGTGGATGGACCTAGAGTCTGTCATCCAGAGTGAAGTAAGTCAGAAAGAGAAAAACAAATACTGTATGCTAACACATATATATGGAATCTAAGAAAAAAAAAATGGTCATGAATAACCTAGGGGCAAGACAGGAATAAAGACAGAGACCTACTAGAGAATGGACTTGAGGATATGGGGAGGGGGAAGGGTAAGCTGTGACAAAGTGAGAAAGTGGCATGGACGTATATACACTACTAAACGTAAAATAGATAGCTAGTAGGAAGCAGCCGCATAGCACAGGGAGATCAGCTCGGTGCTTTGTGACCACCCAGAGGGGTGGGATAGGGAGGGTGGGAGGGAGGGAGACACAAGAGGGAAGAGATATGGGAACATATGTATATGTATAACTGATTCACTTTGTTATAAAGCAGAAACTAACACACCATTGTAAGGCAATTATACTCCAATAAAGATGTTAAAAAAAATAAAATAAAACTACTGACACACCCGCTCTTTGCTCCTCACTGGACATATGTGTGCCTCATCTCCATGATACAGAAACCCATCTTATAGAGCGAAAGGGGAAGAGAACCCAGAGGGCCCACAGAGGACCAGAAGTGACTCAGATCAGCTCAAGAAAAAGGCAATAGGAGGGAGAGGTACACTAGAAGGTTCTTACAAGAGAAAAGAGACCAACTCTTTCTTCTGGTGATATCAGTGCAGCTTGGATCTCCGAATCAGTGCAGAGGACCAGCAGGCATCCAAGAAGTGGGGAATGCCTAGGGTGCATTTAGAAAGAATCACTCATCTGTACTCTGCCCCCTCCCTTTTCCACCTCAACCTTCCAGGCCAAGTGTCTTTCTTAAGGGGCAAACGTCTCTTCAGTAATGCCCCTGGGAGACATCTTACTGATCCCAGAATGGCAGGATGCTAAGAAACCAAGAGCTAAAAAAGAGAGTATTGGGAATGTTTGGTCATTGACAATCACATCTGACATACCCTAAGCATATGTTAGCTGTTCAATATACTCACAAGTGCTTTACCTTTTATCATTACTCTATGGTAACCAGAGCTCCCTTACTGTGTTTTGGAATTTCCCATGAGAGCTGGGGCTGGGATAGTAAGAATAATTGTCTTAACTCCTAACATTCACTGAGCACTTACTCTGTGGCTGGAGAAGGTGGTCTAGGGTGGACAAATGACTTTGTCCTGGAAAACCAACATTGTCCAAAGCGCTTTACCAGTCGCTAATTTATTTAATGTTCCTAACAACTGTACAAGGTTATTCTTATTCCCATTTTATCAATAAGGTAGTTGAAACAGAAACACATTCAGTAACTTGCCCCAGATATATAGCCACATAGTGATTGAGCTGAGCTTTGAACCTGGGCAACAAGGCTTCAGAATTTTGGCCATTAACACCGCCCCATAGTGTCTGTCACATACATGAAACCTGGGAATGGTTCCAGAAAATTGTTGCCTGAAGAATTTGTGTAAGGGCCCAGAGACACTGTTGCTACCATGAAATAGACACTGGGAGTAGAATGACTTTGGCTTTGCTTTGGGAGATCCTGAACCTAATTTTGGATGAATGCAGCACACAGTTCAAGAAATAAATTGTTGACTTGCTTCTTGAGGCTATGATACTCTGAATCTGCTAGGATGCATTCTGAGACTTGGCTGAGGCCCTGCTCTCCTCCTGGTCGAGTGATAGCTGTTGCTTTTTGACTGACCAGTGTCCATTCACCCTGCTTCCAGTACAAGCAGCCTGGTTTTATTTCCCATCTCAATCTATGTGGTTTTGGGGGAGCTGGTCTACGAGTGGGCATGTGCCCCAGGCTTTCAGTGTGTTACAACTTCTTGACTCAAGGAGGCCCATTCAGTCCCTATTCGGGAATTTTATTGGAGCTATTGGAAAAGAGAAGCACTTTTCCTCTAGGGTTGCAGAGAGGCTAGGATGCAGGCCTGGAGCTGCTGGGGTCACTTGCCCCTACGTAGAAAGAACCTGCTTCAGTCAAAGCAATAGATAAAAAGCTGATGCAAAATCAAAATATGGAAAATTACTAACTCTGGTAACATCTTGGAATTTCCAGAACCTTTTCTTCCTGAACTCCCTCTATACATTTCTATTAGGCAAACCAATAAATTCCCTTTTTTTTTTTTTTTTTTTTGGTTTAAAGCCAGACTGTTTTGGGTTCCAGTCCCTTGTATCCGAAAATAATCTGCCTAAGACACCTGTGGTTCCTTGGAAGAAGGCACACCCCTCAGTCCTAGGGCTTAAGAACTCCATTCCTTCAAGAACAGGATCCTGGGGATTCCCACCTGTGACCGGGGTAGCAGCCAACATCAGAGGCTTGGCTTTTTATCTTAAGAGGCAAAGATCCAGAGACAACCAGGTGTTGCTTGACTCTTCTCCCAGACTCAGAGAGGATTTCTGCAGGCTCGTCCCTGCCCCCACTGCTCTCCTCCAAGCCCCTGACTCCTAACCGTACTCCCCGACCCCATCCCACCCTGCCTTATAAAAGACTGAAGGTATTTTTCATTACAAACGCATAACGGAATGGAAAATTCACGGCTATTCTCAAGATCTCAAATTAAAGAATGTGTGTTGCATAGAGCACAGATAATTTAAGCAATCAGACCCTTTTCACGTTCTGCTCCAGCTTTAAGACAAGCAGATGAAACCTTCCCAGGCCCCCTCAGATACCGACGCGGAGCCTGAGGTCATGGCTCTTCTACTCTCAGCTCCGTGCACGTGACGTATGCGAGGTGTTTGCTTACTTTTCTGTATTTGGAACTAGACTCTGAGATCCTTGAGGGAAGAGACTTCCATCTTTTTACCCTTTACCGCTTTTTACTTAAGAAAATAAGTCAAGGTACCCCGTGATTACCCAGTGGCATCTTCATCCCAGTGATGAGACAGGTGCTCTAGTTTAGGGGTCCCCAAAGTGTGTTTCCTGGAACAGCAGCACCAACATCACCTGGGAACTTGTTAGAAATGCAAATTTCAGGCCCCACTTGCTGAATCAGAAACTGAGCTGAAGCCCAGCAAGCCACGTTTAACAAGACCTCCAGATGATTCACATGCACGCCAACATCGGAGAACCACTGCCCTAGCCTCTGGCTACTCAATGTGTCATGGTCCAAGTACCAATAGTATCAGCCTCCCCTGGGAGCTTGTTAAACATGCAAAATTTCATGCTCCACTACAGACCTGTTGCTATGCCTGAGAATCTGTGTTTGAACCCGCTTCCCAGGCGATTTGTGTACTTGAAAGCAGTGCTTCCTAAATTTTCAAGAGCATCAAATTACCTAGGGATCTTGTTCAATGCAAGCTCTGATGCCTGAGAATTGGAACTTTTACCAAGCTGCTACTATGGACCACACTTTGAGTAGAAAGGGCCTAGAGAGAAAACAGAAAGTTCTTCAGGGCTGCAGGGCAACTGGTGGCTGGTAGGGCAGAGAAACACCTCCAAATCCTCTCACTACCCATCCTCCTCCCCAGATCAGGCAGAGCAATTCTGTTTTTATCTGATTTTTATATCATGCTTTAAGGAAAATTTTTATTTGAAATAAGAATTCTGCTGCAAAACAAATCTTCTAAGCAACTGCATTACAGAAAATAGTCAACCTTTAAAGTGATATACTTGCAAACCTAATTCTAAATTAAATGTCATAGGGTAAATTAGTGTATGTGCAGGAAGGAGCTGGTGGATATTATGTTTTTAAGCTTTTTTAAAGCTTTACCATTTTCCATATCGAATTAAATTTTCAAACATGAAACTGAAATGATGGTTGCTTGTTCCTGGAGACCTGGTTTGAAGTTGGAGAGCAAACCTTAAGTTTCAACTGACACTTCAGTGCAACAATTTTGCATTTCCTACTTCTTGTCTGAAGTGAAATGGCTTGTCCTTTTTCCATACTGCTTCCCTTTGGGCTCCATGGATCTGTAAGTCCATATTCGGCCTTGGTCTATTATACCTTTCTTGGTGGGGATGAGATAAAGATGACTTAAGACAAATTCTCATGATCTCCTAATACCACAATTTTTCTGTTCAGCCACTCACAATAATTCCCACCCTCCTTTTTCCACATCTCCATAATCAAAGAGACCCTACACTGAATCTTTCTGAACAACATCTCTGATGTCTGTCCCTTGGTTTCCATTTTTATGGCCACCAACTCAACTGAAGTCTTATTCAATTATATGTGCACAATATAATATTTTCTGAACTGTTTGACTCAGAGGTCTCCCCTTTAAATGTCCCATTCTAATCCATCATTCCAGACTAATATTTACACAACAGGTGTTTATTTACCCTCCCTGTGCAAAAACATGGGTACTCCCTGCAGTCTATAGGAATAATGTCTAAACTCTTGTCCAGTGCTCAGGACCTTCAGCCAACTGATTCCAACTTGACTTTCCACCTCACCTTCTCAGGATCCTCCACCTAGTCAACCGGATTCTTTTTCGGGAGCCGGGGGGATTCAACCCCATGAATGCACATTCCTCTTTGCCTCCTCTGTGTTTCTGTGGTTGCTTTTGCACCATTCATGTAAAGAGAGAGACTTTCATTTTTCTATTTGCACCATTTTTAGAGCTGACTTGCACAAATGTATTTTTTTAAAAGAAAAAACATAATAAGAGCTCCAGGGGAAAGGAACACGCAGGTAAGAAAGGAGTTAATACCCTCACCATTTAAGCTCTATAGAGCTTTATTTTTTATTAGTATTATTTTAGATGAATGACTCCTTAGAAAGAAATAAAATTCCTTTTTCAGGGTAGCTAAGAAAAGATGGTGCAGTCTTGATTACGGCAGAGTGGGAAACTGTTATAAGTGGCTATTATTTTCTCATAAAGTCTTATCATAATACCAGATACTTCAAAATTTACAAGTCCGTAAAGGCTAATCTTTTTTACTGTGCCTTCCATAGAGACCAGACTGGAAATGCATATGTTTTCCTGAAGTGAAAGTCTTTGCTAGAACAAGATTCCTCCTGTTCCATAATGGCAACATCTTCAAAATAGAAATATTTCTGTCCATATGATGTTGTAATGCCCAGGCATTTTCTGAATATTAATAGCAATACTTAAAATTTTTTAACTATGATTTTTTACATTATAGTTGATTTACAATATCATGTTAGTTTCAGATGTACAGCACAGTGATTCAGTTATACATATATATTATATACATATATAATATATATATACTTTTATTAAATGTCATTTTAGGAAATTAAGAATGTATTATGTTTTGGTAATAACTCCCAAGGGGGTTGTCTTATGTTGGGTTCCCTAGAGGTAGACCCAGAAGCGAGGATTTCATGCACAAGTGGCTTATTCAGGAGGTGCTATCAAGAGAAAGTGACACAGGACAAGGAAAGGTGGAAGCCAAGCATGGCTGCAACCTCAGAGAAAGTTCTTTGCAGGGTAATGTCAACCTTATCCCACAGGATCTCTGGAACATGAGTGACACTTTGGAGTTTTCCCCAACCCACTGCAAGGGACTAGGTTTCATGCTCTTGGATCCATCAGTTTCCATCCAGGCAGGGGCTGGGAGTTTCTGGTGGTGGGTAGAACTCCCAAACGTGTCTATGGCTGCAGGTAAATCACGTGCAATAGCCCAAGGGAAGTCATCGGAAAAAGAGTCACACTGGTGTGAGCTGTTGGAAGCCAAAAACACATTAAGGACAGAAAGAGATGCAGGAGAAGGGGCCGGAAGGAGTCTGGATGAAGCACCAGCAGTGGCCACTAGATAATACTTCCAAAGTCTTGGAACCAGAAAATTCCTATCCCAAGAAATTATTTGATCAATCAATAATGATTAAGAACTGTGTGACCATAGATGTGCTCTTATCTTCCCTTCATCTCAGCTTCTTCATCAAATAAATAAAAGTATCTAACTCAGGATTTTTATGAATATTATGTAAAGTAATACACATAAAGGATTCTAATCACTGCATATAGTATCAAGTTAATAATTATTAATTTAATTTTTAAAAACCCCTTTGTATTTAATATGTAATTTTATATTCTTGGGCAGTGACCCTCTCTTAGTGCCATAATATCTTTATACCAGATTCAAATTCTATGCAGAAGATAAGAATAATACCAGGCAATATGAAGAATATATTTTCAGTAACATATCAGGAGATTGCTAAAGTGCATAAGAAAAGGAAGGGAAACAGAGCTTGGTCATACATAATGGAAACAAAAATATAACTCATTTTGACACTGATGTAGAAAAAGGTTAGAGCTAGAAACTTGGATACCATCTGAATTTATCATTTTGCCTGATTTTAAACTCTAAATTCACCTATAGGTCAAGGAGATCTCCATCCTTTGCAGGAATAGTTATGGAAAAAAAGCATCAACCAAGTTTGGTGGAAAGAAAGAAATAGTAACCGAAAATGCAATATATTCAAACTTGGGAGCAAGGGAACCAATGTAAATATGCTGATGTTCATGCTGCTTCCTGTCTGTGGGTGATAACTTCCTGTCTCTGACTCAGGGGTTTCATGTCTTCTAACACCCATGAAACAGCAACAAGCTAACTTCCTAGCTTTAAAGTAGGGTAAAATCACATCCCAGACCCAACAAAGCCTCAGTATAGGATACTTTAAAGATTGCATTAGTTGCATCAGTTGTGCAGTTTTCCCAAACTATTACCATTTAAGACCAGAAAGTTGAAAACATCCTTGAGAAAAGTCAGTGTGGTCATTCATCACTATTCTAGCCTTGCTTCTAGTATCCTTTCACAAAGAGTAAAACACTATCAGAAGAAGTAAAAACATGTCATGGCCCTCAGTCTCCCACACCCTCAGAGCCATGTGAAGCCCCCCCTGAGAAGGCTACAATTGTGTCTTAAACTTTTGGAAGGATCCCTGTGGGAGGTTTCAGGCAAGCTGATAGCTTGCGTTTCCATCCATTCCCTTCCAGCTTTCTTTGGCCATGGACTCAATCTTTCGACATGAATTAAGCTTTGTAGATCAGAGCTCCTATAGTACTCAGACGTCCAAATTGTTAACAGACAGCCTTAGAAACTAAAACACAGGCTGGATGAAAGCTGATAACCTAAGTCTCAAGCCGCAGCTCCTCTGTTTTCTTCTTCAATATGGCATTGGTGGCCATACTAGTTTTCTTCCCTCCCAGGCTGACCATTGATGAAACCCAACCATTTTCTCCTAACAATGCCACAATTGTGGAGCTGGCATTTTTATGTAAATAGCTGTTCTCTGATTCATTAAGCCCCACTGCCCCTGACATCTTCCTTTCTGACCCTTATCAGCCACACACTGGCAAAACATGAAGAAATAAAGAGGACAAAGAAAGGCAATAAAAGGGTTACAACCAAGAAGTGTATTGTGACTGTGACCAACAAGGAAATTCGGAAACGGGTGACTGAACACCCAAGGATACCCTGTCAGCTGGTCACAGCGACAACATTTGTTCAAAGCCTGACAAGTGCTTAGCATCATTTCAAGGTGTCACATAGAGATACATAGGAAATGACAGTCATAGATGCTACCTGAAGAGCACGTAAAGTGTAATAGACAATATGGCACAATTAAACACCTGTGTACCCAGAAACATACAATCTGGCCCTTGCTTACCTCTCTACTTACTCTTTATTTCTCTCATAGCCCCTGTCACAAGATGCAATGTTTAGTTTATATATTTGTGTTCTTGATTATTATGGCTCCCCAGAGATGAGATTTGTCTGGTATGCAACAGTGTCCGTTCCAATCAATCTCACCCACTGGAACAGAAATTCCAGGGGAACAGGGACCATGTCTACCTTATTCACCATTGTAACCCCAGAGCCTAGCAAAATGTACCTTGTAGAGTCTCAAAAAAATTGTTTTAAATAAATAAGTCAAACATTAAATAAATAAATAAAACCAGCAACAGCTATATAGAGAGATTATATAACTTTATCTTCTGAATGCCACTACTAACATGATTACACAAAATTAAGAGTGAACTTGGGTCACAGGCATGAGCAAAATTTTCAAAGAATTTAGATGGGAAAAAACTTTCTAGACCCTGGGGCAGCTGCCCTGAAACAAACCACAGATACATAAGTGAACACAGCCAAGATCAGCAGAACTTCCTAGCTGACCTATAGATTTGTGAGTCACTGAATTATAGAGTGGTTTGGTTTGTGGCATTATTGTACCAATCACTAACTAATATTAAAGTCTACTAAAGTAATAACAATTAATTACGAGCAGAACAAGCATTAAAATGCAAAGATGATTCATCTTTTTTGAAATAAAAAGTATTTCTAGTTTAAATTATTTGGTTCCTCCATAGCCTCAAACACCTCTCATGCAGCCATATCCATGTCACTGGGGCTGAGCAGGCCTAGGTAGGATGCACCTACAGAAGAAAGATGAAGGACTTCAGCAAGCTCAGCACCACAGCAGTAGATGTCACCTTTCCAGCACTGTTTGAATACCAGTATTTCTCATACACATCATCCAGGACTGAAAGCACAGCCTCCATGGTTTCCTCACAGGTGGCCTGAATCTGAGTTTCTGGCAGGACAAACCCATATGTACCATTGTCCCTCAGCTCAAATGCATATGAGGAAGGGATCCCAATGTCCCAAGCCCAGTCTCATGAAGACTCTGAAGTGGCATCTACAAAATGAAAACATGGAGGAAGAGTTAGAAGTTGTTCTGTGAAAGGACAGATTTCTACAGCCATTTCAGGGACTAAAGTTCAACCCAGCAAAATAAATCAACTCTTTCATATTAGGATCTATGAATAGCTGCCTTCTCTCTCTCCTTGATATTTTCAGCTTCTGTCTCCACTCACCATCCCCACTATACCTGGCATTATGCCTGGCACATCCATCCCCACAATACCTGGCATCATGCCTGGCACATAGCAGAGGTTTGGTTAAAGTTTCTCAGCTGAATCAAAGACAAGACAATCTGATATTGGAAGGTAAGATTCAACTGACATGTAAAGGAACAGAAACAAAATGACCAATAGGAAAAATATTAGGAAAATATCATCTCGGTTGTCCTTCAGTGGGTGGAGGAGGTGGTGCTTGGGGATGGGGAAAGCAATGCACTCTCCTTTCAACTAAATCCTTTTTTAAACTCCAGGCCCCACCTGTTTTGCCTGATGGTCCTCTGGGAACTGAATCAACCGACCAAGGGTCACTGGAAAATATCTTTCCTGTTAACTCCTGTGCCTTCTCCCTGCCAGTTCTTTTTAAGTGAAGCCAGAGGGAGTACTGGTCTGAGCCAGTGTATTAATTTTTGCTTTTAGCTCACCCCTTATCCCTAGAGAGCACAATTCTGGATTTGTACAGACTCCCTTTTATCCCTGGTCATTTTGATTTGTACAACTTCCTGTTGATCCGAGGAACTCTTCTATCCTGTCCACTCCAGTCTCCAAAGTCCACTGAATTCTTTTGTGCTTTAGATACTATTGAAGAGGTGAAAAAAAGATACTTACATAAAATATCTGCACTAGATCCAACTCTATAATTGGTTCCATGCTTTGCTTTCAATGCATTTGCTGCCTTCTGTCCAACTTGGATCTGTAGGTGGGAAATGCAGAGACAGATATCTGGTGTTAAAAATAAATCCAACAATTCAGAGCATTTGCTATTTTGTCCAAATCCATCCTCAGAGTTCCAGACCATCTTTCTAACTTCCCATTGAACATCTATACCTGGGTAGTCTTCTGATACTTCAGACTCAACATACTCAAATCCAATTTTATCATCTCCCCCACTAATAAGGCTGTTTTGATTTTCATAGTTCTGGCCTATCATGTGCCCCCAACATGTAAATTCCTACAATTATCTTTGACTCTTCTCTCAAACAGTTACCAAGTTGCATTTCTAATGCCATCACCCTATTTCAGTCTTATTAACTCTGAAATGGACTGCTTTCATCTTCTAATAAGTTTTCCCTCCTCTTGACAATCCTTAATCCCAATTGATCTCCCTGACTTCCAGGTGAACATTTGTAGAGCAAGACAATGATAATGATCCTGCTGAAAACCTTCAATAACTCTCAGTTACCCACTGCATTTGTATAAACTTCTCAGTCTACTATTTGAGATCCTCTACAATAGGGATCTAACCCACATTTCCAACACCATATTCTCTAGATCCCACCCTAGATTACAGTCAAACTCAAGTTCTCCCACAGTTGCTCAGACATGCCCCATGTTCCTCAGCCTCTCTGCCTTTTCTCAGGGTATTTCCTCTACCTGGGATGCCTTACCTCTTCTCTGTTGAAATTCTATGCAACTTCAAAGAACCTTCTCAAATGCTAAGTTCTCCATAGGCATTTCTTGAGCATCCCAAGTGGATTCTCTCTCCCCACTTTTTTTCCTCCCATAGCCCTTTGCTCATGCTTCTCTGATTACTTCCCTCTTATTTTTCCTTAAAGGTATTTGATACTTATCTCTCATAGGCTCATAGATTTTCAGAGCAGAAAATGACACACTTCCCTCTATCTACTCCCATGTCACCTTACTGAATTGGAAATCCCTCAGAACTAGATGATTTCTAAGGTCTCAGCCTTGCTCTCTTCGGACCTTTTCCTGAGATCAGAGTCACTAACTGAGGTCCAAGTATATTGGCAATATTTATTGACTGTCTGATAAATCTCCTTGCATACCCTTTTGATAGTCTAAGTATTCCCTACCCTAGATTCCCTAATGCTATATTCTACCCACCCGATGGTGTATCCCACTACTTCCCCTTGGGGTCTATACAAACACCACCAAAATCCCCTTGGCCACTCCCTGCCTGGATCCACCATTGCTTTACCCTTGAGGGCAGCCTGACTACACTTACAGGGGCATCAGCTCCCCTGACTTCTTCCCCTGACCAGTGACAGGTCAAGTTTTAGATTCTGTCTCTCTTTTCCTGGTCCTGTATTGTCTGACTGAATCCTAAGGTGTGACAAGGTGGTGTCTGGGTAGAGTGGGGATAGGCACCGTGAAATTCAAAAGGAAGACTAGGAGAGGTAATAAGTGGTTGTGGGGTCCTGTGCAGCAGTAGTATTTTGCACTTTCTGTGTGTGTGCTAAGATTCAACATTAAACATATTTGTAAGCTTTTTGCCTCCTCTCCACTCACTACTAAGAGTTTTACCTTCTCCTTCTCTTCCTGAAAAGAGATTCTGTGTCTTCCCTAGTTGCTGGGCTTGTGTTGTCCAGAACTGAGATGATGGGCAGAAAGGGCTAAAGAACTATAAGGAATAAAGCTGGTTTTAATCATTTACACTGGGAAGATGTACAAGAGCTGTTTGTAGAAAGAAGGGGGAATTATAAGAAGGAAAGGAGAGTCAGAAAGGGGATTCCTAGAGAGAGAAATTCCAGTAAGAAAATAAGAATGAAGAGTGGAGAGAAAGGATTCAGGGTAGCTGCTGTGTGTGAGTGAAATTAAGAGCATGAAGCCTAGAGAAAGAGTTGCTAAGAAATAGCAAGTACATCCTTTTTGAAGTTCTTTGAGAGTTTCTGGTAGAGCTATGAATTGCTTTTAATTATTTTTAATTCCCATGTGTTTCTGTGTTTCTTTGAATGAAACTCCATGCTAACCGGTCTTAACTGTAATTTGGGTTACATGGAGCAGCTTCAGGCTACATTTTCTATTCAAATGGTTTCTTGCATTCTTTTTTCTTTCCTGCAGCTCACCCCAGATCATGATTCTTCTTCCCACTGCCAACCTTCACTTATTTTATCTTATATTGCTCCCTTTCTTCAACTGTTGGCTGTGGGGAGGGAAAGAGTCTGCCAGTTTCCTCTTCTTTATTGACAAAAGAACTTTTGATTTTTTTTTTTTTAATGATTCCACCAGCAATTACCATGGGCAAGTAGATAGGAGTAAGAAATATAACATATATGATAAGCACACAGTTGTGATCATTAGCTTATGGGTTTGGTCCTTTCTGAGAAGATGAAATGCAGATTCCCCTAGACTCTGCCTTCTATCTCAAAGGGTCAAACTCCTGATTATTCTTCTCTCTCCTTTTGACACTATACTGCAAGGCCATAGAGAGCCAATTGCTCTGCTGTCCTTCTTCTCAGCCTAAAGGTTCTTTCTAGTCAAAATAATAAAAACCCTTTGCTAGTAGTGTATAATTTACATTGCTAAAGACCTCATGCCTGCTTAATAACTTCTTCACTGGGCCCAGAGAATTTCCTGTAGACATATATTCACAGGCAAGCACTCAGAAAGATTGATTAAGGCCCTGGCATGTTGTGGGAGGATGGAGCTTGGAATAGGATACAAGGGTTGATATGGAAAGTCTTCCAATGGAAAGAATATCAGCATTTGAAACATTAGATTTCTTATAGCTATTCTAATTTCCAGAGCAGTTTAGAATGAGGGTATATATAGTTCTGTTTCCCCTACTTAGTGATTGCCAAGTTGTCTATCATACAGTATAATATTTATGAAGATTTCTACAAATTTTTGGTTTTGTAAATACATAGAGATTAATTACTAGTCTCTGGTGGTTGTAAATATACCAGAAATGGAAAACTCCTTGAACAGTTGGTGTGATTCTATCTTTGTGTACTCTATCAAAGCTTATCACTAAGAACCTAAAAACACTGCTAACTAGCTTTTATGAGTTTGATACATGGTGGCAACATTTTCAGTCTTTTTATGGAAAAGTCTTAGTGATGAATGTTATGCTAACTCTTCAACACCTAAGGCTGTAAGAGATACAGAATTGAAGCAATCTTTCTCAATTCAATTTTCCAGTCTCTACATAGAGTATTGAGGATGGCCAGTAATGCCCATCTTAGAATTCCACCTTCTGGTAGCAGCAATGTCAGTGCCCTCTCTGTGGCCAGAGGGCTCTAATGAGACAGCCAATCAGCAGCCCAAGACCCGGTGACATTTGAATACAAACCTTGCAAAAACGGAGATGTAGTAACTGTTTTCCTGAACCAAAAAAGGAAATGAAATTCTCTAGAAAAATATTGGAGTATATGGGCCTCTTTTTTCTGCTGGTAGAAGGCCTGTCCCATCAAATATCTATAATGGCCTGACTTAGGTGGTTCATTTGTATTTGTCACAGAATCCTTTAAGCAGAAAGTAAACATTTATGGCAAATATCACAGGAATTGGGAAGTAAGGAGGGTTCTGGGCTTCTTGACTAAAATCTCTGTTTCTGTACATTTCTTTACTGAAGAAATAGAACTTCTGGGCACAGAAATGAGGAGGATATAGGACACAGTGGACTGGGCATCTAAGTCGATGACAGCTTCCAGAAGTTGCAAACCCTTCTTGAGCGCAGAGAGGCAGTGTTCTGTGGTCAGATGAATGTGGCCTCTGGAGTCCAAAGACACGAGTTCCAAGCCCAGACTCCAACATTTACTGTCTACAGGGACTTTAGAAATATAATTAACTCAAGGTCTTAATTTCTACATCTCCAAAATGAGCTTATTATATTGTCATGAGGATCAGATGAAGTAATGGCCATAAAATCTCTTTGTAATTTTTAAAGTTATAGGTAAATGTTATCTCCACCTCTTGCAAAATGATCACGTAGTACAAATGTTAGAAAACAATTGCAGGAAAGACATTGGGGTACTGACAGATATTTTTGACTGCTGGGGGGAAGGGCTGCCTTCAGCAAAGATCTATAGTGGTTTTTCTTTTAGTGCCCAGACCTGTGTTTTATGGGTGATGTTCCAGTGGGAGACAAGAGGAATGACAGAGCCAATGGGCCACCAGCCTTCTGTGATCTTAAGAACAGAGCAAGATTAGCCCCTATCCAGCCCAGCATTTATTGATAATGAGGAGCTTGTTTTAAAAACATTTTTTAAAGATATGCAGAAAATAACAAGTGTTGGTGAGAATGTGGAGAAACTGGAACTCTTGTCCACTATTGGAAAGAATAGAAAATGGTGTACTTGCTGTAGAAAGTAGTACGATGGTTCCTCAAAAAGTTGAAAATAGAATTACCATATGATTCAGCAATTCTACTTCTGAGTATGTACCCCAAAGAGTTGAAAGTGGGATCTCAAGGTGGTATCTGTACACCTATGTTCATAGCTGTATTATTTGCAATAGGCAAAAAGTGGAAACAATTCAAATGACCATTGATGGATGAGTGCATAAAGAAAATGTGGTATATACATAACAATGGAATATTATTCAGCCTTAAAAAAAAAAAAAGGAAATTCTGACACATGGTACAACAGGTGTGAAGCTTGAAGACTTCATGCTAAGTGAAATAAGCCCGTCACAAAAAGATAGATACTGTATGATTCCACTTATATGAGGTAACTAGAACAGTCAGACTCATAAAGACAGAAAGTAGAATGGTGGTTGCCAGGGACAAGGGGGAATGTGGATTTTTTGTTTAATGGGAGAGACATTTCAATGATGCATGATGAAAGTTTTGGAGATTGGTTGCACAATAATGTGAATATACTTAACACTACTGTACTGTCCACTTAAAAATGGTTAAGACAGTACATTTTATGTTATGTATATTTTACCACAATTAAAAACTGAAAAAATAACTTTTAAGAAAAGATAACAAATAACTACAACAATTCTAAATTGACCCTTTCTTTGACTTAGGTCTATTGTTCTCAGGCTCACAAAAAGGCAAAGAGCCCAGTCCTTTTCAATAATTCTGCCCACCAGGGCTCGGGTAAACACAGCTTCAGAGAAGGACCCCGATAAGACAAAGCAGACTTTCCCAGCCCCGGCTTGAATTTCACTGGCGCTTCCCCTTACAAATATTCCTAGGCAAATACTAGAGGCAGAGTTTAGAAGAAAATAAAGCATTGTGTTTAGCAGGGAAGAGAGCAGATATTATTTAGCCGTGTTATTTTAGATATGCCATATTCCACTAACAGCTGGGAAGTTCTTTAAAGCACGTTTCAAAAGCTATAATTGCTGAACGGAGCTTCAAGAGAATTTACAGAAATGAAAGCACATTCCTGCAGATTATTAACATAATCATCTCATTTATATTATACACGAATACCTAAGATGTCTCCCAACTTGACACTTTTTGAAATAGGTAGTTAATTAATGCAGGTAAAGCAGCATTTAACCTGAAGCCTTCCCAGCAGGCGTCTGGCAAGGTGTGAAAAGCAGGAGAAAGGAAATAAGGAAAAGCAAAGGGAACAAAAGCGGGGCTGGATCCAAAACCCTAGAAATGGAAATCAGGAAAAGGAAGGCAGGGTCGTGCTGAAGCTTCTCAAGGCTCTGGCACAATGGTCTTACCAGTTGTTCATGGTTACTTGACTTATTTTTGGTGTAGCCATAAGGCACGGGGATGAGCTGCCCGTAAGAGTGCATGGTCAGGAAGCAGGCAGTGTTCTCCTTCTCGCTCTCGAAAAAGCTGGAAACAACTTTAGTCTCTGGTTCAGACATGGGTCCTTGGCAGTTGCGAGATGCACCGATACCTGAAATATACAGGAAACCCCAAGGAAGGCATCATGATCTCCGTTTAGCACTGACCAGGGTCAAGGAGTCAGCCTTGCTCAGGGCATCTGTGCGTGGAATTAAGGCTTGCCTTTGTTTGTCTAATTTTGTCCTGCTAAAATAAGTGATTCAAGGAGGAACTCAGAAAGGCAGGAGGACTGACGTGCAGATTTAGAAACAGACCCCTGCTTATGTGGCCCGGGAAGGAAGACGCAAAGTGGAATGGCATTTTCAGTAATCTTTCACTTAAACATTAGGTGGGTCCTGAAACAAATGCTTGGGAACCGGTTCTTGGGTTCCAGGGTCAGACTCTGTTCTAGTCTTGTTGCCCTAAGTATATCTCTTGCTGTCTTACTGGCTTGAGTCCCATTAGAGCTATTTTGCAAGGACAGAAAAAAAAAAAAAAGCTATTTTGTAGTCTGTCCTTCTCACCAGTAATAATAAGGACCATCAACAGAGCACCTTTTACATGCAGGGCACTGTGCTAAGCCCCTCCTGTGCGGCATCTCATTGAATCTCCACAACAACCTACTGATAAGACGGTATTACTCTGAGCCACGTTTTAAAAATAGGAGAAAACTAAAGCCTAGAGATGAAGCAATTTTTGCAAGACCACAAAGCCGCCAAGTCTGAATGTTAACCTTTCCCATCTGGTTTTTAACCAGACTGCTCTTAACCATCTCTACCTCTATTTGCTTCCAATCCAGTGGACTTGTTGAGATTCAGAAACACGATACTGCCTTAAGGAGAAGAAAATGTTTGCCTTGTTTACTTCTGCCCTCCTGCTGTAAAATAATTTGCAAGGATACTTCTCTGATTTTTCTTTATAACAATTCGTATATTTTAAAACAAAGTGATGGATTTCAAAAATATTCACACTGGTCTAGGTCTTCTTTGCCCTTGTTTTCAGCCAGTCTCACTTGAAAAGAGTCCTGCATTATAGTGTTGTGGTTCTTACTGTATAGATAGTATCACCTCTTTAGAGGGAGTGACACTGACCAGGAAATCCAGAAAGCTGTACAAAATTAGATGTTTATTTCAAAAGGTATATATATAAATAGTACTAATTCTAGTAATTCACCTCTCTTCTGGCTTCTCTGCTCCATTTTTTTTTTTGTCATTATTCATCAATTCATCTGCGAAGCATGTACTTAACTACACCAGGATGCATCGAAATTTCTATTGAGCTCTGTCCCAAAACACATGCCATTATTATGGGATGAATGGGATTTCCTCCAAAGCCAATCCTGTAACAGAGGAACATAGGGAAGTTGCCATTCTAAGGTTTCATAAATCACAGTATTAATGAGGATGGGTGGTCCTCGAACATGAAAAATAGTTCCTTAGGATTGTCTGGAAGAATTGCCTCAACATTACGAAGATTGTGCATATAATTTTTAGTCCCCAGATGGGCTAGCAACCCCCAATAACAGAAACATCTGTACAACCCAAAGTGTACATACGTGTAAACCATCAAATTGGAGGGGTAGTTTGGCTTTTCCCTCATGAGCAGATTAACAGTGCCTGGTGGATGCGATCTGCTTAATCAGGAAAAGCTTCAGAGAGTCATTATTTTAGGCCCAAGTGATAAAGGACGAAAGGGAAGTAGCTTGGCAGATGGGAAAAGGCTGTTCCAGGTGCATCAGAGATGGTCTCTGCACATTTCTGGAAGCAGAAGACTGATGAGTAGAGATAGGGATAAAGACCTGTTTCGCCAGACAAGCTGGGAGGGAAGGGCTTGATTCACATACCGGGCCAGAAAGGCTGTTACAGAGAAAGGGGTCCCACGAAGGGCTGGGGGAGCCAGGGGGAGGGGGAGGAATTCATAGTCTCTGGAAACAGAGGCTCTTAATTATGGAGTGGTATGATTTAGAAACATTTTTAAAGAGGAAGTTGTCACTAAATAAAAATCTTTATGAGATGTTTCCCGTCCTCAACCCCCTCCGTATGCATGACCACCATGAAAAATGAAGGTTGGGTTAGTATTTATAGATCATTTGTGTGCTTCATGCTTCTAGAACTGATATAAGGATACAGGGTAGTATAGGAATTTTATACCAGCATAATCCTAATCATGTGGCAGGCAATCCACAAATTTTAAGGAGATGGTGTTGGAGAAACATTGAATCTGGCTGAAAAACTGGGAATATGTCAAAAACAACCAAACAGACAACATGCTCTGGACTGCAAAAAAGGCCTTCAGCCTCTTCAATCCTAAACTTGACTTAGGTTGTTGACTTAAAAATGTTGATTTTTATCCCAAATGAGGTTTCTTCCTTTACACGACTACAAAACATTTTTATAGCTGCAGTGACTGAGGTCAGAAAAATGAACCCGAGTCAAGATCTAGTTCATGAACCCGTCCCAGGACCAAACTCGATGTACTCACAGTTGTCCAAGTATAGATGTAACCATCTATATTAAGAACCGGAAGCACATAGAAGTCCAGGTTTTTAAGGAGACTTCTTACCCTTGAGTTGTATTTATAGTTCTGTAGAATCTGGATATTTAATAGAGAAACATTTGGAATGATCCTGGGAAGAGGTCTTTTGTCTCTTCATTTTCTAACAATTTCAACTTAATCATAAGTGGTGACTGAACATCCAACCTTTGCCATCCAATCCTGCCTCAATTGTCCCGTTCGTCATGGTGGTCTTTCTGAAGCTTCACCATGCATCAGAATCACCTGGAGGACTTTTTTTTTTTTTTTTTTTTTTTTTAATTTATTTTTGGCTGCATTGGGTCTTCGTTGCTGCGCTGGGGTTTTCTCTAGTTGTGGCGAGCGGGGGCTACTCTTCCCTGTGGTGAGTGGGCTTCTCATTGCGGTGGCTTTTCTTGCTGGAGGACTTTTTAAATTACAGCCTGCCCACCTTCCATCTCCACTCCCAGCCCCAATTCAGTAGGTATGAGGTGGTGATGTGGAAATCCAGAATTTGCATTTCTTCCAAGTTCTCAGTTATGTTGATGCTATGGGTCTAGGAACCACACTTTGAGAACTATAATTTGTAGGTTGAATTATGTTTGGGTTTCTGAAAAGACTGACACAAAAAGTATCTTATATTAATTTTAAAGTTTTCTTATTCCCTCAAAGGAGGGATATAGGTAATATGCAAGAATTCACGGTGCTAGGTAGTTTCCATGTGTTAATCTCTTTTTTTTTTTTTTTTTTGTCTGCAATTAATGGCAAGTTTTTTTATTCCTTTCCAACCATTACACATTTTATATTCACCTCTGGTCTTACTGTGGGTGCTGAAACCTTGGGTTAAATACAAGAGCTGATTTTGAAAATCCTTGAATTTTTCTTGATTGTGAGGAAACACTTCCAATGTTTCATCATTTAGTATAATGTCTGCTGTAATTTCTTATAGGACATCTTTTATGAGGTCATAAGCTTTCCCTTCTATTCCTAATTTTCTAAGAGTTTATTTTCTAATTATAAATGCGTTTTAAGTTGTTAAATGAGTTTTCTAGATCTATGGAAATAATTATGTATTTTTCCTTTTTTAACATGCTAACTGGCTCCTACATTGATAGACCTTCTGAAGCTAAACCATTGTTTCATTCTGGCAATGAACCTTACTTTATTTTTTATTTTTTAGGTTTCAATACGTTGCTGGATTTAGTTTGCTAACATCTTATTTAAGATTTTTGTTATCTTTCTTCAAATATTTGGAAAACTATCAAGGATTGTTCCTTTTTTATTTTTTAAATAGAATTTTTCTTTAAGAGCGGTTTTAGGTTCACAGCAAAGTGGAGATCACAGAAAGTACAGAGTGTTCTCATAAACTCCATCTCTCCCCACCCTCCAAAACTCCCTTGTTATCAACATCTTTCACAGAGTGGTACATTTGTTAACAACTGATTAATCTACGTTGACACATCGTTATCACCAAAAGTCCATAGTTCACATTAGGTTTCACTCTTGGCGTTGTACATTCTATGGGTTTTAACAAATGCATAAGGACATGTATCCACCATTATAGTATCATACAGAGTACTTTTACTGCTCTAAAAATCCTCTGCAATCTGCTGATTCATCCCTCCCTACCTCCAACCCCTGGCAACCACTGATCTTTTTACTGTCTGCATAGTTTTGCCTCTTTTAGAATGTCATATAGTTGGAATCATACAGTATGCAGCTTTTCAAATTGGCTTCTTTCACTTCATAATATGCATTTAAGTTTCTTCCATGTCTTTTCATGACTTGATAGCTCATTTCTTTTTAGCACTCAGTAATATTCCATTGTCTGCATGTACCACAGTTTATCCATTCACCTACTGAAGGACATCTTGGTTGCTTCCAGGTTTTTGTAATTATGAATAAAGCTGCTATAAACATCCATGTGCAGGTTTTTGTGTGGACATAAGTTTTCAAGTCCTTTGGGTAAATACTAAGGAGTGTGATTGCTGGATCATAGGTAAGAGTATGTTTAGTTTTGTAAGAGACTGCCAAACTGTCTTCCCAAGTTGCTGAACCATTTTGAAAGATCATTGCCTTTTTTCAGCTGTTGAATTTTTTTTTTATTACTGATTTGACTTATTTTTTTAAATAAGTCTATAGATCTTAAAGTTTATAGATCTTTTCAGGCTTTTAAAATTCTTGTTTGATTTTTTAATATTTTTCTAGAGAATTGTCTACTGCATCTAATTATTTATTGTTCTATTGTTCACAGCTTTCATGAAAATTTTTTAAAATTTCCCATATCAATATTTATATTTAATTTTCATATTTAGTATTATTGATTTGTGCCTTTTCTTGTTTATTACTGACTAATTTTGGAGAGTTTTATCCATTCTACAGGTCTGTAAAGAGTCAGCTTTTTTTTTTTTTTTTTTTTTTTTAAATTTATTTTTGGCTGCATTGGGTCTTCGTTGCTGCGCTGGGGTTTTCTCTAGTTGTGGCGAGCGGGGGCTACTCTTCCCTGTGGTGAGTGGGCTTCTCATTGCGGTGGCTTTTCTTGCTGGAGGACTTTTTAAATTACAGCCTGCCCACCTTCCATCTCCACTCCCAGCCCCAATTCAGTAGGTATGAGGTGGTGATGTGGAAATCCAGAATTTGCATTTCTTCCAAGTTCTCAGTTATGTTGATGCTATGGGTCTAGGAACCACACTTTGAGAACTATAATTTGTAGGTTGAATTATGTTTGGGTTTCTGAAAAGACTGACACAAAAAGTATCTTATATTAATTTTAAAGTTTTCTTATTCCCTCAAAGGAGGGATATAGGTAATATGCAAAAATTCACAGTGCTAGGTAGTTTCCATGTGTTAATCTCTTAATCCACACAATAGTGTGGTCTTCATGACTGCGTTGAAGTAGTCATTTCATACATCTTTTGCAGGTAAAAAACTAGGGGTCCTAGTGATAGAAATTTTGCACAAGACTATTAGAAAGAGACAGCAATAATCTAAGAGATTAATAAGAGACAGCGTAATCTCCTGCAATACTTATTACATTCATTATATTCCTCTTTCCTTAGAGACTCCTGCAGTCCCAGCTGACCCAGTCTTCTTTCTCCTCTCCCCATTTGTTGTTCTTGTATATCAGGTCAGCCTCACTCAAGAAAGGAAGATCCCCTCTTCTTTCAGAGGTGGGGTAGGTAGGAATTAACCTGGCAATTATGGATTCTCTTTGGTCGAGAAGAAGCTGTGAACATGCCCATGTTTGTAACAGTCACATCTTGTTTTGGTTTGTAAATGGCCTGGACTCATGCTATTCATTGAAAGCTCCTGGGAGCTGGGCTGATGAAGGCTCTCCCTCTATATCTATGAGAAACTTACGAATTGAAATAAATACAGGCTGGATTCATCATATTCAAGGAAGTTTTCCCTTTTAGCCTCACCCATTTTTAAAGCTCCTGGCATAATTCCTAATCTACCCTTTACCTTGATTCTCTCTTGTAATTACCCCTTTTATTTATGAGTCTATGTATATGACCATATGTTTATCTTTATTGCCTCCTCATTACGTGTCAATTCTATTCTTTAAAATATGTCCTAGGCAAAGGATGTTTAGAGGTCTTTTTGGCTGACTCAGCTCAGAGTTTGACGGCCTATGGAAAAATCAGGTTGGTAGGTGGCCCACACTTAACATATCAACCAGTTACCCACTCGGCTCTGGGGTAAATTCTATTTCAGAGCCAAGAGATTTTTTTGTAGTTGTAAGTAATTCTTGAATTTGGGGATGTGCTTTGTAAATTAACATGTCTACAGCGAACAAAGTAATGCTAGTTCTTAATGCCAAACTACTTTGGCAGTGGTTCTTGAAGAGCAGTCCTGGACCAGCGATATCAACACCACCTGGGAACTTGTTAGAAATGCACTGTTTTTCTGTAACTTGAGTGTGCATCAGAATGACCTGGAGGAGGGCTTGTTAAAACACAGATTGCTGGGCCCACCCACAGAGTTGCTGATTCAGTAGATCTGTAGTTAGACCCCCAAGAATGTGCATTTCTAACAAGTTCCCAGGAGATGTTGATGCTGTTGGTCGAGGGACCACCCTTTGAAAACCACTGGTTAGGTGCAGTTGTTGTCAACCCTGCCTACATAGTAGGATCACCTAGGGAGCTTTCAAAAGGTGTCTGGGCCCCATCCTGGAGCAATTAGCTCACAATCTCTGTGGATGGGGCCCAGGCATCAGTATTAAGCAGCCAGAATTGAAAAATCACTGGTCTAAAACTGAGAGCCAAGAAGGCCTGGCCCTGTGGAAAAGTGGTTATTCAGTCTCAAACACCTTTCATCGTATCACATGTTAAAAGGGAGAGAGCCTGGAGATTGGGTTATCCCTCTGGCTATGCTACGGTCTGGCTGTGTGACCTCTACAAGTCACTTCACTTCTCTGGGTCTTTGTTTCCTTATAAAATGAAGGAACCAAAAATAAAGGTTGTCCATGATGTTCAAACATTTTTATGGGAAAAAAAATGTGTTAAAAAAGAAAATTTTGTAAAAACTCAAAATACATATGAAAAGTGAACTGGGGATTTCTCCCTTACGCAGCCCCCCACCCCGTCCCCCTTCCACTGTGGGAGCACCGGAGGCACCCAGGCCTTCACAGAGCACAAGCTGGAAACCTCTCAGCCAGAACGTCTAAGGTCCTTTCCAGCCACCCTCCACGATTCTAAGTTCCTCAGTCTTAGCGGGGACGAGGGAGGCCAAGCGTGAAGAAAACTAAGGGATAAGTTCTTACTTCTGGGACTTTATTTTTAAGTCCTACCCCCGTGGTCTCACCCAACCATTCCAAATTCTCTTTACTCCAGAACATGATTCCACCCCCATGATTAAGATGTAAACATTTACAAGTATTTAATTTTTAAAAAATTTTTATTGGAGTATAATTGATTTACAATGTTATGTTAGTTTCAGGTGCACAGCAAAGTGAATCTGTTATATAAATACATATGGATATATGTATTTGGACTCTTTTTTAGATTCTTTTCCCATATAGGTCGTTACAGAGTACTGAGTAGAGTTCCCTGTGCTATACAGTAGGTCCTTATTAGTTATCAATTTTATACATAGTAGTGTGCATGTGTCGATCTCAATCTTCCAATTTATCCCTCCCCACCAAGTTTTGAATCTTAAAATCAAGACTTTGGAAAAGCCAAGTCTCTCTGTCTTGCCTCTTTTAACCTTGTCTATATTTCTGACTAGAGCCGCTGGATAGTAAATAAATATCCTTGAATGGGACTCTAATTCTCAGCCTTCTCACTCACCTTCAAATAATACATGGGCCGGTTCTCATAGGTCATTCCTAGGAAATGCTATGTCACCACTTCTCCCTTATCTCACTCATCCACTGATAGATCTGAAACAGCCAGGGAGGACTGAGGTTATCAATAAGAAGATCCTTTGCTTGCCTCTAAATTATGATAATTGCTTCTTTCATCAAGGTACTGAACTCTGAACCCTTTGCTCTTTATTAGCACACAAACTAGAAGACTAAACTAATGAATTATGACCGCCCCTCCTCCCATATTCTTTAAAGATCTACTCTGCCACCCAGGCTTAGGACACCCTGTTGAACTTTACAAATAAATGATTGAGAATTATCAATTTCAACAATCCAGTATAACGCTTCTGAAACATTGTACAATCACACAGCCTTCAAATGGCCATCAGACTTCCGGACTTTGCAGTGGCACTCAATCATGCCAGAAATTTCAGGTCCAGCTTATTTTGTGGGATCTTCTTTAGTCTTTATGAATCCCCAAAATATCTTTTGCTAACGTCCATGGATCCAAAATTAGAGAAGAGCCTGCATATGCCCTTCACAGAACATGACAGCGAAATTTCTCAATCAAGACCAAGTTAATAACTTGGGGTTCTTTAAGGGAGAATGAAATAAGGAATTCACAAACATAAGACATATTAAGACGTCATTGGCATGTGACATGATACCTCCCACACTCAATTTCTGTATCATGGAAATACCTGAATGACAAGAGTTATGGTAAATAATAATAATTAATTTGGCATAACAACTATTCTATTTGAAAATTTCTGTCTCAATTGACATTCATCTTAGCATCGAATATCTACAGATAAAATACATTATTATAACAGTAATAATACTTAAGTGGGGGAAGAGACTAACAACTCCTCACATGGGTATTGTGTATTCTTCTGTGATGGGACTGGATCAGATGCAGGTGACTTGAGTCTTGGGAGACATACAAATAGCAGCGTATCACAGCAGCAGCTATCATTCATTTATTGCTTAATCAGTAGAAGTGTAGTTTATTTCATTTACTCTCAAACAAAGCTGCAGGATAGGTACTGCTATTCCTTTTTCATGTATAAGGAAACTGAGGAACAAAGAGGTTAACTGTCTTGGTCAAGGTCACAGAGCAAGTGGCCAAGCCAGGTGTGACTCATCTCTGATACCAGCACATATACTTCTCATGGGTCTTACTGGATCTTGTTAAAAAAAAAAAAAATCTAAGAAACTTCAGTACTTTGGGGTGATTGTTACAGAAGAAAACGTAAATTCTTTTTTTTTCTTAAGTATTGAATTTAGTTACAATATTGCTTCTGTTTTATGTGTTTTTTTTGTTTTTTAGCCCTGAGGCATGTGGGATCTTAGCTCCCTGCCCAGGGATCAAACCCAGACCCCCTGCATTGGAAGGAGAAGTCTTAACCACTAGGCTGCCAGGGAAGTCCTGAAAATGTAAATTCTTTCTTGTACTTTTTGAAAAAAATTCTGGAAAATATTAATATATTCCCCAATACTGAGGAAATAAATGGTAAAGCCTGGTTGGAGGGTAACTTGTGCATTTATGTCAAAAATTTTAATGTGCATATCATTTAACCCAGTAATTCTATTTTTAGAAATTTATACTCCAAAAGAAGTTTTACATAACATCACACACATACACACACACTACATATATACATATATACTTTTTACGGTATCCAGTTTTAGAAACCACTAAACTTATCTTAGTAGCAATACAAATATTTCTTTGAAAAAAAAGTTTTCCCCTTTTGAGAGCTGTTGCCTGTGTTCCCTGCATCCTACTGAAAATACCACACTTTTGGCTAAATAGGATTCAATCAGAAGGCTTCACCACCCATGTCCCACAACCATATACGCATTGGCCCTGCCCAGCTTAAACCAGCTAAAGACTTGATTAACAAGAGTAACGTTTAATTTTGATCCACATTTACACTAACAAAACTGGTTAGGGTGTTCTTTTCTTCTTTTTTCTTTTTGTTGTTTTGCCTTTTTATTTCATATCACTAGGATTTGTATCCTTAATGGTGATGGTCAGGGGGTGATGTTTGGGAACCCCTCGACCTCAGTGCACAGGCAAACCTCAACCGCCCATTTTGAGGCTCTCTAGTCTATGGATATTAACAGTGAACTATCCCTCGCCCATCCTAAAGTAGGTTGTGACCACCACCAACTCTCCCACCAACGTGTCCATGCTCACCTCCCCCATGGGGTGGTATCTGTTATAGGAATATGTCTCCAGGATCCTCCATGGACTCACTACCTTATCCACAGCTTCTTGTCTCTGCTGTGCTACAGATCTGCAAAGGGAAGAAATACAGACAAAAAGCGATGAAGAAACCAGGATAACATGAGGGTTGGAAGGTTGATGAAAAAGGTAGTAGAAAGCAATGTGCACAGCATTTTGAGGACAAAAGTCAGTGTTGGAGTCTTGCCTCCGCAGCTTACTAATTGTGAGACCTTGGGTACCATGGAGTCCCTCTGAACTGCAGTTTCATCATCTGCAGGTTGAGGACAGCCATTCCCACTTTGCAGGGAGCCTTGGATAATTCAGCAAGATGTTGTAGATAAACACACTTTTAAATTTGTGTAAGAAAGAATAGCTAAGATTTATTGAACTGAAACTTACTGCGAGATACTGCCTGGGTTAAGCAATTTAAATCTCATTTACTTCTCTCAAAAACTTTAAGATATTCTTATTATCCCCATTTCAGAGATGAAGAAATTGAGTCACAGGGAAAGTATTCTTAGAATTTAAACCCTGACAACCTGACTGAAAAGCCTGAAATATTAACCACAATACTGTAAATAATTGTAAGAATCTTTATTCAACAGTTTATTTTTTTAAAAATAAGCTTTATTTTTTTAGAGAAGTTTTAGGTTCACAGCAAAATTGGATGAAAAATGCTGAGAGTTCCCACATACCTGCTGTCCACCCCCACCCACCCCCATGCACACAACCTCCCCCAATATCAACATCCCACACCAGAGTGGTACATTTTTTATAATAAACGAACCTACATTGACACATCATTATTTCCCAAAGTCCATAGTTTACCTGAGGGTTCACTGTTGGTGTTATACTCTCTATGGATTTGAACAAATATATAGTAACATGTATCTACCATTATAGTATCATACAGAAGTGTTTCACTGCCCTGAAAATCTTCTGTGGTCTGGCAATCACTGATCTTTTCATTAGTTTTGCCTTTTACAGAATGTCATATAGTTGGAATCATACAGTATGCAGCCTTTTCAGATTGGCTTCCTTCACTTAGTAATATGCATTTAACTTTCCTCCATGTCTTAATGACTTGATAGCTCATTTCTTTTTAGCACTGTATAATATTCCATTGTCTGGATTACCACAGTTTATTTATCCATTCACCTACTGAATGACATTTTGGTTGCTTCCAAGTTTTGGCAATTATGAATAAATCTGCTATAAACACCTGTGTGCAGCGTTTTGTGGACATAAGTTTTCAGTTTATTTGGGTCATACCAAGGAGCATGACTGCTAGATCATATGGCAAGGGTATGTTTAATTTTGTAAGAAACTACCAAACTGTCTTCCAAAGTGACTGTGTCATTTTGCATTTCCTCCAGCAATGTTTCCTATGCTTATTTTCCATTTGCATATCTTCTTTGGTGAGGTGTCTGTTCATGTCCTTTGTCCATTTTTTAAATCAGGTTGCCTCTTTTCTTATTGCTGAGCTTTAAGAGTTCTTTGTATGTTTTGGATAACTGCCCTTTATCAGATGTATCTTTAGCAAATATTTTCTTTCACTTTGAGCTCATCTTCTCCTTCTCTTGACATTGGTTTTTGAAGGAAGGAAGTTTTTAATTTTAATAAAGTATAGGTTATCTGTTATTTACTTCATGGATCATGCCTTTGGTGATGTATTTAAAAAGTCATCACTATTCCCAAGATTATCTAGGTTTTCTCCTAAGTTATCCTCATTTCACATTTAGTTCTAAAATCCATTTTGACTTAATTTTTTGTGAAGTATGTAGGTCTGTGTCTAGATTCACTTTTTTTGTGTGTGGATGTCCAGTTGTTCCAGGACCATTTATTGGGTTTTGTCAAATGTTTTTGTCTGCATTTATTGATATGATCATGTGATTTTTTATTTTTAGCCTATTGATGTAATGGATTATGTTAATTGATTATCAAATGTTAAACTAGCTTTGCATATATATCTGGGATAAATCTCCGTCAGTGGACATGGTGTATAATTTTTTAATACTTTTTTTGATTCAATTTGTTAATATTTTGTTGTGGATTTTTACATCTATGTTCATGAGAGATAGTGGTCTATAATTTTTTATTCCTTGTAATGTCTTTGCCTGGTTTTGGTATTTGGGTAATGCTGGCCTCAAAGAATGAATGAAAAAGTTTTCCTTCTGCTTCTATCTTTTGGAAGAGATTGTAGAGAATCAGTATAACTTTTTCTTTAAATGTTTCATAAAATTCACCAGTGAAACCCTCTGGGCTTGGTGCTTTCTGTTTTGGAGGGTTATTAATTATTGATTCAATTTCTATAATACATATTGGCCTATTTAGATTACTATTTATGGTCTATATTTTGACAAACCGTTTAATAAAGCTATTCAATGCCTCGCCTTTATGCCAGATATTGTGCCAGCACAATCATGCACATTATATGATTTATTCACATTACAACCCTGTGAAATGTTATCGTCCATGTTTTACAAATAAGGAAACTGAAGCCAAGGGAAATTAAGTAACTTGCAAACAGTCACAGAGCTAGTAAGTCATACAACTAGTCCTCTATCTCTAAGCCACACAAATGTTTGATAAATGTTCTAATTCCCTCGCTAAAAGACTTTACCTAAGCAAAAAGTAGGGTTATATTTTCATTATGAAAGCATACCAACTGATCATTCATTTACCCAATAAATATATTTGAAGTGATTTCTGTGTTAATAGCACTAGGATGTGAGCTTTTGGAGAAGCTGAGGTGTAAAGTTTTGGATAGTGACAAGGAAACATGTTAGAGATCTAATTAGCTAATGTTTCAATGACTTTCATCTATTTTCCCACATTTTTCTCTCTGAACATTCTGGTATTATATTTACTCTTTCCCTAAACCTTCATTTTTTAATCTGTAAAATGGGAATAATAACACCTTACCAAAGGATTCTTATGAAGATTAAATAAGTTAATCTATGTTTAAAAATAAGCAAATTTCTGGAACCTAGTTAACCCTTAATAAATGTTAAAACACAGTAGTAGTTCAAAACAAAGCTAAGTAAAAACCCTATTTTGCTGCAATAACATTGAAAATAAAAATTACATGGAGAATAATTTAGCCATCTAACTGGTATTATCTTCAAACAATACCAAACTACAAAATATTTTGATAGAATTAATTAAAACTCAAGTTCCATTCACATCTACATAACTCCCGTAACTGGATTGACTACATTTTAATTTTTTAATCTGTTCAATTAACACCATGTACCATAATCACCCACTCTAATAGAAATCAATTTCTCTACAAAATTCCATGACTTTAATTGTTACTAATATTAATAATAATAATCTGAATTTAGCAGAAGCTTTTTATCTTCAAAACTGTGAATGTTTTATTGTTAAATGAATTTTACTTTGTTTAGCTTGTCCAAGGAAAACTCATGATATAGGATTGTATAGATAGTTAGTTAAAACAATGAAATGAATTTTAGAAGGAGATAACAAGAAAGAAATGTCATTAAAATTGTAATAGTTGAGGAGCAATATGCTTTTCCATGTTACTCAGGGATTCGTTTCTAATGTTTATCATTTATTTGATTTTTTTTAAGTAAGCTAGAGTGCTTCAGAAGAGAAATTTCAATATAAAAATATATACAGGTGTAATATGTTGAGGCTGATTATTTACAAAACATATTATCATTTTATAAGGAAAATACATACATCCCTTGGTGTGTTTAAAATTCAAAAAAATTCAATTTACACATAAATTTTCAGGATTACATTTCGTGTGCTTATCAGATAATCAGCAAACATATACCTATTATAATAACACTAGTTAACCATTATTGGGCACTATATTCTAAGCACCAATCAAAGCATTTGCATTGTTATCTTACTTAATTCATTCAACAACCCAATCGGCACTTGGTACTCTTTGCAAAAGTGATAATAGATAATAGTAGTAGTAATAGAACATAGATTTCTTTCTTACAGAGCTTAAAATCCACTTAAGGAAGTGAGACATAAACACATGAAAAGCAAAATAACTTCACCATCAAATAATAAAACGTGAGGTATGATAAGCTAGAGCCTGATTACCAATTAAACGGTGCACTAAATGTACTGAGGACAGGAGAGGGAGAATTCCAAACTGAAGTATAGCCAGTAATAATAACAACCAACATTTTATAAGCAATTATACATGCCAGAACTGTTCTAAGGTATATATATATATCATATGATACATATATATATATTCCTACATATAATTCTAACAACAATCCTTAAGGTAAAAACTATTATCCCAGGGTGTTGGTTTTTTTTTTTTTTTCTGAAGATTTTGTTACAGAGGCTAAATTATACTTTTACTATACTCTAGAAAATAAGCATAAAATATTTATTAGCCTATTTTTATAAATTGTCTATCTCTGATTTGGACTGCATAGAAAGCAAAATAAGTATCAGCATTATAAATTCGTCGGGAAATAGTTTCAGTGCTTTTTCAGAATGGAGAGAGGAGAGGAAATAAAGCCAATGAGAAGAGTCTTTTCAGCCCTTCCTTCTTTCTCGTTCCTCACACTGGCTGTCCTGCCAGGAAATGAGATCATTGGAGATGCTTTCACGCGGCATTGGGACCAGGGATAGTGGCTGCTCAGAGCGACGCGGTTCCTTTCTTCACGTAGTTCAGCAAATGTTCAGGTCTTTCTTTATCACAGTCATCTACTCAGTGCCGTAGGAAAGTGACTACACTAAAAAGCAGTCCTGGCAGCTGGTGGATTCCTGTTTCAATTGGGCTGGTATTCCCAGGCAATTTCACAATATGGAAGGGAATAAATTAAAGGTAACTGGGCACCATCAAGCACCAGCATTTGGCTTTCCCCCAGCTAATGTCTGCAAAATGTGTATGATGCCTCCTAAGTCCAGCACGGAATGACTGGGTCCATATAATATGCAAAAAAAAAAGCGAACCGTATGGGATTTGAGTGAAAACCCTGATATCATTTTAACATGAAATTAAACACAATGCTTAAACCTCAAAACCCCAAATACTTAGTTCAAACAACGTTTAAACTGTAAACCTAGAAAAGGCTGTTCCCTGTTTCTAGGCAATTACTTGGGTGATGCATAATACATGTAGAGAAGGAAGGAAAAAGCTGGCTAATCCCTCAAATTACCACCAGTCTCATCTCACCGACCAAATGAAAAGATTATTGTACTTTGTGTATTCTTTTTGAATAGGAATTCATAAAATGTTTAACAGAGAAAATGATGCTTTGGTGGTACATTATTAATAAATACTGTACATCAGAGATTGCCTGATGAAATTTTGACTGGAATGTAAAAAGAGGCAAAAAGACCTAATGAATATTGAGGCAAATTTTGAATTTTAAATACTTAGGAAACAGTTACATGAATATTTCATGATAGTAATGTATTTTCAAAGTTTTTTTTTTCCTTCTTACAAAATTAACATATGCTTATAAGTGGAAATTTTAGGAAGTATGGAGAGGAGAAAAATTAAAAAGAGAAGGAAGGAATAATCCTCCACAATCCCACCTCCCTGAGTTAACCACTGTTGATATTTTGGCATATTTCCTTTCAGTCTGTTATCTGTGCATATTTTTTTCATAAACACAGTGCAGATTATACCTATATATAATTTTGTATTCCCTCCTTTTTTATTATATATTCTACAAGAAACATTTTCTCAAACCAATAAAAACTCTTTATAAACATTATTTTTAATGACTGCATAATGTTTGACAGTAAATATATATTTCATAGCATCATGCACTTAAATATTGTCATCTGTGCTGGATATTAAAGCCACTTCCCTTTTTGGTTTTATCCTATAGTAAATAATTCTGGAGTTAATGACTTTTTGCTCATTTCTGATTATTTCCTTGAGTTACATTCCAGGAATGGGACTAGTAGGTCAGAGAGCATGAACAATTTCAAGGCATTTGATTCATAGTGCTAGATCCCAAATGATCCTACAGATTTACAGATTTACACTTCTATTGGGAGTATGCAATATATATATAACAGGCCACCTCCCTAAATGATCAAGGGAGAGATTACAAAGCTTGTCATCCTTGTTAGATTTTCTGGACTAGTATTACATCACACATAGTAAATAAAGAGTATCAAAAATTGCAGCTAATCTATGTCTTGAGTTGGTAAGAGCCATATAAAAGTGGACATTATTTTACATCAGTAAATAATAATGAAAATAGTCAATAAGGAGCAGGATTAGCAGATTTGAAATGTTTCCCTCAAGTGCAGTCGTGAGCAGCTGTCCCCTGGAAGCCATCTTGCCTGAGTCCCACTGAGCCAAATCACTTCCATAATTTAACCTGGGTTTGGCCATCATTTTTTTTAAACAAAAGTTTTATGCATCTTCTTTGTAGAATATTTGTAAAATGAAGAATAGTTGAGGGAAAGGAAAAAAAAAATCAATCAAAGAGAACAATGTCCATTTTGGTACATACTTTTTCTCTTATTTTTTTAAGTATTTTGATACATTTTGTGTTCTGCATCTTTCTTTCAGCATAAAACATGTCTTTCCCCATGCTATTAAAATTTTCATAATTATTATTCTAATGGATAAATAATATCCCATTGTCCTATGTCACATATTGACATTTGCATAACTTAATATGGGGCATTTAGGTTGTTTCCAAATATTATAATATTTAATATCATGTTTATCTTGTACATAAAGTTATATCCCAGTGCATACAATTCTTTCCATAGTTTGCTTTCTCAGTGTAAATTTCCAGAAGCAGGGATACTTAGGCCAAAGGATGTGTAAGTTTTAAGGTTTGTGATATTTTTAAATAAGTTAATTTTTTTTTCAATCAAAGCCCTGTGACCTATGTAAGTCTTTGCCATTGATCTATGAAGAATCTCAAAAGAGAAAATAAATGCAGTATCTATATGAAACCAAGTAAACTAATGGAAAATGTGAGATGGCGATGTCCAAACAAGTTTAAGCATCACATAGATCCTGGACTCCCTTGATATATCTGAAATCAGACTGTCTGTGAAGCTAAGGGACAGGCTGAGGTCACACAGTTAGTCTGGGGCAAAAATTGGAGTGGATTTCTCTGTTCCGTGAGAGCAAGCTTGTTGCAAGATTCGTTTAACCATGAAACAAAAGAGGAAATACTGTTTGTAAACACACATGCTTGATGAGATATACCAAATGTGCAGAATAATAAACTATGTATGAATAAAGGAAAATACACTTTATATGGAAACCACACACACACACACACACACACACACAATGTTTAATATATATTATATATTCAAAGAAGTTATTCATTATGAATAGGGAAAGAACACAAAAAAGAGCAAATGACAGGGGCAACTTATAAACCAGTAAAATGAGTAATAAATAAGACAAAACACTTAACCTTATAAGAAATCAACAAAATGAAAAATAAGTCAACTGTAGGTATTTTTCACCTGTCAAATGGGCAAATGCTTAAAAAGTGCTTTCATACACTATCGTTGGAAGTATAAACTGATGCAACTTTTCCAGAGGGCAATTTGGCAATGTGTAGCAAGATTCTTGAATTTTTCTAAGCTTGTAACCCAGTGCTTCCTCTTCTTATAACTTATATTAGGGAAATAATCAAAGATTTTCAATAACAAAAAAAAAATTGTCATGTAGCTGGATCCTCATCATGGTATCATGTGTAAAAATGACAGTAGAAATCAACTCTGCTTTATAGGGAAGCAATAATGGAATATTATTAGTGGTTGCATTATGTTTTCAATAAATTATGAATGTCATGGGAAAATTTTTATAATACAACTTAACTGAAAATTTCTTGTAATAGTACTATATACATAATTAGCTAAGTAGCTATCTATTCAAAAACATTAACAGTAATTATGTCTTAGTGAAATTGTTTGGTAGTTTTAAACATTTTAAACATTTTCTCAATAATTAGAATAGTGTGATTTACCAACTGAGAAACTATGTAAATGAGGGATATAGAATTTTCATTACAATTTTCTTTTTTCAATTACAAAACATGACATATTTATTGGTATTTATCATACATTGTGCTAGGAAATCTTTTTTAGGTATCTACTCATTTATTTAAAGATTATTAGAATAATGTTCAATGATAAAACTTCAGTGACTATTATTCTTATCTCGTGGTGGTGTGTATGGGTAGGAAGAGGGGAGAATCGAGCTGCATTGATCTTGAAAAGAAGCTTTCCACTTAGACAATCTAAATCATACCAGTCAGCCCCTCCTTCAGCTTCACACTCACCTATCATATCCCAGCTCCCCAGGAACCAGCATCCCCAGGAGGTACAAGTTTCCAAGCAGAGGCTTCATTCTTCTGCAAAGAGAGCTAGAAAATCCTGTGCTTCTCTTGCAGGTCATGTGTCTCTGAGAATGCATAGACATTCTCAGAGAGGGCATAGGCTTCCACAATCAAGGTAAGATAAATCAGTTAGTGGATGTCTCAACAGAAATAATATGTGAACAGTTGCTTCATTAACTCCATCATGTCTTCAAAAAATTTTTTTAATAGTGAAAAACTATTTGATTTTTTTTCTCCTCTAAAACCAAATTAACTGAAGCTCTTGGCTCCCCCAAATCCAGAAAAAAAGTTTCTTCCCTATGTAAAATCTTCAGTTCTAGGAATCCCCATCACCTATATTCAAGAGCGGACCACTCCTGCTCTTTCCTCCACACAGGTCGCTGGGTATAACAGGGGGTGTGTCTTTTGCTCTGGTCATGGTGGGCATGGTTATTATTCAGGATCTTCACTCCCCTCTGCAATCTAAGGCTTTATTTAGGGTCAAATGTCTTCTCTTGTTCTGATGGACCACATCACCAACTTCTTAAACAAACCCAGGTCTCTCCATATCTGGGCAGTGAAAATATTTTAAATCCTTTCCCCAATCCAAGTGGATTTCCTCACACATTCCTCTCACATAAAGGACTCTGTCAGACACTGCTCCACAACCCCATGTTTTTAGACAAACCCAGGATATGCCTTGAATCTCAAACAGTGACCAGTAAAATAAAGGCTCAAGTTAAGATCGCTGTTAAAAGTCTAATTGAGCAAGGCAAACTTTAGTGCAGAGAAGTAGAGGATATAAACAAAGTTCATAGCATTTGGGGATCTATCTAAATCCTTTACCCTGTATGATCATTCATCTATTCATTCATTCTATAAAAATGTAATGAGTACTCACTATATACCAGGCAAGCACTACGACAAAAGATCAATACAAGATGAATGAGTTCCTTTATGGAATTCACAGGAGAGTTGAGAGAAGAATAAACAAGTTCACAAACAAATAATACAATTTTAAGTAAAGGGAATCAAATTAAGGAGAGATATGGGCCAAGAATATAGTGAGATAGAGAGGCCATTCCTGACTGATATAAGAAAATTTTTTTTCATAAATTTATTTATTTATTTTGGCTGCATTGGGTTTTCATTGCTGGGCATGGGCTTTCTCTAGTTGTGGCGAGTGGGGACTACTCTTCATTGCAGTGCGCAGACTTCTCATTGTGGTGGCTTCTCTTTGTTAAGGAGCACGGGGGGTCTAGGCGTGCCAGCTTCAGTAGTGGTGGCGCGTGGGCTCAGTAGTTGTGGCTTGCAGGCTCTAGAACACAGGCTCAGTAGTTGTGGCACACGGGCTTAGTTGCTCCACGGCATGTGGGATCTTCCCGGACCAGGGCTTGAACCTGTGTCCCCTGCGTTGGCAGGCGGATTCTTAACCACTGCGCCACCAGGGAAGTCCCAATGTAAGACGGTTTTTGAGTTAAGTTCTAAATGATGTGGTTCATGCAAAGGTCTATAGAAAAAGTGTTTTAGGTAAAGAGGACCACATGTGTAGGGAAGAAATGAGCTTGGTGTGACTGAGGAACTTGAAGAAAACCAGTGTTTAAGTGAAGTGGGAGCAAGGGAGAGTGATGGAAGATGAGGTCAGAGAGATAGGCAAGGGCCAGATCTTGTAGAAACCATGGGCCAGAGTATGGACTTTGCATTTTATTCTAAGAAATCACTGAACAGGTTTTATTTTGATATTTTAAAAGATTCTTCTGGCTGCTGCTTAGAGTGTAGGCAAGAGAGGGACAAGAATGAAGACAGAAAGACCAACAGGGAGGGTACCACAGCATTCCGGGGGAGAGATGATGGGACTTTGGGCTAGATGTCACGGGCTACATGGAAAGCCATGGTCACACTGGGAATTTATTTTAGAAGTAGACCTGACAAATATGCTTATGGAATCAATAGGAAGTGTGAGGGAATTAGGGAACTCAAGAACAACTCCTAGATTGGGGAGCCAAGAAATGGACTGAATAGTGATGACTTTTTATGAGATGGGGAAATCGAAGGAGGAGTGGTGGAAGGAGGAGGGGATGGAAAGTCAAGACTTCGATTCAGAGCTGATATTTTTGAAATGCTTCTTAGACATCCAAGGGATTGATAAGTGGGCAGCAGCTACTGCAGGCTGGACTTCAAAGGGAAGATGGAGTGAAGTGCATACATTTGTGACTCTTCGGGTTGTAAGAGGTGGTGTTTGAAGCCACACGGAGGAGCCCTTCTACGGTCCAAGTGTAGACTGAGAAGAGAAGAACAAAGACTGAGGCGTCAGTCAGTCTAACACTTAGAGATCTTGGTAGAAGAGAAGAATCCAGCAACGGAAGTTAAGAAAGAACAGCCAGTGAGGTAGGTAGAAAACTGAGAGACTGTTGTGTCCCAGAAGCCAAGTGAGAAAAGCATTTTAAGAAAAATGAGAGTTACCCACTGGGCCAAATGCTGCTAAGGGGTCGAGTCAGATGAGGACTGAGAACTAGCAATCTTATCCAGCAGGATAGAGGCTCATGGAGACCTTGAAAAGAGCAATTTCAGCCAGCACGTGGCATGTGATAGGGACAAAAGTCAACTGGAGTTGGTTAAAGAAGGAAAGGGAAGAGAGTGAAGGTAGGGAGTATAGAAAATTCCAACATCATGCCTCCATTGCCTAATGGAAACTTCATTGTTAATGATCTTCCTTCATCCCCTGGGGATATCATCAATTTGGAAATCTTGAATAATTTTGATGGTGTTCGGAATGAGGGGTAAAATGCAACACCCATGATATTTTTTCCCTCACCCAAATGCAGGGACAGGGCAGCCACCTGGGTAGTCCTAACTCTGAAGCAAGGGTTTTCATGGAGCTGTGAGGTCCACAGAGGGAGAGAGAAACATAGGAGATAAGAGTGTTTTCTTTCCATGCTTCTGCTAATTAGAATGGGATCCAGATGGACTCGGGGATGCATGGGTAGTTTAAATAAAAAGCAAGATTAAATAGGCTTTTCTCCTCAACAGATATGTAATCCCATGCAGTTATTCTGAAGAAAAAAAACGTAAATAAAAATAAGAAGTGCATGAAATGCACAGTCAAATAATACATACAAATTGTTAGTGGAAACCTGCAAATAATTTTAAAGAATATGTTGTGAGGGGGCTTCCCTGGTGGCACAGTGGTTGAGAGTCTGCCTGCCAATTCAGGGGACACGGGTTCGAGCCCTGGTCTGGGAAGATCCCACATGCCGTGGAGCAACTAGGCCCGTGAGCCACAACTACTGAGCCTGCGCGTCTGGAGCCTGTGCTCCGCAACAAGAGAGGCCGCGATAATGAGAGGCCCGCGCACCGCGATGAAGAGTGGCCCCCACTTGCCGCAACTAGAGAAAGCCCTCGCACAGAAACGAAGACCCAACACAGCCATAAATAAATTTTAGAAAAATAACTAAATAAATAAAAGTGAAATTCTTTAAAAAAAAAAATTAGAGAGTTACAAGGAAAGTTTATGGAGTAATTACTAAGTCCTAAGACACTGTGCTTTAATGCACAAACTTTACGTAGTAGGATCAATTATTGACCCCAATTACAGAAAAGGAAACTGTCCCAGAGGTCTTCGTTGACCATGCTATCTGAAACCTAAAATCAAAAATCAAAACGTGGGCTGAGGACCAACAGCATGAGCACTGTCTGACCCAGGCGCCGTCAGAAAGGCAGAAGCTCAGGCCCCTGCCCCACACTCTCCATTTTAACAAGACCCCCAGGTGAGTCACATTTTGTTGTCTCTGTATTTGTTTATTGTGGGTCCTATTAGCGTCTATGAGCATCTCCTTAATACCCTAGAGGAATGCCATGTTCCTCCTGCCCTTGCTCTTCTCTGCCTGGAGCACTCTTCTTTAAGAGAGCCGAATAGCCAGCTCTCTCTCCATTCATCAGGGACTTTGACCATCCCATTAGTTCCCAGTCCCTAAAACAGAGCCTGGCACATAGTAGGTATTTGGTAAATATATGGTGAATGAGTGAATTCTATTTTCATAATTACACAGTGGGGGACTTCCCTGGTGACGCAGTGGTTAAGAATCTGCCTGCCAAGGCAGGGGACACGGGTTCGAGCCCTGGTCCAGGAAGATCCCACATGCCGCAGAGCAATGAAGCCCGTGTGCCACAACTACTGAGCCCGCGTGCCTAGAGCCTGTGCTCCGCAACAAGAGAAGACACTGCAATGAGAAGCCTGCGCACCACAACGAAGAGTAGCCCCCGCTTGCTGCAGCTAGAGAAAGCCCGCGCCCAGCAACGAAGACCCAATGCAGCCAAAAATAAATAAATAAAGTAAATAAATTTATTTAAAAAAATAAAATAAAAGTTATCCACACACCACCCACCCCTAATCAAGCTCTCCCTCATTCTCTTAGCATCTAGTCTCTAAGCAAATCACTTAGTCTCTCTGGGACTTTTGTTTCCTCATCTCTAAAACAAGGATGAAAATACCTCCCTTACGGGATCACTCTGAGGGCTATATTAAACCAGAGAGCACAAGTAAATCGAGTAGCACAGGACTTCCCTAACTTGATTTCATTTCAGAATCATCTGGGGAGTTTTTCCTGGCACCTCCCTCTCCAGACCAATTATATTAGAATTTCTGATAATAGGGCCCATGTATCAGCATTTTTACATGTCCACAGGTGATTCTAAGGGGTAGTCAGGTTTGAGAACCTCTGGCACCCGTTACCTTCAATGTTGTGAATGCCAAATAAAATTTATCTTTGGTTATTATTTTTCCAATCCAGACCTTGTCAAAGAGCAAATCTCTCTGAACAGGCCATGCTGATTTCCACCATATATTATCTCAATCATGTCTTCCACTCTCAAAGCCGATTCTATCTCCATCTCCTCTAGGCTTTCTGAGGTCCTAGCTCAGAAATCATACCTTTTATCTGAAATCTTTTTTGGTTACTCCAACCCTGATCTCTTTTTTTCTCTCAAACCCAATGGCAATCTGAAGTCCCTATTATAAAATCTACCTACTTGCCCAATTCTTTCATGTGTAGTTTGCAACTGTCTTATGTATATCCAGTTGGCATATCTCCCATGCCTCCAGCCCAGTGCTGGGGACACCCTAAACTAGACACTAGAAAAGGAAAAAGTTTTTTTTCAAATGTAAAAATCAAGACTTTAATCAATATACAGTGAACACAGGTCAAAGATTTTAGTTAATAAAATTTATTTTATTTATGAGGGACCCAATAAGATGTTACAACCAGTCTAAAGAAGAATTTAAAGAACCACAGATATGTGGGCAATAAGGAATGTTGAAATGAAGTTACAGATAGATGCAAAATTAGTCACTTGCTTTCCACCGAATGCTGTTCATTTCTTTTTTATGGACAAGAATCATTTGGATTATTATTCATTTTCTACAACATACAGAGTTATAAAGCAGATCAAAGACAGTGAAAGCCAGAGACAACAAAAACAGTGCTCTAGACAGTGTCTCATTTTTCCACTGCAAATGTCTCATAACTTTTGTGGTTCATTTCATAGCTTTTCACAATTTTTCCTGATAGCACTCAGTGTTTTTTTCAGTCTGCTGAATGTTTGGACAGATAGAAGGGTTAGATGAAAACCAACGAAAAAGCCTCACTTCGTTAGGAATTTGAGTGAGATTAATTTAGCTAATGGTATCTTCAAGTAACCGCAGCCAAGGTGAAGCCCAAATCCAAGCTTTAACTGGAGTAGCCCAGACTTTTGCGATGTCTGTTCAAATTTTACTGGTAAGAGATGAAACTTCCGATGTTGCTTGGAAAGGAGTTATCATGAAGCTGGCCATCCTGGGAAAGAAGGAATAGGCACTAAGAAGCTCATTCAAGTAAGGAGCTCATTCAAGTCTGTGAAAGAGTAGGAGAATCATTAGGGAAGGAACTGTAATGTCCTAATAGACTGTTCTTTAAGTACTTGCTTATATAATACCTCATTTCAATTTCCCACCAACCCTAAAAGGTAATTACTTTTATCCCTGTTTTCCCATGAAGAAATTGAAGGTCAGAAGAGCAACAGGATTTGCCCAACTAAGGGCAGGGATTTGAACCAAACCCATCTTTGCCAAGATCCACACTCTTTCCTATAGTTTAAGGTTTCAGATTAGCTTAGTTCTTTCATTGTCACTTCCAGGAACCTCCAAAACTTTCTTTCTTCTGAAGCTGTAGTTTTACCCTGAAAGGGAAAAACTGATTATTATTCAGTGTGTTCTAGATTTATGCTAGGAGGTTCAGCAGCAACTTGAAATTTCATTTTTGGTCACCAAATTTCACTAATATTTTACAAATTGCTTTCCAAATATCTGAATGCTTCCCAGATCTACCTCTGACTTCTTCCATTTCTTTTTAAGCCGATATATTTGAAGTGCAATCACTTTCCACAGGTATTTTGCAATTGTAGGAAAAAGGTACTATCAAGTACCAAAAACTTGGAACATGCAGTTATTACCATGATGATGCTGAAGTTGGGCATTTGGATTGAAGATTTAATGTATTATAGACTTACTTCTAAGAATCTGTGACTAGCAGATCAAGTACAATGATATGGTACAGGAGTATATTCTCTCAGCCTACTTTGGAGAGCATATGTGATTGAACCCCTTCCCTGATGAATAAGTAGACTCCATTCCCAACACTACTGTTAAACTCAGGTGTTACTCTCAAATCTTTCAAGCCAAGTACCCAGGCCAGAAGAACAATTTCAATTTCTCTTCTGAACTTTGTTCATGAGTTTTCTGTAGTAATAAGTGTGCTGTCAATAATTTGGATTTAGGTTGTCTTATACTTTACATCTTCACATCACCCACACTTTCTTTCTGTACTTAGTATCTGTGCAGGGTCTCTTCATGTTGAAATGGCACAGACCACTTAGTCAGTCTCCCTACAATGTAACATCAGGTCAGGGGCAACCTGGCTGTGGTACATGGAATATTTGTGGGTTGGACCTAGAGATAATCATACTAAACTGTCAGTCAGAAAGAGAAAGACAAATACCATGTGATATCACTTATATGTAGAATCTAAAATACGACACAGATGAACACACCTATGAAACAAAAACAGACTTACAGACAGACATAGAGAACAGATTTGTGGTTGCCAAGGGGGAAGTAGGGTGGGGGAGGGAAGGACTGGGAGTTTGGGATTCGCAGATGCAAACTATCAATATTAAATATAGGATGGATAAACAACAAGGTCCTACTGCAGAGCATGGGAACTATATTCAATATCCTGTGATAAACCATAATGGAAAAGAATATGAAAAGAATATATATATGTATAACTGAGTCACTTTGCTGTACAGCAGAAACTAAATACAACATTGTAAATCAACTACACTTCAGTAAAATTTTGAAAAAGAAAAAATATATAGATTTTAACACTGACTCAGCTATCTAAAACCCATTTAGTCAACTTTATTCATTCTAAAATGTTATCAGTCTAATGTTAGTCACTGATCATTTTTGATCAATGTACTCGCATTTGGGGTGTATTTCCTTAGGGCTCCCAGGACCTACAAAGATGACTTGGGTATGGCCTCTGCTTTTGAAACCAGAATAGTGACCAAAAGCTGTGACAGTTCCAACCACATGATTGTGCAAATCTCATTTTAACTGTTTTAAAGAAAAAAGTATCTGTAAGAACTTAATGTCAATATTGTCATTTAAAAACCAAGTTCTAATGTCTGTTCTCTTCTCCCACTCACAAATCTATTTTCCAAGTAGAATCTATTTGTTATTTAAACTTTCCTCCCCTCCTTATCCTTGGTGATGGGAGTTCCCCATTGGATTGTGAGGAATGCTCTGAGAAGTAGAACTTAAAGGCCAGAAGCACTTTTGGGCCTGCCAAGGTCACATCCCAGCCCTGCCTCAACCCTAATGCTTCCCATAAACCCTCCACTCCCATGGCCTCACCCTAGACCTTTCCCATCTTGGCATGTACCACTTCTCAAATCCTATCTAACCCAGCCCTCATGGAACATTGTGTCAACAAGGCTCTTGTCAGCACCCTTAACATCTTTACCCCAGGCTACACCCACCCTGCAAACCTCTTAATCACTCTGAATCATTTATTTCATCTACCTCCTTTGCTTCTCTACCTTGGTTTCTGAGAGCTATAGGAAAAATCTCACAACTGCCATCTTGCTGATGCCTATTCAGCCAGTATATATTGAGCACCCACTATACACTAAAAACAGTAGAAGAATCTATACTAGACTCAGAAGAATACAACAGTAAATGAAGGCAGGTCTACTCCTTCTCAGAGCATAATGGCTGATGGTGTGGGGAAGTTCAACAATCACACCATCATGTGATAAGCATTATCAGGATGGAATTACGGTGTGCCATGGAGCCCACAGGAGGGCACCTAACTCAGGGACAGAGGGGGTCAGGGAAAGTTATGCCACTTCAAATTCGTGGTCTTCAACTCCAGTGGGGCCCCTGGCACCACTCAGCAATCTTCTATAGTTGTCTAGTCAAGCACAGTTCCCCTAAATGAATGGTGAAGCCTTCATGGCTCTCCTCAAGAAGCCCAGTCAACTCTTGCCCTTCTCATCTCTCAGCAGATGAGACAGCCTCTGACTGCACAGAAGAAGTCCAGTCCACACGGACAAATCCATTTCCATCTCAAAGCCTCCCCTCCTGACTCAGGAGAAACAGAAACAGTGCCCTTCTCATACCCTATTTCTCCACCATTAACCTCCAGTCTTTTGGGGACCAGAACCTGAACAAATCGGTTTATTTCCTCCCCCACTTATATCTTCTTATGTTCAAGTTCTTCCTCTTAGTTACTCAATAATAAACATATACATCTCTCTTACACACACACACACACACAAATTATAAATACACTTTAAAATAAAGCAACCTAAATACTCTTAGGCTTCATTAGAGTCCAGATTAAATCTAAATTGTACCAGGTAAAAAACCCACTAGTTACAAATGTTTTCCTACACCTTAACAAGTATCCTACCCCAGCCTCCACCCACCCCTGCCTCTAGGTATATCAGATTCCCAAAGGGGAGGGAGAGGGTCTTACACGTGTTCATGAAAAAAGTTATGTTTGTTCCTTGCTGCCACCTTGCTAGAGACCTGCTTCTCTCAAACCACCGCCAGTCACTATGTTGAGGGTCTGTCACCCACCACTGGAGAGCTCTGGGCACGGCTGCCTTGAGCTCGGCAGCCTATGAAGATTCCTGCTGAATCTGCAGTATGCCCAAATGCTGGCCTCCCTCGATCTGAGCTAGGGCTCCTTCTTGTGGTGTTGGGTCCTGCTGAGGGCTCTGCCCACCAAGGTTCTCAGTATGGATGCTAGCCCCGTCACATTTCATGGTGCCTGGGCAACTGCAGTGTGCAGAGGGGAAGGTAATGGCTCCCACCCCTCTGCCCTAATTCCTGTTAAGAAGCCCAAAAGCAAGCGTGCCCTCAACTCTCCTGATGCCTTGTACAACTCCAGGGGACTCCATGCACATTATTTCCTATGTGAAGAACATACTCAGAACAAAGGTCCTTAGAGTTCTCTCTCAGAGCAGTGCTGTCTAATATTGCAGGCTCTTCTTGCCCACTTCCAATCAAAGCCCATCTGGTAGGTATGTCTATATATGTCTGAATCCCCATTGTGGTTACAACTCAGTTTCCCAGGAGGATCCTCAGCCTCCTGTAAATCAGTGGATGTCAACAGATGCCTGGATGGGAGAAGAATGTCACAACTCAATATGATAGTTGTAGGGGAGGAAAAGTTTCCCTCCACCCTCTTAGGGTCCTTGGCTGGGTCTGAAAAGTATACCAGCAAAGACAGATTAACAGGAGAAAAGTATACAAATTTATTTAATGTAAGTTTTTGGTGACACTTGAACCTTCATAAGGAAATGAAGACCTGAAGAAATAGTTAGATCTGAGTATTTTTATGCTAGGTTTGATGAAGTGTGGGCAGTCATGTAGAAAGGTGATAGGTCAGAGAGTATGATAGGTACGTGGGTAATAAACTGGGGGAAACTTAGCAAGTACTGTTTGTTAGGATTCTTCTCAGCACCCATTTGTCTTCACAGATAAAGATGTTCCTTTCCTCTGGGTCTAGAGAGGGTACCTCTCTAGGGGTACATGAGGGTTTTATGACCTGTTTAGGGGAGAAGGTCAAACAGCTTCTGCTATTTTCTCAAACTCCTTTAGCTTAAAATATTGAATATGCCAAGGTGTCATATTTTGAAGTAGCGTGTCCTGATCCCCACCATGGTCTTATACAAATCATGGACTAGTCATGACTCTGCTACAAAAAAATAAAACATCACTCCTCAATTTTGCATCCAGCTCAATCTAGCTCCTGCCTTTTTCTCTTCTTCCCTTCACAGCCAAGCTCTTTGAAAGAATCAGCTATAATTTTTACATCCTTGTTGCACAAGCATTTTTTTTTCAATAGTGTCTTCTTTTTAAATAGAGTTATATATTCACTTGGTTTAAAATTCACAAAGTATGAAAATCTATCCCTGGCTCCCAAATATCCTTCCTTAGAAGCAACCAGTTTCCTAGGTACCCTATTAAAGATTCTTTATTAAACACAAACAAAAACATATCTATTTCCACCTTTTAAAAAATGGTAATTGCGGGGGCAGACCTTCAAGATGGCAGAAGAATAAGATGTGGAGATCATCTTCCTCCCCACAAATACATGAGAAATACACCTACATGTGGAACAACTCCTACAGAACACTTACTGAACGCTGGCAGAAGACCTCAGACTTCCCAAAAGGCAAGAAACTCCCCACGTACCTGGGTAGGGTAAAAGAAAAAAGAAAAAACAGAGACAAAGAATAGGGACAGGGCCTGCACCAGTGGGAGGGAGCTGTGAAGGAGAAAAGGTTTCCACACACTAGGAAGGCCTTTCACGGGTGGAGACTGCGGGTGGCGGAGGGGGGAAGCTTCGGAGCCATGGAGGAGAGCGCAGCCACAGGCGTGCGGAGGGCAAAGCGGAGAGATTCCCGCACAGAGGATCGGTGCCGACCAGCACTCACCAGCCCGAGAGGCTTGTCTGCTCACCCGCCGGGGCGGGCGGGGGCTGGGAGCTGAGGCTTGGGCTTCGGAGGTCGGATCCCAGGGAGAGGACTGGGGTTGGCTGCGTGAACACAGCCTGAAGGGGGTTAGTGCACCACAGCTAGCCGGGAGGCAGTCAGGGAAAAAGTCTGGAACTGCCTAAGAGGCAAGAGACCATTGTTTCGGGGTGCTCGAGGAGAGGGGATTCAGAGCACCGCCTAAACGCGCTCCAGAGACGGGCACGAGCTGCGGCTATCAGCGCAGACCCCAGAGACAGGCATGAGACACTAAGGCTGCTGCTGCAGCCACCAAGAAGCCTGTGTGCAAGCACAGGTCACTCTCCACACCTCCCCTCCCGGGAGCCTGTGCAGCCCGCCACTGCCAGGGTCCTGTGATCCTGGGGCAACTTCCCGGGAGAACACATGGCGTGCCTCAGGCTGGTGCAACATCACACTGGCCTCTTCCGCCGCAGGCTCACCCCACATCCGTACCCCTCCCTCCCCCCAGCCTGAGTGAGCCAGAGCCCCCGAATCAGCTGCTCCTTTAACCCCGTCCTGGCTGAGCGAAGAACAGATGGCACCAGGCAACCTACAGGCAGAGGCGGGGCCAAATCCAAAGCTGAACCCCAGGAGCTGTGCAAACAAAGAAGAGAAAGGGAAATCTCTCTCAGCAGCCTCAGGAGCAGCAGATTAAATCTCCACAATCAACTTGATATACCCTGCATCTGTGGAATACCTGAATAGATGACAAATCAGCCCAAGTTGAGGGGGTGGACTTTGGGAACAACTATACACATGGGGTTTGCTTTCTGCAAATAATTTTTCTGGTTTTAGGTTTATCTTAGTTTAGTATTTAGAGTTTATTTTCATTGGTAGATTTGTTTATTGATTTGGTTGCTCTTCCTTTTTTTATATATTTTTTTCCTTTTTCTCGTTTTGTGAGTGTGTATGTGTATGCTTCTTTGTGTGACTTTGTATAGGTTTGTTTTTACCATTTGTCCTAGGGTTCTGTCTGTCCTTTTTTTTTTGGTATAGTTTTTAGTGCTTGTTATCATTGGTGGATTTGTTTTATGCTTTGGCTGTTCTCTTCTTTCTTACTTTCTTTTTTTAAAATTACGTTTTAATTTTAAAAAATTTTTTTTATTTTTTATTTTAATACCTTTTTATTTTATTTTATTTTTTCTTTCTTTCTTTTTTTCTCCCATTTCTTCTGAGCCACGTGGTTGACAGGGTCTTGGTGCTCTGGGCGGGTGTCAGGCCTGTGCCTCTGAGGTGGGAGAGCCAAGTTCAGGATATTGGTTCACCAGAGAACTCCTAACTCCACATAATGTCAAACAGTGAAAGCTCTCCCAGAGACCTCCATCTCAACACTAAGACCCAGCTCCACTCAATGAACAGCAAGCTACAGTGCTACACCCCTATGCCAAACAAATAGCCAGACAGGAACACAGCCCCACCCATCAGCAGAGAGGCTGCTTAAAATCATAATAAGGTCACAGACACCCCAAAACACACCACTGGACGTGGTCCTGCCCACCAGAAAGACAAGATCCAGCCTTATCCACCAGAACACAGGCACCAGTCCCCTCCACCAGGAAGCCTACACAACCACTGAACCAATCTTAGCCACTGAGGGCAGACACCAAAAACACCGGGAACTATGAACCTGCAACCTGTGAAAAGGAGACTCCTAACACAGTAAGTTAAGCAAAATGAGAAGACAGAGAAACACACAGCAGATGAAGAAGCAAGGCAAAAACCCACCAGACCAAACAAATGAAGAGGAAAAAGGCAGTCTATCTGAAAAAGAATTCAGAGTAATGATAGTAAAGATGATCCAAAATCTTGGAAATAGAATGGAGAAAGTACCAGAAAAGTTTAACAAGGACCTAGAAGAACTAAAGAGCAAACAAACAATGATGAACAACACAATAAATGAAATTAAAACTTCTCTAGAAGGAATCAATGGCAGAATAAATGAGGCAGAATAACGGATAAGTGACCTAGAAGATAAAATAGTGGAAATAACTACCGCAGAGCAGAATAAAGAAAAAAGAATGAAAAGACTTGAGGAGGGTCTCAGAGACCTCTGGGACAACATTCAATGCACAAACATTCGCATTATAGGGGTCTCAGAAGAAGAAGGGAAAAAGAAAGGGACTGAGAAAATATTTGAAGAGATTATAGTTGAGAACTTCCCTAATATGGGAAAGGAAATAGTCAATCAAGTCCAGGAAGCACAGAGAGTCCCATACAGGATAAATCCAAGGAGAAACACGCCAAGACACATATTAATCAAACTATCAAAAATTAAATACAAAGAAAAAATATTAAAACCAGCAAGGGAAAAGCAACAATGAACATACAAGGGAATCCCCATAAGGTTAACAGCTGATCTTTCAGCAGAAACTCTGCAAGCCAGAAGGGAGTGGCAGGACATATTTAGAGTGATGAATGGGAAAAACCTACAACCAAGATTACTCTACCCAGCAAAGATCTCATTCAGATTCAATGGAGAAATTAAAACCTTTACAGAGAAGCAAATATTAAGAGAATTCAGCACCACCAAACCAGCTTTACAACAAATGCTAAAGGAACTTCTCTAGGCAGGAGACACAAGAGAAGGAAAAGACCTACAATAACAAACCCAAAACAATTAAGAAAATGGTAATAGGAACATACATATCAAAAACTACCTTAAATGTAAATGGGTTAAATGCTCCAACCAAAAACACAGATTGGCTGAATGGATACAAAAGCAAGACCCATATATATGCTGTCTACAAGAGACCCACTTCAGACCTAGGGACACATACAGACTGAAAGTGAGGGGATGGAAAAAGATATTCCATGCAAATGGAAATCAAAAGAAAGCTGGAGTAGCAATTTTCATATCACACAAAATAGACTTTAAAACTATTACAAGAGAATAAGAAGGACACTACATAATGATCAAGGGATCAATCCAAGAAGAAGATATAACAACTGTAAATATTTATGCACCTAACATAGGAGCACCTCAATACATAAGGCAAATGCTAACAGCCATAAAAGGGGAAATCGACAGTAACACAATCAGAGTAGGAGACGTTAACACCCCACTTTCACCAATGGACAGATCATCCAAAATGAAAATAAATAAGGAAACACAAGCTTTAAATGATACATTAAACAAGATGGATTTAATTGATATTTGTAGGACATTCCATCCCAAAACAACAGAATACACTTTCTTCTCAAGTGCTCATGGAACATTCTCCAGGATAGATCATATCTTGGGTCATAAATCAAGCCTTGGTGAATTTAAGAAAATTGCAATTGCATCAAGCATCTTTTCCGACTACAATGCTCTAAGACAAGATATCAATTACAGGAAAAAAACTGTAAAAAATACAAACACATGAAGGCTAAACAATACACTACTAAATAACCAAGAGATCACTGAAGAAGTCAAAGAGGAAATCAAAAAATACTTAGAAACAAATGACAATGAAAACACGGAGACCCAAAACCTATGGGATGCAGAAAAAGCAGTTCTAAGAGGGAAGTTTATAGCAATACAATCCTACCTCAAGAAACAAGAAACATCTCAAATAAACAACCTAACTTTACACCTAAAGCAATTAGAGAAAGAAGAACAAAAAAACCCCAAAGTTAGCAGAAGGAAAGAAATCATAAAGATCAGATCAGAAATAAATGAAAAAGAAATGAAGGAAATGATAGCAAAGATCAATAAAACTAAAAGCTGGTTCTTTGAGAAGATAAACAAAATTGATAAACCATTAGCCAGACTCATCAAGAAAAACAGGGAGAAGACTCTTATCAATAGAATTAGAAATGAAAAAGGAGAAGTAATAACTGACACTGTAAAAATACAAAGGATCATGAGAGATTACTACGAGCAACTATATGCCAGTAAAATGGACAACCTGGAAGAAATGGACAAATTCTTAGAAATGCACAACTTTCCAAAACTGAACCAGAAAGAAATAGAAAATATAAACAGACCAATTACAAGCACTGAAATTGAGACTCTGATTAAAAATCTACCAACAAACAAAAGCCCAGGACCAGATGGCTTCACAGTCGAATTCTATGAAACATTTAGAGAAGAGTTAGCACCTATCCTTCTCAAACTCTTCCAAAATATAGCAGAGGGAGGAACACTCCCAAACTCATTCTACGAGGCCACCATCACCCTGATAGCAAAACCAGACAAAGATGTCACAAAGAAAGAAAACTACAGGCCAATATCACTGATGAACATAGATGAAAAATCCTCAACAAAATACTAGCAAACAGAATCCAACAGCACATTAAAAGGATCATACACCATGGTCAAGTGGGGTTTATCCCAGGAATGCAAGGATTCTTCAATATACAGAAATCAATCAATGTGATAAACCATATTAACAAACTGAAGGAGAAAAACCATATGACCATCTCAATAGATGCAGAAAAAGCTTTCGACAAAATTCAACACCCATTTATGATAAAAATCCTCCAGAAAGTAGGCATAGAGGGAACTTACCTCAACATAATAAAGGCCATATATGACAAACCCAGAGGCAACATAGTTCTGAATGGTGAAAAACTGAAAGCATTTCCACTAAGATCAGGAACAAGACAAGGTTGCCCACTCCCACCAGTATCATTCAACATAGATTTGGAATTTTTAGCCACAGCAATCAGAGAAGAAAAAGAAATTAAAGGAATCCAAATCGGAAAAGAAGAAGTAAAGCTGTCACTATTTGCAGATGACATGATACTATACATAGAGAATCCTAAAGATGTTACCAGAAAACTACTAGAGCTAATCAATAAATTTGGTAAAGTAGCAGGATACAAAGTTAATTCACAGAAATCTCTTGCATTCCTATACACTAATGATGAAAAATCTGAAAGAGAAATTAAGGAAACACTCCCATTTACCATTGCAACAAAAAGAATAAAATACTTAGGAATAAACCTACTTAAGGAGACAAAAGACCTGTATGCAGAAAACTATACCATGTTCTTGGATTGCAAGAATCAACATTGTGAAAATGACTCTACTACCCAAAGCAATCTACAGATTCAATGCAATCCCTACCAAACTACCAATGGCATTTTTCACAGAACCAGAACAAAAAATTTCACAGTTTGTAAGGAAACACAAAAGAGCCCAAATAGCCACAGAAATCTTGAGAAAGAAAAACGGAGCTGGAGGAATCGGGATCCCTGACTTCAGACTATACTACAAAGCTACAGTAATCAAGACAGTATGGTACTGGCACATAAACAGAAATATAGACCAATGGAACATGATAGACATCCCAGAGATAAACCCACGCACATATGGTCACCTTATCTTTGATGAAGGAGGCGAGAATATACAATGGAGAAAAGACAGCCTCTTCAATAAGTGGTGCTGGGTAAACTGGACAGCTACATGTAAAAGAATGAAATTAGAACACTCCCTAACACCATACACAAAAATAAACTCAAAATGGATTAAAGACCTAAATGTAAGGCCAGACACTATAAAACTCTTAGAGGAAAACACAGGCAGAATGCTCTATGACATAAATCACAGCAAGATCCTTTTTGACTCACCTCCTAGAGAAATGGAAATAAAAACAAAAATAAACAAATGAGACCTAATGAAACTTAAAAACTTTTGCACAGCAAGGGTAAACTTAAACAAGACGAAAGACAACCCTCCAAATGGAAGAAAATATTTGCAAACGTAGCAACTGACAAAGGATTAATCTCCAAAATTTATAAGCAGCTCATGCAGCTCAATATGAAAGAAAAAAACAATCCAATCCAAAAATGGGCAGAAGACCTAAACAGACATTTCTCCAAAGAAGATATACAGATCGCCAACAAACATATGAAAGGATGCTCAACATCACTAATTATTAGAGAAATGCAAATCAAAACTACAATGAGGTATCACCTCACACCAGTCAGAATGGGCATCACCAAAAAATCTACAAACAATAAATGCTGGAGAGGGTGTGGAGAAAAGGGAACCCTCTTGCACTGTTTGTGGAAATGTAAATTGATACAGCCACTGTGGAGAACAGTATGGAGGGTCCTTATAAAACTGAAAATAGAACTATTATACGACCCAGCAATCTCACTACTGGGCATATACCCTGCTAAACCCATAATTCAAAAAGTGTCATGTACCACAATGTTCATTGCAGCACTATTTACAATAGCCAGGACATGAAAGCAACCTAAGTGTCCATTGACAGATGAATGGATAAAGAAGATGTGGCACATATATACAATGGAATATTACTCAGCCATAAAAAGAAATGAAATTGAGTTATTTGTAGTGAGGAGGATGGACCTAGTGTCTGTCATACAGAGTGAAGTAATTCTGAAAGAGAAAAACAAATACCATATGCTAACATGTATATATGGAAACAATAAGAAAAAAAATTGTTCTAAAGAACCTAGGGGCGGGAGAGGAATAAAGATGCAGACGTAGAAAATGGACTTGAGGACACAAGGAGGGGGAAGGGTAAGCTGGGCGGAAGTGAGAGAGTGGCATGGACATATATACACTACCAAATATAAAATCGATAGCTAGTGGGAAGCAGCCACATAGCATAGGGAGATCAGCTCGGTGCTTTGTGACCACCTAGAGGGATGGGATAGGGAGGGTGTGAGGGAGACGCGAGAGGGAGGAGACATGGGGATATATGTATCCTGATGTATGGCTGATTCACTTTGTTATAAAGCAGAAACTAACACACCATTGTAGAGCAATTATACTCCAATAAAGGTGTTAAAAAAATAAAAAGATAATAAATAAATTAAAATAGTAATTGTATCCAGTGTCTACACACTGTTGCTTTTTTCCCTTAATACTGTATTTTAGGGATCATTTCAAATCAACAAATAAAGAGCATCCTCATTCTTTTTTTGTGAGTGGGCTGTAGAATATTCCATTGCATCACTGTACCCCAAATTATTTAACTAATCCCACATTGCTGGATTTGGGGTAATTTTCAATTTTTTATGGTTGCAAGTGGAACCAGATTTTCTTTAATGCAAGTTTCCGCTGAGGCATCAAGATGTTACATTCTAAAGTGCATATAACTGAGCATATAATAGAAGAGCATATAATTTCTAAAGCAGATGAAAAGCCAGTTTTGTGACCTTAAGCTTCTCACCAATAGAGAGGATATAAAGGGTTTGGGATTTTGAGATTAGCAATCATTTTGGAGACTGTAGTCATAGGTTATAAATCCTATGGGGGTCTCCTGGGATTCCTTACTCTTCATTTCATGTCAAAGGAAGAGACTTCAAGATGATTGCCCAGAGAGTTTCATATGTGGCCATGTAGTCCACCTAGAAAACCTAAAGAATAAGAAATGTGCATCTAGCTGCTTAGATGGTAAACAAAGAGATGGCTGCAGGGGAGCATGTACTCCCTGAGTTGGGAAAAGGATGTGTGGTTCCTCCAGACTGGATGAGGACCCCAAGCAAGGACAACGTGAAATGTCTTAGGTTTTGCTCAAGAGGAATGCCTGGAAGAAAAAATCCCAGCAGAACTGAAGCCAAAGTTCATAAGGGCTGAGGAGAACATAAAAGACCAGTTGGAATAGAGATGGATTACCTTCATGGAAGGGTTGGTCAGGTGAGAGATTCCCTGGTCATGAGAGAGATGGACACAGGTCTCCAAGAATCCACAAAAGATATCAGAGAAGAGTGAGTTTAAAAAGTCTACCACAGTCAGAAGTGATATTAGTCCAGTGAGGCATTTCTGCTACCTCACTCTTCCCTCTCCCCACTCTTCCCACCTTGAAGGAGTCTGAAAGCAGATTAGTAAGAAAGGAGGAAGGTCAGAGAATGCCAGTGATGCCCTTCTGCCCCATCACCTGCCTCTCCAGCCTGCAGTGATCCGGAACTGAGAAATGGGAGAAACTTAAATGAAATTTTAAGTATTTCTTATTATATTGGAATGAACATTTGAATTGCTCACTATAAGACCTTTTTATTAACCAAAAGTGATCAGAAAAGTCACAGGGCTCATACTAACTTTCATGGAGGGACTGAGTTCCACAAATAAATTTTAAAAGACAGTGGGTGACTTCCATTTCTTATAAGAAGTCTGTAAGAAGTCACAAGAAACTGTTTCTTTCATCCTAGCAACAAGAACACTCCAGAGAAGTTACTAAATCATATTTGTGGGTTTTCTTCTTAATCTGTCAGAGCTAAGGACACACAGAAATCTAAATGAATTAAGTTCCAGAAAGTGACAGCCCTTCCTAGGAGAAAAGAGAGCCGTGGCTGTGTTTATCCCTGGCAGAGCGGTGAAAGAGGGAAAATCTGATATAGGCAGGGGTAAGGAAAAACCAGGTAAAATCTAAACAAGCTTTTAATGGCCATATGTAGACTGACATAGTGGATTTGAAACCCAAGGGTCCCACAGAACAAGTCTGCACTAATTTAGCCACTCTTTCCCCCAGTCCTTCACTAAGTTCCTGGGGTTAGTATTCAGAAGGCTGGGAATAGGGCAGGAGAATTGAGAGAAATCACCTCTGGGGAACCATAGGGAAGAATAAGGAGCAGCTGAAATGGTAAACATGTTGAGATTGTTCTATCAATTAATATATATATATATATACATACACACACACACACACACACACACACACACACACACACACACACACACACACACATATATATCCATACATTACTATTGACTGTCTAAAGCAAAAGTAATAACAATGTATTTTGGGACTTAGAGCATTTGTAAGAGTAAAATTTATAACCATAAGAACACAAAGGATTGGGGGAGGATAAGCTTCTTTATACGATCGTAGGGTTCTTTACCCTGTGTATGATATAATTTAAATATTGTTTGAAGATAGACTATGTAAAGTTAAAGATGCATACTGTAATATCTAGAGCAAACAGTCAAAAAGGCACAGCTAAGAAGTCAATAGAGGGGATAAATTTAAGTAAAAAAATCATATTCAATTCAGCCAATGGGAGTCAGCAAAGAATGAACAGAGAAACAAAGAGTAGATGGGACAATCAGAAACAAATAGCAATATGGTAGATTCAGATCCAACCATATCAATAATTATATTAATTTTAAATTAAACAATCCCATTAAAAGACAAAATTGTCAGACTGGATTAAAAGTACAAGATACAACTCTATGCTGTTTGCAAGAAATCTACTTTAAATATAAAGACAAAGATAGGTGAAAAGTAAAAGTCTGCTATCAGATAAAAATGCAAACATTAAGCATAAGAAGGGTTGTTTGGCTAATAATCACATCAGACAAAATAGATTTCAAGATTAAGGATGATACCAGAGTTCAAGAGAGACAATATTTAATGATAAAAGTGTCAAGTCATCAAGAAGACTTAATAATCCTCTAAATGTGCATGCACCTAATAAAATAGTTTCAAAATACATGGACCAAAAACCAAGAGAATCAAAGAGGAAAATAGAAAAATCTACCTATATTTAAAAAGGCAGAAATAGGAAAATTTAACACCTTTATCTCAGTAACTGATAAAATTGATAGACAAAAATCTGTGGTAATATAGAAAATGTGAAAACTGCTGTCGGTCCCATAACTAATTGATATTTTAGAACAAGATACATAATAACTGTAATACCCAAAAGATACATTCTTTTCAAATGCACGTGGAGCATTCACCAAAGTAGATGTACACAGTATGTCCTCTGACCATAATAATATTAAATTAGAAATTGATCATAATAAGACATGTAGGAAATCTTCAAATATTTGGAAAGTTAGATATACACATCTAAATAACCCATGGGTCAAAGAAGAAATCACAAAGGAAATTAGAAAATATTTTTAACTGAATGGTAATGAAAATACCACATATTAAAATTTGTGAGTTACATAAATCAATCTAGAATGCAATTTATTACTTTAAAAGCCTTTATTAGGAAATTAAAATGATGTAAAAAAATTGATCATCTAAGTTTCCTCTTAAGGAACTAGAACAAGAAGAAAACATTAAAGTCAAAATAAGTACAAGAAAGGACATAATATATATGAGTAGAAATTAAATAAAAAAGACCAAAAAATAGAGAAAATCAATGAAGTCAAAATTGTCATTTAAAAAAATTAATAAAATTGATAAACTCCTAGCAAGATTGATCAAAAGACACACACACACACACACAAATACACAGAAGGAGAGAGAGAGAGAAGAATGGTAACATGAATGAAAGGGGCAATATCTTGAATTGTCAAGAACTGTGAAGATTTTACTATATTTGCAAGCTAATGAGTTGGCCTGCCAGTTTCATGTAGCTGGCAGAAGACACGAAACTCTTACGTCAGAGACAAAGGACGTTATTCCTCATAACACAGCAAGACATGTGAGCTTCAGGTTTGAGTAGGTTCTCCCTTGATCCCCAAGTTCCACTGGGTGACACGAGCAATTTGGGTAGATGCTGCACACGTGGTTGGTTTGTGTCACAACTGAGGAATCCCAAGGTTAGGAAACCCCAATCATTGATAAGGAGCAAACCTGCCTGACTTTTGCCCAGAAGAAGACATTATCTTTATTTATTTATTTTTTTAAATTAATTAATTTATTTATTGACTGCATTGGGTCTTCATTGCTGTGCGCGGGCTTTCTCTAGTTGCATTGAGCGGGGGCTACTCTTTGTTGCGGTGCACTGGCTTCTCATTGCAGTGGCTTCTCTTGTTGTGGAGCACAGGCTCTAGGCGTGCGGGCCTCAGTAGTTGTGGCACGTGGGCTCAGTAGTTGTGGCTCGCAGGCTCTAGAACGCAGGCTCAGTAGTTGTGGCACACGGGCTTAGTTGCTCCGCGGCATGTGGGATCTTCCCAGACCAGGGCTTGAACCCGTGTCCCCTGCACTGGCAGACGGATTCTTAACCACTGCGCCACCAGGGAAGTCCCTGACATTATCTTTATTATACTGGGTGGCAAACAAACCTGCCCTCTATTCCAGACAGAGAAACAACCTCTTACCATTCAAGGCTATTTGCTATACAAATATCTTGAAAAGATAGTCTGGAACAAAATCTGTCTATGCTTCTGCTCACAAAACATGTAGAAATTTGACAGATACATGGATAATTATCTTCCAACACAAATTAGATGAACTGGGCAAATTCCTTAAAAAATACAACTTCTAAAAACCGTCACAAAAACCACAGAAGATCAAATCACTCTTTATCTGGTAAATAAATTGAATTTGCAATCAAAATATTCCCACAAAGAAATTCCAGGTTCTATCAGTTTATTCTGTCAAAAATTTTAAGAAGGAAACTCAGAAACTAGAAGTGGACGTTCACCATTTTTATGATGCTAGCATAACCCCAACAACAATACATGACAAAAATATTTCTTAAAGTTACAGACCAATATCCCACAAAAGCATAGATAAGAATAAACTAAAAAAATTAGCAAATTCAATCCAGCAATGCATAAAAAGCATGCCAAAAAGGGTTTTATTCCAGAAATGTAAAGTTAGTTTATTATTTGAAACATCAATGCTCGACACTAATAGACTAAAGGGTAAAAATAATTATCTTAAAAAATGCAGAAAAGCATTTGATAAAATTCATTGTCTACTCATAATAGAAATTCTCAACCAAAGAGGAATAGAAGCGAAATTTTTCAGTGTGATAAAGGTTATATACAGAAACCTATAGGTAATATCACATAGCATAAAACAAAAAACAAGCTTTCTCTATGATCCAGAACAAGGCAAGGATGTATACTCTTACCACTTCTATTAAACATTGTGCTGAAGTCTAGTCTAGTGCAATAAGAAAAGAAAAAGAAATAAAAAGCATAAAGATGGGAAAGGAAAAAGTAAAACTGTCACTATTTACAGATTACATAATTATAGGCATATTTGTGCACTTAAAACATTTTGAAATTTATGAAAAACTGCTGGAACTAGCAATTAAACTTAAGGTATTATAGTACATGACCAATTTGCAAATCTATTTTATTTCTATATACTAGCAATAAACAATTGGAAAATTAAATTAATTTTAAAGTGCAATTTATAATAGCATCTAAAAAATAAAATATCTGAAAATTAAACCAATGAAAGATATGTAAGACCTACATATTATAAATTACAAAAGATTCCTGAGAAAAATTAAAGAAAACACAGAGGAAGAAATATATGGTGTTTATTATCGAAGGATTCAATATTGTTAAGATATCCATTCTCCCCAAATTTATCTACAGATTCAATACAATCTCAAACAAATTTAGCAAAGTTTTTTGAAGAAATTCAAGCTGATCCTATTTTTTTCTGAAAACACTAATGGTCAAGAAGAGCCAAAACAATTTTGAAAATGAACAAATTTGACAGTTTGGAAGACTTACACTACCCAATGTCAGCAATTATTGTCAAACTATAGTTACCAAGACAGTGTAGTATCATTACAAGGATAGACAAATAAATCAATGAAACAATATAGAGTAGAGGCATTGACCCACATGATTAATTTTTGACCAAGGCACTGAGTCAATTCAATGGGAGAAAGAAAAGTCTTTTTAACAAATAGTGAGAGGAAAATTGAGTATCTGTATAGAAAATAAAACAAAAAGAACCTTGTAATGGCTGCTATGGTGTACCATGCAGTTTCCTCCTTCAGACTCATTTTCTCTGCCACTGGAGTGTTGGCTGTTGATGGCTCACAGCTGAGTCCCTTGTTCTCCAGAAATTGTAACTAACCAATGTTACAGCTTCTTCCTGGTGAGAGCTGGCATCCAATAACTGGTTAATGTAGAGGTACAATGGCCAGCCCTCCTACATCATCGGGGACAGTGCTAAAGAACCATCCTAAATCCCAAGCTCCTCGTAGGATTAGCTGAGGCCCCTTTTGCATCACAGTTCAATTTCTCCCTTTGCCCAATCCTGCTTCCTTCACCTTTTACAGGTATTTTTCCTGAGATAAGGCACTAATAAACCTCCTGCATGTGAAAATGTTTCATGGAGAACTCAATCTACAGCAAACTCAACCCTTACTTTACTCCATACCAAAAGAAATAATTTGAGATGATTACAGATCTAAGTGTAAAAGTAAAACCTGTGAAACTTCTAGAAGAACTCATGAGAGAATATCTTCATCATTTGGGGCTAGTCAAAGATTTCTTAGGACACAAAAGGCATTTTACATAAGAGGCAAACATTGATAAATTGGATTCCATCAAAGTTAAAAATGCCTGTTCATCAAAAGATACCATTAAGAGAATGAAAGGCAAGTCACCATCTGGGGGAAAAAATACTTAAAATATCTGAAAAAATAACTTGTATCCAGAAATATAAATAACTCTTTACAAATCAATGATATAAAGACAAATAGCCCAATAAAAATGAGTAGACAAAAAGAGACGTATGAAAGGCACAAGTAAAGGTGTTGAACAACATTGGTCATCATGGAAATGCAAATTAAAGTCAAAAAGAGATACTGTTTCACAATCACTTAGAATGGCTAACATTTTAAAAGACTGACAACATAAGGCAAGAATGTGAAGCACCTGAAACTCTCTTTTATTGTTGGTGGACTATAAAATTTTATAAAAACTTTGAAAACTTTTTCAGTTTCCTATAAACTTAAATGTACACCTACTTTATGACGTAACAATTCCACTTCTAGGTAAGAATGAAAGCTTATATTCACAAAAAGACATGAACAAAAATGTTCTTAGTACACTAATTCCTAACAGTTAAAAATTGGGAACAACCACATATCCATCAACAGAACAGAAAAACAAATGGTTATATCTACACATTGGAATACTACTCAGCAATAAAAAGGAGTGAAACTACTGATACACACACCAATATGGATGAGTCTCAAAAGCATGTTGAATGAGAAAAAGCCAGACTCAGAAGAATCATGGTGTTTGATTTCATTTATATCAAGTCTACAAAGAGAAAAATCTATGATAATGAGAAACAGAAAATAATCTCCTCTAATTAACTAAAGAAGCATGATGGAATATCAGTTGTGGCTGAAATGTTTTAAAGTATTTTTACTTGCAGAGTTTTAAAAAGATTTCCAAAAACAAAAACAAAAAACTGTGTTCTCCAAATAAAAGACACAGCAGGTATTAAAACAAACAAACAAACCTCACCAATGGACTATCATTCAGCCATAAAAAAGAATGAAATAATGCCATTTGCAGCAACATGGATGGACCTAGAGATTATCATATTAAGTGAAGTAAGTCAGACAGAGAAAGACAAATATCTGATGTCACTTATATGTGGAATCTAAAAAAAAGTGACACAAATGAACTTATTTACAAAACAGAAATCGACTCACAGACATAGAAAACAAACTTATGACTACCAAAGGGGATGGGTGGGAGATATAAATTAGGAGTTTGGGATTAACATATACACACTACTATACATAAAATAAACAACAAGGACCAACTGTATAGCATAGGGAACTATATTTGTTATCTTTTAATAACCTGTAATGGAAAAGAATCTGAAAAGGAATATTACTAAGGTTACCTTTAGTCTTTTCAGAGTGAGAAAAACAGCAATTTCCTTACACAATGATTGTATCTTCAAGGTATCACATATCTGACAGGTTCAGTATTGCCAAAATCAAGAATAACTTTTTCCTTATGGTCACGAAGAACCTAGGGGTAAGACGGGAATAAAGACGCAGACCTACTAGAGAATGGACTTGAGGATACGGGGAGGGGGAAGGGTAAGCTGGGACAAAGTGAGACAGTGGCATGGACATATATACACTACCAAATGTAAACTAGATAGCTAGTGGAAAGCAGCTGCATAGCACAGAGAGATCAGCTCGGTTCTTTGTGACCACCCAGAGGGGTGGGATAGGGAGGGTGGGAGGGAGGGAGATGCAAGAGGGAAGAGATATAGGGATATATGTATATGTATAACTGATTCACTTTGTTATAAAGCAGACACTAACAAACCATTGTAAAACAATTATACTCCAATAAAGATGTTAAAAAAAAAAAAGAATAACTTTTTCCTAAAGAGTGAGCAACTTAATAGAAAGGACTCAAGACTTCATTTATTTTGAAGACTAGTGCTAAACAGAGTGTTCGCTTATTTTGTTTTGTTTTGTTTTGATTTGATTTATCTCAGGAGGCAAAGTGCTTGTTGTTGTTGTTTAGTTTGTTTTTTCACTGTGGTATATAATGCATTAGTCATTTGGTAGCAAGACAAGGGATCACCTTTGCTTTCTCAAAACCGAAGTCCCCCTCCCGACCCTGTAGATTCTTGGGAAGAATATCAAGGTTGTTCTTTCTTTATTATATCACCTTGTCTTACTCTTGATAAGTAAAAGCCCTCTGCCACAGTTGCTAAGAGATCAAGAAATATGATGAACCCTATTTTAATTATAGTAGTCTTCTTAATAGCTTCCTTTTGTGGTTTTCTACCAGGAACAGTGTTGTTCTGCACTACGGGGCACTTAGAGATGTGTAGGCACATTGTTTGGTTGTCATAGTGACAGAGTAGCACTACTAGTATCTCATAGTTGGGGACCAGAGATACTAAATATCCTGCAATGAACAGAATAGTCCTGTGTAGCGAAGGATTATTCCAACCAATGTCAGTAGTGCCCTGTCTTAGTCTATTCAGGCTGACATAACAAAATACCATAAACAGGATGGTTTAAATAACAGGAATTTATTTTCTCATAGTTCTGGAATCTATAAGTCTGAGAACATAGTGCCAGCATGGTTGGGTTCTGGCAACCTTCTTCCTGGCTTGCAGATGGCTACCTTCTCACAGTGTCCTTAACGTGATGGAGCGAGAGAGAGGCAGAGAGAGAAACAGAGAGAGACAGAAACAGAGAGACAGACAGAGAGAGGGAAGAAGCTCTCTGTTCTCTTCTTATAAGAACACCAACGCTCTCAGATTGGGATCCCACCCTTATGACCTCATTTAACTTTAATTACTTCCTTACTACAAATACAATCACATTGGTGGTTAGGGCTTCAACATATAATTTGCGGGGGAATACAGTTCAGTCTATAGCACACCCCTATTGAGGACAGACATTAAAACTAACATTATTCCCTTAGGTTAAAATGAAATTGACACCTTCAAGATAAATCTTAACTCCTGATCATGGTGGTCAAGGCCCTTTCTATCCTGGCCCCAAACTCTTTTTCCAGCCTCATTTCTGGCCATTTCCCTAAATTTCTCAATATTTCCCAAATTCCTTTCTCACTTCCACACCTCTGCTTTTGCCCATGTTATTCTCTCAGCCTGGAACGCTTTTCTCTTTTTAGTCTGCTTAGGAAGTACCTACTCATCTTTAAAAGGCTTAAGCCACATGACCCTGTCTTTGCAACTTTTTCTCACCACCATCACCACTGTAAGAATTCATTTCTTCTTTAGATTGTATTGAAATTACTTATAGTCTGTCTCTTTTGACAGAGTTTGATCTTTACAGCTGCAGCATCTAACAAGGTATACGCTCAACAAATATTTCTTGAATCACATTAAAATTTAATTGATGTCAATTGTGACATCATTTATTCTTATCTACTTCCAACTCTGACATGTATCTCTTTTTTTCTTGGCTTCCTGTTGTAGAAAATTATGATTTAGCCCCAATACTACCCTTCAAGCCTTCATTTCTTCTCTCCCCATTCTCCTGATATTATTATGTTACAACTTTTTACAAAGTGAATATTCATTGTTTATAATAGCGATATATGTACATATAGTAATGACTGGGTATATCTCATTCCTTATTTTTTTCTTGTAGATAGATAGATAGATGATTGACATAGATAATTTTGCTCTACCAACTGAGCTAGCTGGGCAATTTTTTTCTTGTCTTGGACAAGTTATGTCGTGTTGCTCAAAACTCCTCACCACTAAAATTTAAACAATGTTGGTAAATCCTCTCTGAATACCAATTTTGACATTCTCAAAATCTACAGTGATCGTTTTGTTGAAGGATGAAATCCTCAATCACATATATGTGAAACAAAGAAGCTAAATTTATTGCTTATTAAGCAATTGAGAGCTCTTCTTATGTCTCAATCTCTCTGTACAAAGCAAGACTTGATATGATAAAGGGTTTTAGGAACCACGGAGTTTGAGGATTGGCAGACTTTCTGAAGCAGCAGTGTTTAGCAATTGGCTGACTTTCAGCTGTGAGGTTTAGGGATTAGCTGACTTTCAGAAGCAGTTCCTGGAGTGATGCTGTGGCTGGCTGGCTGAACTTCAAAGGCATGGGACTATCACTAATTGATTAGTATGGGTTTAATACTTGTTCTGTGGTTACTTGTTTATTACTTTGGACTAGGACCAAAGAACAGTCTTTCAGTCCTCATTTTCAAATTAAGAGGCAAGATTTTTCCAGTTAGGGCATGCACCAGGATCACCTGGAGTGTCTGTTAAAACACAGATTGCTGGGCACCACCCCAGAATGTATTATTGACTAAGTTTGGAGTTGCACCCAACAACATGCATTCCTAACAAGTTCCCAGGTGATGTTTCTGCTTCTGAGGCAGAGACCACACTTTGAGAACCACCAAGTTAGAGAAAGGAAATGTTCCAAGGGTAAACAGTAACTAGAGTTAGCCAGGTTGAAAGAACTGTTTGGTGGTGGTAACCTACAAGACGAACGGGACTATGGTTGGATAGAGGAATGTCAAGGCAATGGATAGAGGCACGGACAGTGCAAAGGCTAACCGTGGGAGCTTTCTCAGGGGCTCATGGGTGGCAGAGCTTAAGAACTATTGGTGCAGAATATCTGCAAGAAAGACAACAGAATGATAGCTTTGGGACTTCCCTGGTGGTCCAGTGGTAAAGAATCCGCCTTCCAATGCAGGGGACGCGGGTTCCATCCCTGGTCAGGGAAGTAAGATCCCACATGACACGGGGCAACTAAGACCTGATGCAGGCCCCCCCCAAAAAAACAACAACACAATAGCTTTGACTTTCCTCCTTCCACAGGATATATGAATATCTTTCATTTCTAAATTGTCAGTTAGACAAAGGAAGTCACTTTACCATAATTTATTTTTCTTTTTTGTAAACATAAAATACCTAAATAAAATAGAATTTTAATCTCCCCTTTCTTCTCAATGTATGCACATAAATGTTGCCCTTGATAATTAGCAAATCCATTCCAGGCAATGGATACTTTATACATCTCAGCAGGCAATTTAGTGCCTTAAGAAAAGGAAGATCCCAAGGGGGAAAAATGTGCATCATCAGTTCCTACCACGTGAAAGATGTATGTTGAAAAATCAAGGTCCATGCCCAAATGTGCAATATATTTTTGTCTCAAATCCATTTCTAGCACAAGAAATATGGTTCCAACTAGACTGAAGATTTTTCTTTTCTTAAGAAATGCGATAGTTGCCAACTAGTGATGGAGTTTCCAGAATTCTCCTCCCAATACTTAACAGATGAATTTATTGGATGGAAAAGTAAGAGCAAAACCGAGCCTCTCTGGAAGCATGCCCAAACTCAGCAACAGCGATATCAGTAAGTGTCACACAGAGGCATGTACAAAAGACAGGAAAAGAGTGGAGCAAGCATGAAACCACCAAAAAGGCAGCAAAGTAGAGCATCTCTAACCTTGATGGAGTGCTGGAGTCAGGGTGTGGGCCTCTCAGGTCATCAGCATTGCTTGGCGGCTCATCAGGTAACCATAAGGAATTACAGTGTCCTCACTGAAGTCATGAATGCTCAGGAATATGGCATGTTATCCTCTCTGTTCTCTACAAAGCCTATGACAGCTCTTACCTTCCACAATACAAGTTTCCTCTACTTAGTGTTACAGACCAATCATTTTTGAAAGCACCAACAGATTCAAGAGAAGTTCCCCCAAATCAGAGACTATAAATCTCTACATTTTGAAATGACAGAATCTTTCATAATGGTGGGAGAATGCAAGGAATTGGGCACAGAAATTCATAATCCTCCCTACTTTCAATTCTAAGCATTCAATCAATAGTTGATGGCTCGCCCCAATGTGCACATTTTCAGCCAGAGTGACATCTATTTTAACAACATTTTATTTTCAGTTTTTTTCATGGAGAGTGAGCGAGCACCCTGTCAGTAGGATGTACTTTTTTAAAGTTTCTCAAATGAGTCTCCCAGACAATTCCAGAAGGTTCACAATGGCACAGATTTTCTGTGCACATGCAATTTATATTCTTTCTTTTCACTGCGGGATATACTGTTCTGACTTCATTCATTCAACAAACACGTCTGTGTACCTACCTTGTGCTGGGCACCATTCTTGATGTTGCACTTCCTAAGTGAGTCAAGTCTGTGGTCACCTCCAACTATGGTCTCCTGTTTCCCTACTAGTTTCTTAAACCTGGCATCACACAATTAGAGTTCTGTTCTTTTGATTCAAAATAAACAGAGGAAAAATAAAAATAAAAAATAAACAGAAGATATGTTCCTTGTTAAAAAAAAAAAATGCTAGCAATGTTTAACAAGTAACATGGTCATTTAAACATTTCTTTCATTTAGCCCAGGAGTGTGAATGCTTTCCGAGAAAGATTTTGGTTAGGGGAAGATGAAGAGCCCAGAATCTAAAGGGTGGGAAGAAAAGCAGGCAGTTCTGGAAGAATGGGGCCATGTAAGCCTCATTTCACTTCTACCCTACTCAGAGCTTTAGCTGCAGTGCTCCATTTTTTGTACATTGTTCAAATGTCTAGCCTTGCTTCTCAAAGTGTGGTCCTTTAGCAAATGCTATCAAAATCACCTGGGAGCACTGGTTTAGATATGCAGAATGCAAAGAATAACAGACAGGTGGGAAATCTATGTGTGATTAACTGCCATCACAACCTCCACAAACCTAGCTCTTTGTTAGTTCTGCCACTAAACATTTGCAGAATGCCTACTACGTCTGCTAAGTGCCAGGTACTAGACACACAGTAGAATAAAACACACATGTCCCTCACTCAGAGTTTATAAGTTTAGTGGTGAAGGTAGATGTGAAAAGTAGTCACTTCACTATTCTGTGATGAGTGTTTTTAAAAAATAAGAATATGCCTGTATAATAGGACATAATTGGGGCACCTAAACTAGTCTAGGGAGGGCTGTGAGGGAAGACAAGTAGGAATTAGCCAGGAGGCAGGGATTTAAGGTCAAGAGTGAAAATATCATTTGAGGCCAAGGGAACAACACTATAAAGGTCTAGAGTGAGAATGGGTGTGAAATAATAAGAATATATTTGTCTCTGTCCCGGGTTCTTGCTAATGTTTGGTCTGTGACCCTGGTTCTTAACACAGAGATCCTAAAGTCTTAGTAATTTCCCAAGTATTGGGGGTGATAGGAGCATCTTACACAGGACTCCTAAATCCCTAAAAATTTCCTGGCTGCTAGGAGCATCTTTTGTTCTAATAGAGCAATTCTTAATAAGCTCCTGGATGGCAGCTTGTCACCAGAAAGACCAATCATGACTAGAAGCTTGGAACTTTCAACCCCACCTTCCAACCTCTGGGGAGGGAAGAGGGGCTAAAGACTGAGTTAATAATGGATCATGCCTACATGATGAAGCCTCCATAAGAATCCCTAAAGTACAAGATGGGCCATGTTCCAACCCATCTAGAATATACCTATTGTATGCACAGAGAGATGTTTAGAACTTGATCATCATAATAAACCCACTTTGTAAAAAATCTACTTACCTTATAATTTTGAGGTCTCAGAGAAGAAATTAAAAGCTATTTTATTATTTTGGAGGGAAGGCTGTTACCTCTTTGCTCTCTAGCCCACATGACTTTCCCATCTCCTTGGCCATCTAACAAGTCTTTAGAGTTTCTAATGGAAACTAATCTGTATTTCTAGAAAACTGCAATAAAAACCCAGCTGAGTTCTGCCAACCTGGCCCCAACCATGGACTGTTCTTCCTCCTACGTTTCTTCTTCTTTCTGGCAATGTGTGTTTTCCCTAAAAATGAAGGTGAATAATATTAGGTAAAAGTAAAGTCTAAGAAAAAGTATCTCCTCATATCGGTAGGGTCCAGTTAGTAGACAGCAATCTCAACAGTTATTTTAAAAGAAGGAGTTTACTATTAACAATTGTACATTAGATGTAAAGAATTGTTAACTGAAAGAAAGATCAGAAAGGTGAGATAAAGTAACAACTGTAGGAAGCAGCTATCACTCCTTCTTGTTTAAAAATAAACATAAATAGGGGGCTTCCCTGGTGGCGCAGTGGTTGAGAATCTGCCTGCCAATGCAGGGGACACGGGTTCGAGCCCTGGTCTGGGAAGATTCCCACATGCCGTGGAGCAACTAGGCCCGTGAGCCACAACTACTGAGCCTGCGCGTCTGGAGCCTGTGCTCCGCAACAAGAGAGGCCGCGATAGTGAGAGGCCCGCGCACCGCGATGAAGAGTGGCCCCCGCTTGCCACAAGTAGAGAAAGCCCTCGCACAGAAACGAAGACCCAACACAGCCAAATAAATAAATAAATAAATAAATAAAACTCAACAATTAAAAACAAAAACAAAAACCAATGACTTCTTCATATCATTTGCCCACTTTAAAACAAACAAACAAACAAACAAAAAACATAAATAGGGACTTCCCTGGTGGTCCAGTGGTTAAGATTCCCCACTTCCAGGCAGGGGGCACAGGTTTGATCCCTGGTGGGGAAACTAAGATCCCACATGCCACACAGCGTGGACAAAAAGAAATAAATAAATACACATAAGTATACATTTTTTTATTTTAAAGTTGAAAGAGGTTGGAATTATTAAAGCGTAGGTGCTTGGAGCAGGGGCTCTTCTGAGGTCGGGGTGCTACTCAGCTAGTGCTGGGAGTGTTGGAAGCACTACACACTAGATTCAGCTGCAGCTACTGGAATGAACTGCTAGCGCTGAGGTAAAAAAGCTTTGCTGGGTAACTCTCACAGGAGGGGGACCTGAAAGGAAACCCACAAGCAGCAAACAGCAAAAAGAAAGTCCATACTTCCTGCTCTAACCTTACAGTCCACTCTAGCACCCCCTACTGGCAAAGCCAAGCAGGGACTCAGCGGGCAAAGCACAAATGTGATCTGCAGAGTCCGAGTCTCAGCATGAGAAAGAAGCATGTAGAAGACTGAGTTGAAAGTTGAGAACAGATGACTCCTCTAGTCCTTTAAAAAAAAAAAAAAAGGAAGTCTTTAGCGAAAAATAGACTGTAACTCTGAATTCCAAATCAACATCAGTGTCCAAAAGCACAGAAAAAAATGAAACATCAACTATAAGTACAACAGATTCTATGAGTTAGCCACCCCTTGTACAGGCCCAATAAATGATGATATAGCTCAATTTTCTTAGAGATGGTGAATATTTAAGCCAAACGTGGTAGATTCATTTAATTAGTGTTTCCTCCCGTGTAATAAAATCGTACAGCCACATCCCTGCCTGGCTTTATGGCTTTATGGCTTTATGTACTCTTCTAGCTCCTGATTTTGTGCTCTGACATGTGACTTGTTTTAATCAGTGAGATGTTAGGGAATGTGACCAGGCTGGAAATGAACTTTCATAGTTGAGCTTCTGTGCTTTGGTGATCTACCATGAGAGTAACATGCCCCCAGTGTAGCTGCTGCCCTTTCAACCTTGACCCCACAATAAGATGCATGGTTCTTATCCTATTCTCTGGGTAGCCACAGGTCCTAGGAAGAGGAGAGACACATGGGACAAACCTGAACTCAGCCAGAAGCCAGGAGCTCAGGCTAACCCAGCCAAGTAACATTCAACCTGCACATCCATCAATGTCAGAAGAAAATCTGTTACGTTAAGCTCTTGAGTTTTGGAGCTTGTTATGCAGCATTGTTGTGGCAATAGCTGACTAAAACTTTAGGTTTCCCAGGCTTCACTGATGTATCACTAGATCTAATCAGGAAGCAGAAAACACTCTGATTATTTAACAAAGAGAATTGTTATATGGTTGATAGAAAAGACCAAGAGGTCAACTAGAGGACATTGAAACAAGCCAGAGATTGATAACAATAAGAAACTGCTTCTACCCCTAGGCTGCAGGGGAAAGGGGGAGAGGTGGGGATCACTCAGTGGAAACTGAAACCTTGACAGGCTTCCTGGGGCTAACTGGAGCCAGAGAAGATACATGGCTAACTGCCAGAGATGCCACCTGAGGCACAGAGAAGATAACAAGAAATAGACAACTGGTCTTATTACACTTTGAGATGATAATCATTCCCCCCTCTCTCCTCTGAGCCTAAAACCAATCTGTTGATACAAGGGTTAAAAAAATCTGATTAGTAAAACTGTATTAAAGAATAGAGCTTGGACTTGAGGCCAATGTAGGCTTCCAAATAATCCTCCCTCCCCTACTCACACACCCAAGACCTCAGGCCTACAGAGCAGACATTCACCTCCCCACCTCCAGCTGTGTAGAAGATCCTGGCCTGCCTCACCCCCTTTGAATGCAGATGTCCTACTAACAGAGACAAAGCAAATGAGGCCATCAGTGCATGCAACCCTTCACACATTAACTCCGCCCAACAGCAGACCATGGAGCGTCCGACCCTCACCGCCACACTGCACAGATACATACCACCCCTCCTTTTGTGGGAAGGGGCCAGAAGAGGGGGGAAAAATACACACACAAAAAAACCTTCTTCCTCTTACCTCAGACAGGCTGGAAATGTCTATTTTATTGGCCAGGGAGAATAAGGAGGGAGGGAGAGCAGGTTTCCTCCATAGGTTCCCCCCTCCAAAACAGTCCTCCCAGGGACCCCGGCAACAAGGAGGCTCTGGCTGTGGGTGTAGAGTGTGCTACTTTTAGCTGTGCCCACTGCAGCTGCTCCGACAAGGCATCCGAGTGCAGAGTGGAGCCGAGGCAATGGAAATGGTGCTAGTGGTTGCCTGAGCCTAGGCTGACCCAGCCAAGAGAAGCCGGGGCAGTAAAATCAAGAGGGAAAAAACCAGCTGACCAAATAGCAGATGTCTAGGGACTCTAGTCATTTCCTCTATGGTTAACTGGAATTTGGGGTTTGGAAATAAAGGCTTTTCCCCCCCTTTGCGATAGATAAGGGAGTGGATCTTCACGATATTCAGAAGGGAGCAGCTGCACGTTTTGGCAACCAGCTAGAGGAAAAGAGTGAACATGTGAAGTATTACTGCAAGAATATGAGGGAGAAATTTGAGCAGACAGCCAAGAAAGAGTGAAGAGTGGAGAACAGTAAATTTAGGAGATCTCCATATGATGTGGTTTCTCAAACACGGTGTATTTAAAAAAAAAAAAAAACAGGGAGCAAGGAGAGACGGGTAGAAGCAAAAGGCTTGGAACTGTGAGCACCAAATTGCGGAAAAGATTTCCTGAGAGACACTTAAAAAGTAATCAGAGAAACAAGTTAAAGACCCAGAAAGGGCAGTTTATCTGGAGCTTGAAATGGAAAGAATCACAAAGAGATTCCCCTACTATATCAAACTCTCAATGGACTGAGAAATCTGCTGTGCTAATAGCTCTGAACCAATTGCTTTGCATGAGATCCGGGCTACTCCAAATGACTTTGTCAAACTTCAGTTTCCCACTTTAAACACAGACTAAATAATTTCAAGGTGTATATAGCCTATTAAGCTGACTCATTGCCAAGAAGCCAAGTGAGTTTAGACACGCAAGAGTTTTCTCCTATGATTCTGAGAAAGGCTGGATTAGCCACTTCTGTCACACGCTTTTCTGTCTTTGCCCTTCTCACTTTCAGGGTGCGCTTTTCCTCATCTCATAGCTCATTGCTGAAGAATGCTGTGTCACCACTTCACTGTTCTTCTCCCGTATCTGATATATCCACCAATAGATCTGACATAGCTACAGAGAATTAATTGTTGATACAAATTTAAAAGCTCCTGTGACTTTAGATAACTCTCTGTTCTAGACTTAAGCCGACTACTTATCACACTTGGATAAAAGCTGTGCCAATCCTTAAATAATCAAGTGGTATATTACTGAAAGCAACCCTTAAAACTGTCATTGGGACCTGAAATTAAAACCAAATCAAATCCCAGCTGATAAAAGCAACAATCATTAAAAGGTATTAACATTGAACTATGACTAAGAGATCATTTAATCAAGCCTTAAATATCTGAATTTCTAAATGACAACATCTGAAATAGATTGTCCTCTGCTACTCAGCCAGGTGGAGGGATGGAGAGGCGGACTGGTCAAAATATTCTGGACTGTCTTCTGGAAGCAATGGAAAGAAACTACAATTTAATGTGAGTCTTCCAAATGCCATACACTTTGCCAACTGATTTTGTACTCTTTATCTCATTGTGGCATTGGTTTCACTACTTTTATTTTAAAGATTCATAAACTTAAAATCAAAGAGTTTATGTCACTCATTCAAGTTTACACAGCAAACTATTTAACTCTAAATTCACTTCCATTTCATTTTTCAGAAGTTAGTTCTTAAAACTTGTCCTCTTTAAGCCACAGCTCCTGGTCTCTTCTTATTGGACCTCTCAGAAAGAAGTCACCACCCGTTGAAAGAAGAGATACCTCTCACAGATGTAAAAAACAACCTTATGGTTACTAGGGGGGAAAGGGTAGGGAGGGATAGATTGGGAGATTGGAATTGACATATACACACTACTATATATAAAAGAGATAACTAATAAGGACCTACTGCATAGCACAGGGAACTCTACTCAATACTCTGTAGTGACCTATATGGGAAAAGAATCTAGAATGGAGTGGATACATTATATATGTGTAACTGATTCACTTTGCTGTGCAGCAGAAGCTAACACAACATTGTAAATCAACTCTAATACAATAAAAATTTTTTAAAAAAGGAAAGAAGAGACACCTCTGTGAACCAAAAAGAATTCAATTAAGTCCAATGGGCAACATGTCTAAGACACTATAATAGGTGTTGGGGGCAGGGAGCAGAGAATTAGGAACAGAAATACAAATATGACATGGCTCTCTAGCCCTTTGTCACAATTTTTCTTCCTTTGAAGTCTTCTCTGCCCCTCCCTTCCTAGAATTGATTTCTCTCACTTGAGGTCCTCACTGTACCAGGGACATCTTCTCCCATAGCACCTATAATGTTTCATTAGACTTTGACCTTATTTAACAAAGGAGAATTCAGCAGTTGATCCTCCTTAGGCTGGTGGAAAGGAAAAATTTGCAAATGAAATTAACACATTTTCTCCCTATACTTGAGTGCCAGCTTCTTCAGGACAGGAAACACATCTGTACCGAGAGTCTAGTACAGGGTCTGGAGCATGGTCAGTGTTCAGCCTGAACCAGAATGAACCAAACTGAATGACTTAAGTTAATTAAGTAATCCAATCTAGTAGTCTAAAGAAATAAATGACTAAGTAAGAAACAGGGCAGATTAAACTAAGGATCAGCTCAACGGATAAGATTTTTCCAAATAAGAGTGTGCTGCTGAAAAAAATAATAATGCTAAAACAAACCCAAAAAAGTTGAAATATCACAGAGAAGAATCCATAAAACATGCAATATAATATTATCTTTTACCCTTTTCAGGTTGTCTTCTAAAAGCATCCTGTAGATACCACAGTTTATTATGCCCAATGTTCCACAATCACAGACTACAGGCAAGGTACGCAGTGTTCACTGTAATCTCTTTCCCTCAGCTCATCTTCTGTTATCCTGCTTCACATCCTCTGATGCTGCATATGGGAATGCCACCTGAAAGAAACTAAACACCTTATTTTAGTCATAGCAATATTAATGGCGTCTATTTATTGAGTACCTACTGTTGGTCAGGCACCCAACAGGCCCCTGACAGATTTTTCTTGTTTAGTCTTCACAACAACCCTAAAGAAGTGGCATCAGGTTTCCACCTTTTACAGATGAGATTTCTGAGACCAGGTTAAGTAATTTCCCCCCAAACTCCACAGTAACAGGAAGCAGAGAGAAGATGCAAATTTTGGTTTTTCTGACTTCAGGGCCAGGACCCTTAAACACCCACCTAAGCTCAGTGGCCTTAAAATTATTTGGTAGGAAATAAAGGATATCAAGCACCGACTCAAATTCTTCATTCCCAGAGAAAAGAGATCCTCCTCCTAGCGGGTCCTGCTGCTCTAAGCCGCCCTTACGGGGTAAAGCTGCAACTTCGGCACCCAATTTCAGCCCAACTCAGCTACCCTCAGAAACAGCATTTGCCCACACATACAGCTGGGAAGATGGGGCTGAAATGAAGTCTCACTTTATTTTGGAGGGTCATATTCTGTGTCAGAGAAAGGGGGCTTACACTTTGTACCAGCAACACAATAGGCAACACTGAATCCACGGCAGTCTCAGGAGGAAGTGTTTTCCCCTTTCACCGTTGCAAATGCTCTACAGCCAAATGCAGGCATGTAAATAACCAGAATAACTAGAGTCAAAGTCTCCAGGGAGGGAATTCATAAGCACTGTGCAAAGTGGTTTATAAACGTCATATTATTATTTCTTAAAATGGGTTACGCAGGTGTTTATCCACGCTTTTTTATAGACCAAAATGATTTTTCATTCTCGAGTCTTTCTGTTGTAGACTGGATACGGTTACAGGCTGTCTCCAAAGAAGAAAATGAATGCGTGAAAGCACATGGTGTGTTAGAGCTGGCAGGAGCCTCAGAGTTCAGCTCGCCCAGCCATCATCGTGCTACGGCCAGGAGAGCTGGTGACTTGCCTCGGGACACATCCTGGACGCGTCAGTAGATGAGCTTGGCCGGAAACCCAGCTCTGCCTGCTCTCAGCCCAGGATGATTTTTATAACACCCCGAGGGAAGCAATGTCAATTCAGGGAAGCAAGAGTCAGTGTGTCATATACTGACTTGGAATGCTAATGCCAAGTCAATATGCTACAATATTTTTTAAAAGTAAATATAAAGATTTTTACATAAACAGTACAGGTTGATTTTTTAATTTAAAAATATAGATAAGGGAAAAAAAATGAATGGATGGAGAAAAACCAAAATAATCATCTTATCGCCAAGAGACAGTCACTGATTAAACCTTGGTATCTATGCGTCTGGACATTTCTATGCTTACGTGTGCTTATAAAGTGACTCTCTTACACACATGGGGCCATGCTATAAACATTCTTTGATAACCAGCTTAGTAGCATATTTCAGACATCTTTCCAAGCGGATGTATCTTCATTTATGTTATTTTTTATGGCTGACTAGCATTCCGTGGCATGGCTACTACATAATTTATTAAGCCAGTTCCCGAAGGTGAGACTCTGACATTTTTTTTCACTACCAAAAGCAACAAAAACATGATGTGATAACTAAATGGGCTCAGCCCCCTGCCAGCGCTGTTTCCTTAGAGCTGTGTCAGCATGGACAAGTTACTAACCTCTCAGCCACTTCCTCAACTAGCCATCATGCCTCCCTTGCAGGGGTTGTGTGGTATCGTAGTGGAAGGAACACAGCCAACACATGTTAGTTGCTTTAGTTGTTATTATTTAGTTGTATGGCATGTTATTACTATTAACAACTCTTCCACAAAAATCTTTTTTTTATTGAAATATAGTTGATTTACAATGTTGTGTTAATTTCTGCTGTACAGCAAAGTGATTCAGTTATACATATATATATATTCTTTTTCATATTCTTTTCCATTATGGTTTATCACAGATATTGAATACAGTTCCCTGTGCTCTACAGTAGGACCTGTTGTTTATCCATTCTATATATAATAGTTTGCATCTGCTCATCCCAAACTCCCAGTCCTTCCTACCTCCACCTCACCTCCCCCTTGGCAACCACAAGTCTGTTCTCTATGTCTGTAAGTCTGTTTTTGTTTCATAGATATATTCGTGTTGTATTTTAGATTCCATATATAAGTGATATCATATGGTATTTGTCTTTCTCTTTCTGACTTACTTCACTTAGTATGATAATCTCTAGGTCCATCCATGTTGCTGCAAATGGCATTATTTCATTCTTTTTTATGGCTGAGTAGTATTCCATTGTATATTTGTACCACATCTTCTTTGTCCATTCATCTGTCAATGGACATTTAGTGTCATTTCCATGTCTTCACTATCGTGAATAGTGCTGCTATGAACATAGGGTGCATGTATCCATTTGAATTATAGTTTTGTCTGGATATATGCCCAGGAGTGGGATTGCTGGATCATATGGCAACTCTATTTTTAGTTTTTTGAAGAACCTCCATACTGTTTTCCATAGTGGCTACACCAATTTACATTCCCACCAACAATGTAGGAGGTTTACAAAAATCTTTTTAGCTAAATTTTTGTGGACACTCTCAGTTATTTCCTGAGAATAAGCCTTAGAAATTGCATGACTAAATCAAAAAATGTTAATGAATTTTCACATTTATTGCCAATTGCCCTGTTAAAAAACTGTGCCCACTTACTTTTCCATTAAAAAAAAAAAAAAAAGAGTGCTCATTACCTCACACCTTCTCCATAACTGGCATTATGATTCTTTTTAAATAATCTTTGCCAAGTTGAGTAGTTATAAAGATAGATCATTACTGTTTTAATTTTATTTCTTTGTGGGTTGAGAAATTAAACAGTTTCCATCTATATTTTGGACATTTACATCTCTCCTCCTTGCGCTCTCTTTCCCCTTCCTTTTCCTTCTTCTTCATTTTTTAACTTGTCTCGGGCACAGTTTGAGCTCTCTGAAATTGGTCATGAAGTTTGTTTAGCAGCTGCTTTTATCCGTTGAATTTAAAAAGTGTCCACTAGGGGCTTCCCTAGTGGCGCAGTGGTTGAGAATCTGCCTGCCAATGCCGGGCACATGGGTTCGAGCCCTGGTCTGGGAAGATCCCACATGCCGCAGAGCGGCTGGGCCCGTGAGCCACAACTACTGAGCCTGCGCGTCTGGAGCCTGTGCTCCGCAATGGGAGAGGCCGCGGCAGTGAGAGGCCCGCGCGCCGCGATGAAGAGTGGCCCCCGCTTGCCAGAACTGGAGAAAGCCCTTACACAGAAACGAAGACCCAACACAGCCAAAAACAAATAAATAAATAAATTTTAAAAAGTGTCCACTAGACTATTAAAAATGCCATGAGAACAGAGACGTGGACGCTTTCCCTCCCTGTTATCGCTCTCCATAGTGCCTAGTTGTGAAATGTTCCCGGGAAACCCTGATGGAACGGCTGACTGAATGAATGAATGAATGGATGGATGCATGGATGACGCGTGGAAGACCAGAAGAATTGTTCCCTCGAGCAGCCTGCAGCAGCTGCCACGGCATAGGCCCCCAGGTTTGCCAAGCCTTCCCTTCAATCCATTTAAAGAAGGATACCCAAGCTGGGGCCACACCTCTGGTGAAGCTCTCACTACCAGAAACTCCTTCCCATCCCATCGGGAGAGTTTTCTTGTTATGAGGCCACGTATATCACCAGGCATGCAAGCAACTCAGATTCACTTGATCTGAGGAGAAGAGCCTGAGTAAGCAGTAAGTATTCATCAGATAGATGATATTACCTTTGATTTTCATCAATAAATCTATATGGTGAACCTATCAAGTGAAGAAATGAGGGCCCGGGGAGAAACAAATACAGAAGGAACATGGAGGGAGGGACAGGTTGTGATGCTGTCCCCATCCTCAAGGACAGGAGTCCTTCCAGATGTTGCAGGAGCCAGGCAGGTGAGTAATTGTGGTAATGCAGCCGCAACTGACGGAACATGAACTTGATCTAAAGAGGACAGTTACTCCACAGCTCTAGCCAATTGCTGCTGTAACAAGAGTGTGGGTGAAGAGTTGCCAGAATCTGGAATGTTATGTGAAATACCCTGATTGAATGTTGGTTTAGTTTTGCAACCATTATGTAGGTCCAAAAAAAGGTTAGATCTGTTGCTCATTTGCAACCTCTGCCCAGGAAGCTGACAACTCAGAAAATAAAGCAGCCATGCTGCAAATGAGGGGCGCAGGTGGTAAAGAGCAGGGAAGGCCAGGGAGGGAACGGTGTTTGTGGGGCAGGCAGCTGCAGACAGAAGTAAGGCAGGAACCTCATTTTGTAGGGCGACGTTCGGAGAGGTCGAAAGGACCACTGAATGAATCCCTCAATTTTTCAAAAGCTATCACCAGCAAAGAATTAGTGTGCAGGGCATGGAGGCAGAGTTAGCAGAGTTGCATTAAGCCAAGTGGATATATAACCATTGTGAATATAGGACCTGGCGGATTCAGTAAGACACTAGAGAGCTACGGTTGGGAGAAGATGGCAAGCCCAAGTCTCTGCAGGACAGAAAGAACTCTCCAACCTCCACGGCATCACAGATGCACCTCTTACCCTACTTTTTCACCTGAAAGTCACCCAGGATACCACAAATTTTGGACACCCACAAACAGGCGTGCCATGGCAACTTCAACTAGCATCACAAAAATCAGAAGACTCATGAGCCTGACATTGCAGAATTTATACTGGCAGACTCCCATTTTCCAAGCTGCTGCCCATCCTCTTTCTCTTTAAACAGCAAACTCGTGTATGATGCTCCATTTTTCCGTTTGAAAATGCTCCAGCCGAACACTTGCATGGTTACCATGGCAACTATCAGGTAGCATCGTCTTGTGCCTGAAGCTGAGACTGCCAGCAAGAAAGCCAATACAGTAGTATATTGTTTCTTCCTGGACTAATCTTTTAAACTATAGCCGATAGAGTTCCCATAATATATTCAATCAGAAGCTTGAGTGGTTTATTGAATTTAATGTGCCATGGCTCTCCTCTGATGGAGCCATCCATTCAGTAGTGGGCCTTTATTTTGAATTTTCACTTTGGCAATGAAAAGTGCAGAATCTACTGTGGGGCACGTTTTGTGATTTCTAAGATTTTAAGAAAGAAAATGGATTTGTATACACCAACAGACTCTGTCTTTTTAATCTCACACTAGTTGAAGAATTATTCATCTTATTTTGACTGGACCCAGGTGGGCTATTTGCCAAACATCTGATTTCTAGATACTGTATATATCACCAGGGGAGAGCTAATATATTCCTGTGATTGGTGAACACTATAAGGAGGCCAGAAGTAAAAGCCAGCTGGTTCAGCCAAACAGTGGCTATCAATTCCAAGTCCTCTGAGGCGCCCCCTCCATCTGTGTCCTAAAAGAGTGGCCACATCCCTCACCTCCCTACCCCAGCCTCCTGGGTGAGAGGGAGATAAGATTAGCAGAGGATGGTGGCATATTTTACTGTGGAAAGGGCCAACGCAGTGGGACGTCCTGCATGGAAGTGTTCTTTGGGGTCAGTAAAATGAGAGGCTCCACTGTTTCAGAAGCTTGCAGCATAGATGAGAGATTAGAATAGGGGATTTAATGAGCTGTTCTCCACTTGTGCTTGGACCTTTAAATGTTTGAGAGAACAATACTCTGTAATGGCCTATATGGGAAAAGAATCTAAAACAGAGTGGATTTATGTATATGTATAACAGATTCACTTTGCTGTACACCTGAAACTAACACCACATTGTAAATCAACTACACTCCAATAAAATTGTTTTTTAGAATGTCTGCGAGAAGTGTGGGTAAACACTGGAATCCCTTCGTGGGCTATGCTTCTTTGAGTGTGAAAACACTCAGGATGGGATTGGACTGCACAGACGTAGCTTTGTACACATTAGAATTTTTTAAATTGAAAATTAAATTTTTCTAATAATTTAATAGTTTTATCAAACTACTGGCTAGTTATAAAATCTTTAAAATTAGGCTTTTCATTCAATGGATGTTACCTGAACACCCCCTCTGTTTTGATTTTTTTCTAATTGGACCTAAGGCACACACACTTTCATCATTGGTCCAAGCATGAACCTTTTTGGTAATTTACTTATTTACTTACTTATTAATAACTTATGAACCCCCATGAGCCCATCACCCTCTATTCACAGTTCTAGATGTTGTGGGCAGTACAGAGATGCAGGAAACAGATTACTGCTTTCAAGAAGCCTCTAATTTGGTGTGATAGGCTGATAGTGGCTCCCAAAGACCTGTCCAAATCCTACGCCTTGGAACCTGTGACTGTCACTTTATTTAGAAAAAGGGTCTTTGCAGATGTGATTACGGTAAGGATCTAGAAATGAGTAGACGGCTGAATTCACTGGGTGGACCCTAAATGTCATCACAGGTGTCCTTATAAGAGAGAGATAGAGCTCTGACTCACCTCGACAAAAAACAACGCAATGTGGAGACAGAGGCAGAGATTTAAGTGGTGTGGTCACAAGCCAATGAACATGAAGAAATTCCAACAGACATCAGAAGCTGGAAGAGGCATGGAGCAGTTTCTCTTCTGGAGACTCACCTTGGCTTCAGACTTCTGGTCTCCAGAACTGTGGGAGAATACATTTCTGCTGTTTTAAGCCAGCAAGGTTGTCGCTTAAAACAACAGAAAGCCACAGGAGACATGCATTTGGTAGGACAGTAGGCACGCATATGAGCAGCTGCCACAGCGGCAGCTATAGTAACTAGCATTTACCAAACACCGCTATGCTAAGCATTTTATGTGCATTATTTCTTTCGTTCTCCAAACAATACTATCAAGCAGGGACCATAATCACCTCCATTTTATATATGAGCTAGCTGTGTCTCAGTGTGTTAGAAAACCTTCCCAAAGTCTTAGATCTAATTAGGGGCATTCAAGGGATTCAAGCACTATATACTGAAAAGTACACCCTCTAACTCATCCCTTGCATAGTGAAAACATACTCATACACCCTGACCTCTAAAGCACAGATCATTCATGTGTGCTGAAATCAAGACAGCTTCTTTCTAGACTTTCTAATAGAAAAATTCTGGATAGTTTAACTGAAACTTCACTTTTCTCTGTCCTTTGGGCCTTTATTATACTGGTACTCTAAGCCATACTTCATCTGCCTATTAAGGAAACTGTTATGTCTGCCTAACACAAAAATGTGTAAAATGCCTTCAGGAAACATGGAGTCAACCAGTTTTGCTGAAACAAAGCTGTTTACATCAGAGTCACCAGAGAGGAAAGCAGAACTTTGGTCCAAGCCCAAAGCTGGTGGAGAATAAGGGAAGTCGGATCTGGACTTGATCCTGTAATCAGGAGTTGGTGGAGGTGACTAAGAAAGGATAATTAGACTAGCGACTGGGGGTCATCGGTGACTTTGAACTTACAGGGTTTGGGGTGAGGATAATGGTGCGTTGAGGGAATTAAGGAAGAATTGGGCGGTGTGGAAATGGAAGCAGCTGGGATAAGCATCTCCCTGGAGGTGCCTGGCAGCAGAAGAAAGGAGACAATCAGAATGAGGGTCTGGGGACATGTGGGTGGTGGGCATCAGAGGGTCAAGCCTCTCCCCTGCAGGAGAGAACTGGAGAGGGTGGGGACAAAGGAGACTGGAAAGAAAGCCAGTGTTTTCTTTCAGCCCCAGGGTGAAAGCACAGGCTCTTCCTAGACTCCAGAGCAAATGGATTAAACTCAGGGCAGTAATTCTCAAAGAGTGTTCCAGGGGGGGCACTGAAGGGCCCTTTGGAGAGCCTAAAGTCAAGTATCAGAAACACTAATGCTTTGATGATGTCTGTTCTTTAGTTTTTGCATGACCATCTTTAGTTTTGCAACACCATCATTCAAAAAATATTTTACTAATATTTAAGGTAGCTGAGAACAGAAAATATGTATTTCCTTCTCACCCTGGCCCAGCACAGAGGCCGTGTTTAATAAACATGAGCTGAAGGAATGAATGGTGTCTAATAGCATGACTCTGCCATGTGAGCTCTGTGACCTTGGGAAAGTTACCCTGATCTCCAAGGTGCAGATAATAATATCCCAGTCACAGAGTAGTTAGGACATGAATAGAGATAACAATGTAAAGCATGTAGCCTAACTGCCAGCATGTAATACATAATGGTCCTATCAAGTTGTCGAGACCATGTTTTGAGAAGCCGTGCAGTAGAGTGGTCAGGACAGAAGCTGAGAGGCAAGCACACCTTACCTCCAATCCAGTTCAGTGCTCACTGTCTTCATGACCACAGACCATTGACTTAACCTCCCTAAAGATGGTCTTTCATTGATAAAATGTGGATTAATAATATTTACTCTATTAGGGGTGTTGTGAGGAGTGAATGAGATCTTATATGGAGAGCTGGCCTCTCTCTCCTTTGACATTAATATGCAAATTTTAAAATAATGTTTCACTTTTAAATGGAAAAAGAAAAGTGAAATCTCTGGTAAAAGCTGTTTGGATGTGTTCTCTTATTTTTTTAAATAAACATTGCTCTGATTTCTTTCAGTAGTTTAAAAGATAAACAGTTACGTACTGATAAATTTAATATCACCCCCCACCCCAGATTAAAAAGTATTCCCAACTTCTCTATTCTGAATGGGGTAGAACTTGATAAATTTTCATGCATCCGTGACAACATGAAACTCCATAATGCTCCTTAGTCTGGTCTCTCTCTGGTTGGTTTCAGTACCTCAAGGTGAGTAAAACGAAAAAGGTTCACACTTTCTATGCCCCCAATGATGCGAGACGAATGGGAAGGACAGCAAGTAAGATCTGAGAAGATCTGAGAATGTAGATTCTCACACTTCACACAGCCCCTGAGTGCCAGTCCATAATATCACTTCTGGATGATTATTGAAGACGTGCAAAAGAAAATATAACAATTAGATCTGACACTTCAGGGTCTAAAATCCCACGAGATTCTGCTTGATTAAAAATGGTCCATGCAGAAACTTTCAAAACCTGAAATTAGTTTGAATGTATTAAAAACTCTTCTCACACATACAGACAAATGAACTTGATACCAGATCATGAAGATAGTCACAGGAAACGTGTTGATTCAATACTCTAAGTAATAAATTGGAAACAGCCATGTGTCCTAGCTTCCACTCCATGAATATAGAGAGTACATAGTGATTGAGTGTTCAGGAGACTTGGAAATGTTTAAAACAAGATCCCTGACATACAGAAGCTCAGGGTGCAATGGTGGAGACAAATACGTAGGCATACAAGTGCTATAACAGAGAGATGGATGATGGGTGATGGGAATACACAGTTTATGGAGAATGACGATCTTAAACTGGATTGACAGATTTAGCAAAACATTTAATTATTTGGCTTTTAATTCACTAGCTACAGATTGAAAAAGACAGTTGATGGAGCTTGATTTTTAGCTAAATATTAAGCTCCAATTCCCCGCTCTTCCTTTTTAAGATATCCATCTCTTCTGCCTCTGATCAGAAATTGAGTTCTTTTTTTTTTTTTTTTCTGGCTTATGGTATCTTATTCCCTGACCAGAGATTGAACTTGGGCCCATGGCAATGAAAATGCTGAGTCCTAACCACAGGACCCCAAAGAAACTCTTGGAAGTTGAGGTCTTGATGCTACAATGTATTGAAAAATAGATTTGAAAAATAAATCTGTGGAAAAATAAGAAACTCAGAAAACCTATTGTTTATTTGTTCTACACTGCACGAAAATATTAATTTAAGTAATACAATGTTGCTATGTTTGTTTCTCATTAACTTGGCAAGTAGATCACATTAGTTACAAAATAAGTGAATTTAGAGACAGCAAAAGGCTGCAAGAAAATAAATCTCTCAAGAATTACAAGAAGAGTGATGTTATTGGTACAGAGGAAATAGTCAGTTAAATGGAAATTTCAAAGAAGTCAGTAACTTTTTTTTTTTTTTTTAATTCAAGGTTTAGATGTACTTTGAAAGTCTTTGAACTGGGAAGCTCGGAAGCTGGTTCTAGTTCTGCCTCTGACTTTATCTAGGTTTGGACAAGTCACCACCCTTGGTGTCAGTTTCCAAAGCCTATAAAATGAGTGGTTGGTATTAACCAGAACTCTTTTGGATGCCAGTAAAAGAAATCTAATTCAAACTGGCTTAATTTACAAGAGAGGAGGCTTTACTTATTTAGATAATTGAAAAGGGTATACCAGCTTCAGGCATAGCTGGATCTGGGAGCTTTAAATTATGTCACCAGGGCACTATAGCTCTCCATCTATTAGCTCTGATTTGTATTGTGTTGGCTTCATCCTCAGGCATGTTCTCCCTCTGTGATGTCAAGATTTCTCCTTGCAGCTCCAGGTTTACTTCCTAAAACTTAAAGCCCAAGAAAAAAAAGTTTGTCTTTCACTGCAGTTCCAGATAAATTCCCAGAATTGAATTTCATTGAATTTGATTGACTTGAGTTGCATCCCTAAACCACTCACGGTGTGAATAGGGAATGCAGTGTTTCAATTGGCCAGACCTAGGGAAAATGTCCTGCCCTGGAGCCAGAGGTGGGGTCAGTACATATATAGCCCCGGAGTGAGGGAAGATTGATTTCCAAAGGAAAGCCAAGAGTCAGCTACACAGTAAAGGGGAAATGGAGTTTAGAAGTCCAAAACAACAGATGTCCACGGTAGGGCGGAACACATTGCCTCTAAGTCCCCTTTTAACCCCTAAAATGGCCTCTTGAAACTTTTTCTTCATTAGATAAGGAAATTGCTACCCAGAAAGTTCCAGTGATTTGCCCAAGTCTCACAGCTAGTTAATGACAGAAACTGAATCCTGATCCTTTAACACGCTATACTGTGTTCCACATCTTTTCAAGGCCTCTAACTCCAGGGATCACAATGGACTCAACAGTAAATGGCTCACGAAATGTGAACCCTACCACTTCAGGTGAGTATTATAAGAAGAACATTTCCTATATTTCTTCTGAAGATGCTATCAGGAACCTCTGATAACTTAATCGTAGGTATAGTGGAAAGCCTCAGCATTGCCTAATTTGGTTGGCTGAGCCTACTTCGAACATGCTACACATGACCCCTGTTCCTACCAGCTGAGGATGCTTTGAGTTCTCATTTTAAATGTCTAAGAAGAACACGTTTGCGGTTACCATAGCAACTGTCTAGAGGGGACTCCTGTGTGGACATGAGGATGCCAACCACAGCACTCTTTCTTTTTCTTGATCTAGACTAGTGCTGTGATGGACCCAGGCAAGGGTGAATTGCTTTTTTAAGCCTTTTAGATGATAATGTATGGCCGGCGTTACGAGCCCTGACCTAGCCCTTTAAATTCTTATTAAAGCAGGTTTGGCTGAGAGTTCAAATAGTTCATTCAATCCCACACCTCATGTTTCACTTCAGAGCTTCCCAGAGTGCATGTCTGGTGACTTATTTTAAATTGCATTTTTTCCCCTCTCTTCTCAAAGGAAAGGATATTGTCCACTCCGGGACATTATGTGATTTCTGGCTTTCCAAGGTACAAACTCATGAATATTCTTAATTAGAACCGTGGTCTCCATCTCTTTCAAATTGGGCTATGTTGGAACTTAATTGCAGCAAGGGACGAGGAACATCTGGCAGGTCTAAAACAGCCATGATCTGTGGTTCAGAATATACCATATGAATTACCAGCAGGGTGATGCGTCACTGTGATTGCTGATATGCTGTGGAGATGCGGAGGAAGAAGGAAGCAAAGCAAGTAATGGCCTCTCAATTAAGTTTTCCGAAAGGCTCAGATGATTAACTGGCTACAGGCAAAGTTTACTCCTCAACTGAAAACATAAGCAACAACGTCAAACAGGCACACCTGCCATCTCAATAATTTAGGGATGGTGAAAAGAAACATCTCATTTTTTTACATTAGCAGACTGTCCAGTGTTTGGCAGCTCTTTTCCAAATGATTTTTATTTTCCTTCCTTCCTTCATTAGTGTGAAGCTTGAAATAAGTTCTATTCAATCTCATGTTATTGACTTGATTTGCATCCGAACATTGTACTGGTGATGACCTAGGCAGTGATAGACATCTTCAAGGGAATATGTCTTGCTATTTAAGATGTGATCCTTGGAAACTGAGAAATATTTAGTAGAGAAATTCCACCTGATTTTTGAGACTTTAATGGAATAAATTTAAATTTAAATTGTTTATGATTGAAAAGCATGTAGAGCGTTTTGGTAAAAAATAATGGAGAATTTATTCAATAAATACGGAGCATACACTATTTGCAAACTCTTTAGATGCTACAAGAGATATAAAGATACATGTTCTTGGGACGTTTACAATCTACAAGAGGAGATGAGAGAGTCATTAATAACTAGAATGTTAGGTCAGATGTGATAAAGTATGGTAGTATTTCAAAGTAGGTAGACTTTGAACTTGGCAGGGGAGAGCAAGTCAGGTAAAAGGACCAGTAGGAGCAAAAATTCACAAGAGATAAGGGGGTTTGGAGATGAAACTCATTGAGTGTCTACAGCGTGAGAAGCAGGTTACAGATTTTTTTTTTAACATATTATCCCATTTAATTCCTGGCACAACCTTATGAGATTATTCCCAGATAATTTCCAGATAAATGGAGTGAAATTCTGAAATGCTAAATAATACCCCCGCCGTCACTCAGGCAGTAACTGGTAGTACTACTGGAATTTAATATTCACGTTCATGGAAAGATGACCAGCACAGTTGGGCTAAATTGAAAGTAGATCTGGGAAAAGGAGGCTGGAATGCAGTCAGTCAAGGCAAGATCACCCAGGACTGGAATGTCAGGCTGACAAGTGCAAAGTCAACTCCACAGGTAATGTGAACCATTCACGGTCTAACCTAAAACTCAGGCAGCTTACCCACGCCCTGAGAGCTTTGAGAAGCCCAGTGCCACAACCTGAGACTGTTAAAAAGCCCTCCCCACATTGTCCAGGCTTTCTTATGTTTATTTCCCAACATCTCCATGCCCCTGTGCCATACATATCCATGTAGATAGGATACACAGCTCCATCCTAGGTTTCCACAAAAATCCACCACCTTCAAGTATTGTATGAGCTTGGTAACTTCTTTCTAAAGATGAATGGGGGGGTCAAGGGGAAAGATTATGTCAAGGAGAGAGATTTCTTCCTTCTGCCATCACCTGGGCCTATTCCTTCTATTTCCCATTCCCAGGTTTTTGTTTTCTACTCCCTTTCTTTCTGACACAGGCAAGAAGCTGCTCTTATTTGTCTTTCTCATGGAAGTTCCACCCATGCCCTTGGGTGGGTCCTTGGTGTTTGTCTTCTTCCCCAGTACCTTGTGAGATATCTCTCCTAAACAAATGCAGGGTTCTCCTTGGAAGGAGTTCTAGTCGGATAGATGGATGGGATTGGGGTGAGCCTGGAAGCAGGGAGTTATGAGCTGAGGCCATGGCCCAGGTGCAGCATAAGCTGATAATGCCGACCCAGATCTTGGCAGTAAAGGTGGGAGAACAAAGGGTAAACATGAGACGTTAAGGAGAAACTGTTTTTCAAATGACAGGAAGGAGAGCTTTTCTATTTTGTAGATTTGTTTGCTCCACGAAAATCACTTTCTTTCTTAATGAGGGTTAGGGTATTTTTTTTTTCTTTCTCTTCAGAAAGCTATAGTTCTATCTAAGTTTTGGCCATAAGGCTGTATTCTCTCCAGTTATAAAATAGAATATCAGCAGGTGGTCTCAGAAAAGAATTTTCCTAACATGCTGTACACTTTGTCAGGAAAATTTTTTCATACTGCTAGATTTTTTTCTTTCTTAAATCATGATTTCGTTTCCAGATATTTAAACCTTTACTTCCATTTAGTTTGCTTTGAAAAGCAGCAGATTAGCTGGAGCCCAAGATTGTCTATGATCAGCTGAACGGCAGAGAACACGGCCACAGTGAGAGAGCAGGGAACGAGAATCATTTGTCTTTTCAGCAAGCACACACAGATGATCCTTTCCCTGCCATATGTTCCAGAGAATTCTTTTATTTCCCTTCAGGTATTTGACCCCCTATTGAATAGAGGCATTGATCAAAGTTGAAGCTGCAGAGTGACTGATAGAATAGCTTCAGTTTTCAGTAAATCAAATGTTAAAAAAGAATCAAAAGTAGAATTCTTGATGTTTAATTCCTATTCCTGAGTCCCTGGCTTATGTGAACATGAGGATATTGCTTAACAATCTTGTGTTTCTGGTTCCTTCTCTTTCTTTCTCTCTTTCTTTTTTCCTTTTTAAAAAATAAACACAGCCAAGAAATTCTACAATGAGAAATTGTTTTGACTTCCACTGACCTTGGAGATGGAACTCCTTAAGTAAAAATGGTGATTTGAAATAAAACTCCTTGTGTCTATTTCTAAAGAATTATGATTTGGAAGGTTCATGTGAGGTGAAGGAGAATGAGAAGAAATAGACATCAAGTTGAGATGCTGTGCCAAACATCTGGAGGAGAGAATGAGAGCATTATGGGAAAACAGATGGAGGGAAGCTTGGCCAGATAAAATTAAAGGCAACACCACTCGGCATCTGATTAGCTAAGAGAACTCTCTTTAAAAGGAAAATATCTATAAAACCTGTACTTTGAATAGTCTCTTGACACGAAAATGTTTTAAAAAAAATTAGAGATCTTATCAGGCCTTGAGGTTTACTTTGAAGGTTTTCATTTATTAATTACTGTGTGCATTGTTTTGTTTTATTTTTTAATTAGAAACAAGACCCTAATGGATAACCAAAAGGCTTATAGATAAAGACCTACACTAAAAATTATTTCTATGCTATTTTAATTAACCTACTGAAATCCAATTTGGAAAATCAGGGTCTAAGTCATTTGTGGGTGTGAGTTAAATATCTGTGTTTGTCAGGGGAAGCTGATAACACTTCTTTGGGAATTGGCTTTACGTCTTCAAGAAAGAGCTTACTTTCATGTATGAACATTTTATCTATTAGCTATATTAAGCACAGGGCTAAAGGCTCACAAGCCTTGCAGAGATACATGAAAATGTTTAAAATCTGCTCTTAAAAAATGTGTTGGGTCCAAAATAAAACACTCTAAAATGGAAAGTAATAATTATATCAAGAATATATAATAATATCAAAAGCAATGTTACAAAGATGACTTCACCTTTATACAACAAAATACTGTGTTGTATTTAATGTGACAAATGTGACATGAGCCCTCTAAAATCAAGATGCCCAGGTCTTAGAGAGGTCCTAAAATAGCCCTACTAGTGGGGAGAAGCATCTCCTGCTAGTAAGAAATCACCCACACTCTTCTGCTATACACTCCTTTTGTAGCCCAGAAGGAAAGAGGAGCCCTTTCCTTTAATAACCAAATTAAAAGGTTGGAGTCTCCAATCCATGAACTGGGAGATGTACAGCACACTTCTCAAGATTCCGTGTTATCTCCCAGAGGTCTGTTGACATCCTAGTTACCTCTTGCCCAGACTTCCTGCTTCTTCTGAATTCTTTTTTTTTTTAATTTATTTTATTTATTTATTTTTGGCTGCGTTGGGTCTTTGTTGCTGCACGCGGGCTTTCTCTAATTGCAGTGAGCGGGGGCTACTCTTTGTTGTGGTGTGCAGGCTTCTCTTTGCTGTGGCTTCTCCTGTTGCAGAGCATGGGCTCTAGGTGCGCAGGCTTCAGTAGTTGCGGCACACGGCCTTCAGTAGTTGTGGCTCGTGGGCTCTAGAGCACAGGCTCAGTAGTTGTGGCACACACCTTCAGTAGTTGTGGCACACAGGTTTAGTTGCTCCGCGGCATGTGGGATCTTCCCGGACCAGGGATCAAACCCGTGTCCCCTGATAGGGCAGGCAGATTCTTAACCACTGCACTACCAGGGAAGCCCCTTCTGAATTCTTGATCCCTGCTTACTTGTCCTTCTCCTGTGACCACTCTCCTCTTCCCATACTATGTGCAACCACCTTTGTCTTCATTTCTTCCAAAATACACCACCAACAAAAAAGCCATTGTGCTCAACAGACTTATCTGATTGTTTGGAAAGAATGAAGAGGGACTAGCATCTCGTGGGATAATAAACAACTGAATATTGAATGCAAGAGGATAGTGTACTTGCAGTGCCTCAGCCATCCCCCCAGGGGAAATTTTTTACCAGCACTTTCTTGTCTTGGGGCTCGGCCTGCCCCCAGATCGCTGGGGCACACCATCCCTATCAAGATTCCCATTATCCAACTCTCCTTCTCTTCCAGCTCCCAGTACTCTGCAGAGAAAACTGAGCATTCCTGTTACAGACCACCTGGCTCATCTCACCTGGTGCTTTCTTTTGCACACCTAATGATGCCCATTATTTGACTCTCGCAACAAAGACATATTTTGCCCTTCATTAAATTCTGTTACATCCTTGAAATGTGGAAAATGCTAAGTAATCTTCCTTTTTTTGGATAGTAATCTTAACCTTCCTGAAAGACTTCTAAAGAAGACCCACGTGCTCAAATTAACAAATGGCATATGTTCCAGCAAGCCTTCTTCCTCTGAATTTTTTTTTTTTTTTTTTTTTTGGCTGAGGCTGAAAAAAAAGTCCTTGGAGATTCAAGTCCTTTGTTGTTTAACAGAGAAGACAGAGTGAAAAAAACCACAAGACCCAGCTTTTGCTACCCTGGATCAACATATTTCAACTCAAAATACTGATTGAGTCCAGGGTAAGGAATTAAAGAATGGATTCTACAGTAGAGCCAATCGTCATTAGAAGAGTTAAATAAAAGAGACAAACATGGGAATGAGAAGCCAACAAAAGCCCTAGGGAGAAGATAACGTATGAGTTGGGCCTTGAAAGAGAAGTAGGATCATTTCCCAGAAATGCTAGGGAACCATTTTCTTCTGTTTCATTTGACTCTGGACATCTTGACTGAAAATATACCCTAAAAAAGTCCATTTTGTCTCGATGTAGTTTAAAGGACAAAACCACAATGTTAGTTTACTCCACAAAGAATAAAGAAAACGTTCACTGATTTTCACCAAATTTGCTAAACTATCAGTGACTCAAGATACTCTTTGATTCTGACTTGGGCTCAGTGCACTAATTTTTCCCATTTAATCAATGATGATCATTTACAACCTGCCAAGGACAAGCACTGGGCTAGGAGATAGAAACAGACATGAGGGAACATACACTATAAGACATGGTCTTTCCGATAGCTGAGTGAGGGATGATACACATGCAAATTAAAAATTGTAAGGGCTTCTCTGGTGGCGCAGTGGTTAAGACTCCGCCTGCCAGTGCAGGGGACACAGGTTTGATCCCTGGTCGGGAAGATCCCACATGCTGCAGAGCAACATGAACCCGAGCGCCACAACTACTGAAGCCCAAGCGCCTAGAGCCTGTGCTCCGCAACAAGAGAAGCCACCGCAATGAGAAGCCCACGCACCGCAACGAAGAGAATAGCCCCACTAGCCGCAACTAGAGAAAGCCCATGCGCAGCAACGAAGACCCAATGCAGCCAAAAAAAATAAAAAATAAAAATAAAAAACATTGTAAAACAATGTAGTAAATGGTAAGTTAGAGATGGGCAGGGAGAGCCATGGACACAGAGGGTGACCAACTCTCCCCAGGGATGTTGCGGATGGTTCTAAGAGGAGGTGACATCTGAGCTCCTTCTCAAAGGATCAGAGGAGATCATTGGATAGAGAAGAGGAGGAGAGCATTCCAGAAAGAAGAGGCAGCCTGTGCAAAGGTGGAGAGCACAGTAAGTGCTCTGGAGTTGAAGCTGCATGGAAGGAGAACTGAGGAGGAGGCTGGAGAAGCTGGGCCATACGCTTTAGGATGCTCGTGCTCAAAACTGGTTCTAAAGGATTCTGTGGATGCCACTGAGAGGACCGGGACTGGTCAAGGTTAAGGGGGCAAAAGACGTGATGAGACAGGCTGAGCGTGCAAGGACTCTGCCTGCACCCAAACCCACTTCCACAGGGCAGGTCTGCTTCAATGTTTTATGTAACATTCCATATTACCTTTCCTTTGGGGGAAAAAAGAAGTCAAAGCATACCCAAAAAAGCAGGTGACAAGGATGATTGTAGATATGTGATTGAGAAAGACAATTCTAGCATCAGTTACAAAGTAGAGGGGAAGACATAGAGATTAATAAGGTGTTTACTGCAGTGGTGCAGGTGAGAGATGATGAAACCTTGAACAAAGGCATAACAGAGATCAGAAACAAAATGTAATCACTACAAGATTGTCAAATGTACTTCAGGGCCATTTTGCAAGGTAGGAAAATGTTCTAGAGGTCTAAGAGTGTGCTGGGTGAGGAGGGAGAAATGCATAGTGCACATTTCTGTAGCCCCTTACCGTAGCAGGAGGGGCCACATGGCCTTATGATCAATGGGTTAGAGGGGTCCATTTAGGTCGGTCTTGATGACCCAGGCTTCATTATTGGCGGAATCCAGCTGATGGCTGGTAATTGGGGAAGGGAACAACCAAAAAGTATCCAACACGGACTGGGAATCCCAAACAGGTTTAGTCGCTTCTCTGCCTCAGATGCGAATAACGTTATCCATGCAGAACCAGGGAATAACGTGCTTTGGTGAGTGGCTTCCCAAGTCTATTTAAGGCGCCCCTGAGTTCACAGGAGTGGCTGTCCTCTGCCCTGCTCCAGGTGCACCAAGTGCCTACCCATAGCCTACCCGATGCCTGCACTCTCTCTCCCACAGTCCCTCGACCTTGCTCATGCCTGCTTCCCTCGCCTCCCCTTCACCATGTCCCTAGTCCTCTGTGTATTACTTGAGGATAGAGAAGGAAAAGGAGAGGGAGCCCATCATTGTAGGTGAGCCTAAGATTAGAAATGTGAACTATAATTAGACACTCAGTGAACTACAAAGATTAAACTCCTGCTAACTAGTCTCCTGTAACTCATAATGCTAAAGAGTGCTTCCCAAACTACCATTACATTTCAATATAGATATAGATATAGATACAGATATAGATATAGGAATTGTTACACATATACATGTACATACAGTCACTCTATTCCCTTAACTTTGAAAGGATCCCAGTTTTCCCAAGGAGAACAGAGGTAGTACACCCTTCCTTCCACATTGATAAATACTGTTCTAACTTAAATAAAATATTTACATAATTAAGTGCTAGCATGTCAAATTTCCTTTCTTAAAGTCAGATGCACATTAACAAGTAAAATCTAAAATAGAGCAAAAGAAATCTGAAAAAAAAAAAGAATCGCTATGCTGTACACCTGAAACTAACACAATATTGTAAATCAATTATACTTCAATAAATATATATGCATATAATCAGAAAAAAAAATTTTTAAGTAAAATAGAGTCAAAGAAACCAAGACCCAGGGTACTATAGGAGATTCATGGAGGGGCAGGGAATGTTTCTGACCTTCAGAGCATCTTTAGTGATGGGTATTTCAGCTGCTATGTCTTCTTCAGTGGAAGGAGGGTGAGTCTGGCTGACAAGAAAGAAAACCCATGGGTGAGATTTGGTAAAGAGGGACTTTTTGTTAACTTAAGAGATCTTCCTCCATCAAAGCCAAGAGTCTCTATTTCTTTTACAATAATTTCTTCTCCATCCTTCAGATGCTCTCACATTCTCTGTAAATCTTCCCCCTTTTCACACTAATCCATAATGATTTACTGCTCTCTGAACTACCATTATGCTGGAGTGGTTAAGATCTGCGGGTCTTGGGATCAGTCAGGTTTGAGTTTGAATTCTCGTCCTGATATAAATTTATTGAGTGAATGCTGGCAAGTTATTTAACCTCTCAGAGCCTCAGGGTCATAAAACCTAATCTTCATAGACCATTGACTCCACATCAGGCACTGTTTCAAGCATGATACTTACATTTTCTCATTTAATATCAACTCTATCAGGTAAGTTTTTCCATGATGATTCTTTTTTTTTTGAATAAAAAAAGATTTTTAATTTAATACTGAATCTTTGAATTTATAGACATATGGAAAAGGCTAATATACTGGAGTGAAAATAAAACAGCATCTCAAAGATTACTTGACTTTTTAGTTTGTTAAAAATGCAAAAATTCACTGAGTACATACAAGGAAAAAACATGGAACACTTCACGAATTTGCGTGTCATCCTTGCGCAGGGGCCATGCTAATCTCCTCCGTATTGTTCCAATTTTAGTATATGTGCTGCTGAAGCAAGCACTCTGTGATGATTCTTATTTCATAGATGAGGAAATGGAAACAAAGAGAGGATCATCAATGCTCAAAAGTCCTATGGCTGGTAGCGGAGGCTGGACACACCGTCTCCCCACACCTGTGCACTTGTGAGTTGTAGTTAGGATTGATGACATCCTTAGCATGGTGCCCGACACAGAGCAAACACTTTGTAAATGGAAATTATAACTACTAAGTGTCTATGTAGATTTTATTATCCACCACTTAACACTTAGATGTTCCCTTATCTCTGTATCTGTCCCATCTTCCTACCGTCTTACAGTGTCCCTGGAGAAGGAGTCAGTCTCTTATCTAATTCCTCATAGCACAATGCTGGGAACCTATGTGCCAGTGTACATGGACTAGTGATAATTCTAGATTGAATCAGTGGCAGTGGCTGTGGGTTTTCCCCAGTTTAATCCAAAGGGACCAGCAGCATAGCGGAGCATGTGCTTACACGCATTCTTGTCTTGTCATAATATGTGCTGGATTGAAAACATGGATGAGTCACTGACCCTGCCATAAACCAGAGAGGGAAAGAAGAAAAACGAGAAAGACAGAGAACAAGAAAGGAGGCAGGACTGGAGGAGGGAGGAAGAGAGGGAGGTAAAGACAAAGAGAAAATCTGTCTCTTTTCGGAGCACCTTTAAACATCCTTAAGAGAAACTGGGATATTCATCTATTCAATGACATTTCCTCTATCTGTGTCAAACTCCACCTTCCAAGGGTGATTGCAGTTTGTATTAAGCACCATGTAGGGAAAACTTTTATCCCTTTTAAACGTCAGACGGGGCTTCCCTGGTGGCACAGTGGTTGAGAGTCTGCCTGTCAATGCAGGGGACACGGGTTCAAGCCCTGGTCTGGGAAGATCCCACATGCCGCGGAGCAACTAGGCCCGTGAGCCACAATTACTGAGCCTGCGCGTCTGGAGCCTGTGCTCCGCAACAAGAGAGGCCGCGATAGTGAGAGGCCCGCGCACCGCGATGAAGAGTGGCCCCCGCTTGCCGCAACTAGAGAAAGCCCTCGCACAGAAACGAAGACCCAACACAGCCATAAATAAATAAATAAATAAATAAATAAAATTTAAAAAAAAAAAAAAAAAAAAGCTTTAAACGTCAGACGGTGGCAAAACAACCAAGACTGTGGCAGTCATGAAACTCCCATTCTGCTCTAACAGAGTTGGTATTGCCACCTCAGGAATCGGAGATGGAAGTCCTCTGGGAAGTTGTCAAGGAGGTTCTATTTTTGGCCCCCAGTCTGTTGCCACAGTGATTAGAAAAAGCTGTCCAGAACACAAGAAACGGTTGAGGGCATCTGAAATACCCATGAAAGGGACACGGAAGGCACTCACATGTGTCACATGGAGAAGACAATTTGAAACAAAAGGAAAATCTGGAGGCAGATTATTTAACATTCATTTATGCATTCATTCAACAAATATTTGCTGGGTGCCTATTTGGTGCAAAGCCCTGCACGGGGCGATCCTATGGAGGATATAAATATTAAACAGGCTCAACTCCTGCCCTTATCTTACAGTCAAGTGGGGGAGATAAGACATGCACATATTTATTATTTAGTGGTGTCATGTAAACATCTGAGGTGGAAATCTGTGGGCTAAAAGGCTATATTAGTCATTCCACAGAGAGTGAAGACACAAATCAACCTGGCCCACGGCGTCATCAGCCGGCGCATGGAATCAGCCTTCTGGCCTTTCCATAAACCAGTAGCCCACAGGTCCTGTGCTGCAGACCCAGACTCTCAGGAAATGCAGTTACTCAAGTCCTCTCTCCTTCAAAGGGAGCAATGGCTGCATAAATTACACTGAAAAGCCTGCATTCAATGGCAGAGGATTTCAAAACCCTAAAATGGGCAGATTCAGAATTTCAGGGAGGCAGTGTCCCAAGGTGGTTTAGCACAGAGGCTTTGGAGGTGCAGTCCTGGGTTTGCTTCTCAACCCTGCCTGCTGGCTCCTTGACAATGAACCTCTCCAAACCTCTGTTTCCTCCTCTTTAAAATGTCAGTAGAGAAGATTCTCTCATACAACCTGCTCTGAAATAGAGTACACAGGAAAAGACATTGGTAATAAATAGAGTGCTCAAAAGACAGACATTAAAGTTGACAAGGTCATTTTGGGTTCACAGCATTCTGTACTACCATACTAGGCTCTAGTCCTGTAACCTGTCCTCGATTCTTCCTTTTGTGATGTGTGATATTTGGTTAGCCATTTCATTGTTCTCTTCCTCACTTTTTTGTTGTTGTTGTGGTAAAATACACCTAACATAAAATTTACCATTTTTACTATGTTTAAGTGCATAGTTCAGTGGCATTAAGTACATTCACATTGATAATGCAACCATCACCACCATCCGTCTCCAGAAACTTTTCATCTTCCCAAACTGAAACTCCATACCCATTCAACATTAACTTCCCATTCCCCTCTTCTTCCAACCCCTAGCAACCACTATTCTACTTTATGTCTCTATGAATGAGACTGTTCTAGGTACCACATATAAATAGAAGTATACAATATTGGTCGTTTTGTGCCCAGCATATTTCACTTAGTATAATGTCTTCAAGGTTTATCCATGTTGTAGCATGTATTGTAATTTCTATCCTTTTTAAAGACTGAATAATATTCCATTGAATGTGTATATCACATTTTGTCTATCCATTCATCCATTGATGGATACTTGGGTTATTTCCACCTTTTGGCTACTGTGAATAATGCTGCTGTGAACATCAGTGTAAAAATATCTGTTCAACCCTTTTTCATTTTTAAAAACAATGTCTTAAAAATATTATGCTGTATTTTAAAAACATCTTCTTATCCCTCAGACTGACAATATATTGATCGATAAGTTAGTTTCTCTTTAAACTATTCTGTGATCATGGTGGGAATATCAAGAAAGTTATTTTATTTTGGTCCTATAGAGTGTTCTTCAGTAAATCTTTATCATTGTAAAGCAAATACCCTTATAACCAGCATAAGTTTTGTTAGTACAGATTGGCTATATTTTAAAATAAGTTACTAAATATAGAAAAAATTGGCACATATAGTATTGTTGAACTTTAAGAAGTATTACATTTTTCCTATAAGTAAATAAGGCATATAGAAAGAGGAGTTGGCTAACAATGGCCCATGGGCCAAAATTCAACCCACTGTCTAGTTTTTTTATGGCCTGCAAACTAAGAATGGGTTTCATATTTTTTTAATGGTTGAAAAAATCATAAGGAGTCTAAAACGTCATGACATATGAAAATTATACAAAATTCAAATTTCAGTGTTCATAAATAAAGTTTTATTGGGACACAGCCACACCCACTCATTTATGTATTGTCTGTGGCTGCTTTTGAGCTACAGTGGCAGAGCTGAACAGTTGTGATAGAGACTGCATAGCCCTCAAGTCCTAAATATTTATGATATAGCCCTTTATAGAAAAAAATTTGCCAACAGCTGATATAAATCATTGATCTAATTTCACTTCCTCATTTATAGTTGAGAAGACCAAGGCCCAATAAGCATACTGTCAGACTGGAGATCACAAAGCATAGAGTCAGTAAAAGAAATCCAGCTGTCCCAACAGGCCACCCTGAGTTCCTAAACCATATCCCTGTGTATTCCTGGGTTAAAGCACAGTGGCTTACCTTCCAGCTGTACATCATGAACTAAAACCATCATTGCTTCACATTAATAATGCAAAAAAGTCTGTCTCTGTTCTTAATTTCCTCTGCTGAATGCTAGGGGATAAAAAGAGATGTATGCTTAGTTGTTAACTTCTTTGTGAGGGTTGCATTGGTTCATATCTTTTTTATTTCTGCTTTTTTTAAATTTTACTTTATCTTTTTTTTTATACAGCAGGTTCTTTACTAGTTATCCATTTTGTACGTATCAGTGTATATATGTCAATCCCAGTCTCCCAATTCATCCCACGACCACCACCCCCACTTTCCCCCCTTGGTGTCCTTACGTTTGTTCTCTACATCTGTGTCTCTGTTTCTGCCTTGCAAACCAGTTCATCTGTACCATTTTTCTAGATTCCATATATATGCGTTAATACACGATATTTGTTCTTCTCTTTCTGACTTACTTCACTCCATATGACAGTCTCTAGGTCCATCCACATCTCAACAAATGACCCAATTTTGTTCCTTTTTATGGCTGAGTAATATTCCATTGTATATATGTACCACATCTTTATCCATTCATCTCTCGATGGGCATTTAGGTTGCTTCTATGCCCTGGCTATTGTAAATAGTGCTGCAATGAACACTGGGGTGCATGTGTCTTTTTGAATTATGGTTTTCTCTAGGTATATGTCCAGCAGTGGGATTGCTGGGTCATATGGTAATTCTATTTTTAGTTTTTTAAGGAACCTCCGTACTGTTCTTCATAGTGGTTGTATCAGTTTACATTCCCACAAACAGGGCAAGAGGGTTCCCTTTTCTCCACACCCTCTCCAGCATTTGTTGTTTGTAGATTTTCTGATGATGCACATTCTAACTGGTAATACCTCACTGTAGTTTTGATTTGCATTTCTCTAATAATTAGTGATGATGAGCAGCTTTTCATGTGCCTCTTGGCCATCTGTATGTCTTCTTGGAGAAATGTCTATTTAGGTCTTCTACCTAAATTTTTTTATTGGGTTGTTTGTTTTTTTAATATTGAGCTGCATGAGCTGTTTATATATTTTGGAGATTAATCCTTGTCTGCTGATTCATTTACAAATATTTTCTCCCATTCTGAGGGTTGTCTTTTCATCTTGTTTATAGTTTCCTTTGCTGTGTAAAAGCCTTTAAGTTTCATTAGGTCCCATTTGTTTATTTTTGTTTTTATTTCCATTACTCTAGGAGGTGGGTCAAAAAAGATCTTGCTGTGATTTATGTCAAAGAGTGTTCTTCCTGTGTTTTCCTCTAAGAGTTTTATAGTGTCTGCTCTTACACTTAGGTCTTTAATCCATTTTGAGTTTACTTTTGTGTATGGTGTTAGGGAATGTTCTAATTTCATTCTTTTACATGTAGCTGTTCAGTTTTCCCAGCACCACTTATTGAAGAGACTGTCTTTTCTCCATTGTATGTCCTTGCCTCTTTTGTCATAGATTAGTTGACCGTAAGTGCGTGGGTTTATCTCTGGGTTTTCCATCTTGTTCCATTGATCTATATTTCTGTTTCTGTGCCAGTACCATATCATCTTGATTACTGTAGCTTTGTAGTATAGTCTGAAGTCAGGGAGTCTGATTCTTCCAGCTCCATTTTTTTCCCTCAATATTGCTTTGGCTATTCAGGGTCTTTTTTTGTCTCCAAGCAAATTTTAAGATATTTTATCCTCGTCCTGTAAAAAATGCCATTGGTAATTTGATAGGGATTGCATTGAACCTGTAGATTGCTTTGGGTAGTATAGTCATTTTCACAATATTGATTCTTACAATCCAAGAACATGGTATATCTCTCGATCTGTTTGTGTCATCTTTGATTTCTTTCATCAGTGTCTTATAGTTTTCTGAGTACAGGTCTTTTACCTACTTAGGTAGGTTTATTCCTAGGTATTTTATTCTTTTTGTTGCAATGGTGAATGGGATTGTTTCCTTAATTTCTCTTTCTGATCTTTAGTTGTTAGTGTATAGGAATGTAAGAGATTTCTGTGCAATAATTTTGTATCCTGTAACTTTACCAAATTCATTGATTAGCTCTAGTAGTTTTCTGGTGGCATCTTTAGGATTATCTATGTATAGTATCATGTCATCTGCAGTGACAGTTTTACTTCTTCTTTGCCAATTTGTATTCCTTTTATTTCTTTTTCTTCTCTGATGGCTGTGGCTAGGACTTCCAGAACTATGTTGAATAACAGTGGCAAGAGTGGACATCCTTGTCTTGTCCCTGATCTTAGAAGAAATGATTTCAGCTTTTCACCAGTGAGAATGTTTGCTGTGGGTTTGTCATATATGGCTTTTATTATGTTGAGGTAGGTTCCCTGTATGCTGACTTTCTGGGTGTGGAATTTTGTCAAAAGATTTTCTGCATCTATTGAGATCATCATATGGTTTTTATTCTTCAATTTGTTAATATGGTGTATCACATTGATTGATTGGCATATATTGAAGAATACTTGCATCCCTGGTATAAATCCCACTTGATCATGGTGTATGATCCTTTTAATGTGTTGTTGGATTCTGTTTGCTAGTATTGTGTTGAGGATTTTTGCATGTATATTCATCAGTGATATCGGTCTGTAATTTTCTTTTTTTGTTATATCTTTGTCTGGTTTTGGTATCAGGGTGATGGTGGCCTCGTAGAATGAGTTTGGGAGTGTTCCTTCCTCTGCAATTTTTTGGAAGAGTTTGAGAAAGATGGGTGTTAGCTCTTTTCTAAATGTTTGATAGAATTCACCTGTGAAGCCATCTGGTCCTGGACTTTTGTTTGTTGGAAGATTTTTAATCACAGGTTCAATTTCATTACTTGTGATCCATCTGTTCATATTTTCTATTTCTTCCTGGTTCAGTCTTGGAAGGTCATACTTTTCTAAGAATGTCCATTTCTTCCAGGTTGCCCATTTTACTGGCATAGAGTTGCTTGTAGTAGTCTCTTATGATGCTTTATATTTCTGTGGTGTCCGTTGTAACTTCTCCTTTTTCATTTCTAATTTTATTGAATTGAGTCCTCTCTCTCTTTTTCTTGATGAGTCTGGCTAAAGGTTTATCAATTTTATCTTCTCAAGAAACCAGCTTTTAGTTTTATTGATCTTTGCTATTGTTTTCTTTGTTCCTATTTATTTCTACTCTGATCTTTATGATTTCTTTCCTTCTACTAACTTTGGGTTTTGTTTGTTCTTCTTTCTCTAGTTCCTTTAGGTGTAAGGTTAGATTGTTTATTTGAGATTTTTCTTGTTTCTTGAGGTAAGATTGTATTGCTATAAACTTCTCTCTTAGAACTGCTTTTGCTGCATCCCATAGGTTTTGGATCATTGTGTTTTCATTTGTCTCTAGGTATTTTTTGATTTCTTCAGTGATCTCTTGGTTATTTAGTAGTATATTGTTTAGCCTCCATGTGTTTGTGTTTTTTACGTTTTTTTTTCCCCCTGTAATTGATTTCTAATCTCATAGCGTTGTGGTCGGAAAACATGCTTGATATGATTTCAATTTTCTTAAATTTACCGAGGCTTGATTTGTGACCCAAGATGTGATCTATCCTGGAGAATATTCCATGTGCACTTAAGAAGAAAGTGTAATCTGCTGTTTTCAGATGGAATGTCCTATAAATATCAATTAAATCTATCTGGTCTATTGTGTCATTTAAAGCTTGTGTTTCCTTATTAATTTTCTGTCTGGATCATCTGTCCATTGGTGCAAGTGAGGTGTTAAAGTCCCCCACTATTATTGTGTTACTGTCGATTTCCTCTTTTAGAGCTGTTAGCAATTGCCTTATGTATTGAGGTGCTCCTCTGTTGGGTGCATATATATTTATAATTGTTATATCTTCTTCTTGGATTGATCCCTTCATCATTATGTAGTGTCCTTCCTTGTCTCTTGTAACATTCTTTGTTTTAAAGTCTATTTTCTCTGATATGAGAATTGCTACTCCAGCTTTCTTTTGATTTCCATTTGCATGGAATATCTTTTTCGATCCCCTCACTTTCAGTCTGTATGTGTCCCTAGGTCTGAAGTGGGTCTCTTGTAGACAGGATATATATGGGTCTTGTTTTTGTATCCAATCAGCAAGGCTGTGTCTTTTTTTTTTTTTAATAAATTTATTTATTTATTTATTTATTGGCTTTGTTGGGTCTTCATTGCTGTGCACAGGCTTCCTCTAGTTGCGGTGAGCGGGGGTTACTCTTTGTTGCGGTATGCTGGCTTCTCATTACGATGGCTTCTCTTTGTTGTGGAGCACAGGCTCTAGGCAGGTGGGCTGCAGTAGTTGTGGCATGCGGGCTCAGTAGTTGTGACTCACGGGCTCTAGAGCACAGGCTCAGTAGTTGTGGCACATGGGCTTAGTTGCTCCGTGGCATGTGGGATCTTCCCGGACCAGGGCTCAAACCTGTGTCCCTGCATTTTCAGGCTGATTCTTAATCACTGTGCCACCAGGGAAGTCCCAAGCCTGTGTCTTTTGGTTGGAGCATTTAATCCATTCACATTTAAGGTAATTATTGATATTTATGTTCCTATTACCACTCTCTTAATTGTTTTGGGTTTGTTTTTGTAGGTCTTTTTCTTCTCTTCTGTTTCCCACCTAGAGAAGTTCCTTTAGCATTTGTTGTAGAGCTGGTTTGGTGGTGCTGAATTCTCTTAGCTTTTGCTTTTCTGTAGAGCTTTTGATTTCTCTGCCAAATCTGAATGAGACCCTTGCTGGGTAGAGTAATCTTGGTTGTAGGTTCTTCCCTTTCATCACTTTAAATATATTGTGCCACTCCCTTCTGGCTTGTAGAGTTTCTGCTGAGAAATCAGCTGTTAACCTTATGGGAGTTCCCTTTTAGGTTATTTGTCATTTTTCCCTTGTTGCTTTTAATAATTTTTCTTCATCTTTAATTTTTGTCAATTTGATTACTATGTGTCTTGGCGGGTTTCTCCTTGGGTTTAGCCTGCCTGCAACTCTCTGCGCTTCCTGGACTTGGGTGGCTATTTCCTTTCCCATGTTAGGGAAGTTTCAACTATAATCTCTTCAAATATTTCCTCAGGTCCTTTCTCTCTCTCTTCTCCTTCTGGGACCCCTATAATGCGAATGTTGGTGCATTTAATGTTGTCCCAGTGGTCTCTTAAGCTGTCTTCATTTCTTTTCATTCTTTTTTCTTTATTCTGTTCCATAGCAGTGAATTCCACCATTCTGTCTTCCAGGCCACTCATCCGTTCTTCTGCCTCAGTTATTCTGCTATTGATTCCTTCTAGTGTATTTTTCATTTCAGTTATTGTATTGTTCATCTCTGTTTGTTTGTTCTTTAATCCTTCTAGGTGTTTGTTCTTTAATTCTTCTAGGTCTTTGTTAAACATTTCTTGCATCTTCTCCATCTTTGCCTCCATTCTTTTTCCAAGGTCCTGGATCATCTTCACTAGCATTATTCTGAATTCTTTTTCTGGAATGTTGCCTATCTCCACTTCATTTAGTTGTTTTTCTGGGGTTTTATCTTGTTCCTTCATCTGTTACATAGTCCTTTGCCTTTTCATTTTGTCTTTCTTTCTGTGATTGTGGTTTTTGTTCCACAGGCTGCAGGATTGTAGTTCTTCTTGCTTCTGCTGTCTGCCCTCTGGTGGATGAGGCTGTCTAAGAGGCTTGTGCAAGTTTCCTGATGGGAGGGACTGGTGATGGGTAGAACTGGGTGTTGCTCTGGTGGGCAAAACTCAGTAAAACTTTAATCCACTTGTCTGCTGATGGGTGAGGCTGAGTTCCTTCCCTGTTCATTGTTTGGCCTGAGGCAACTCAGCACTGGAGGCTACAGGCTCTTTGGTGGGTCTAATGGTGGACTCCGGGAAGGCTCATGCCAACGAGTACTTCCCAGAGCTTCTGCTGCCAGTGTCCTTGTCCCCACGGGAGACACAGCCCCCCTCCCCCCGCCTCTGCAGGAGACCCTCCTACTCTAGCTGGTAGGTCTGGTTCAGTCTCCTATGGGGTCACTGCTCCTTCCCCCGGGTCCTGATATGCACACTACTTTGTGTGTGCCCTCCAAGAGTGGAGTCTCTGTTTCCCCCAGTCCTGTCAAAGTCCTGCAATCAAATCCTGCTAGCCTTCAAAGTCTGATTCTCTGGGAATTCCTCCTCCTGTTGCCGGACCCCCAGTTTGGGAAGCCTGATGTGGGGCCCAGAACCTTCACTCCAGTGTTTGGACTTCTGTGGTATAAGTGTTCTCCAGTCTGTGAGTCACCCACCCACCAGTTATGGAATTTGATTTTATTGTGACTGCCCCTCCTACTGTCTCATTGCAGCTTCTCCTTTGTCTTTGGATGTGGGGTATCTTTTTTGGTGAGTTCCAGTGTCTTCCTGACAATGATTGTTCAGCACTTAGTTGTGATTCCAGTGCTCTCACAAGAGGGAGTGAGTGCACATCCTTTGACTCCACCATCTTGAACCAATTACCCTGATTCATTCTTTATATGTGGACCTTTGTCTTTAATTTCTTAAGCACCATTTCATATGACGAAATAATTCTCAATTGCTTTCAGCATAAAGCCTAAATGACTGAATATGTTATAAAGCTCTTCTTGACTTGGCTTCAACTTACCTCCCCAGTCTTATTTCCCCATCCTTGCCTTCCTCCCTTCTCTCTTTGTCCTCCATGCTCACAGGAATTCTGTAAACTCTCAGTACCCACTGCAGATGCATCTTACCTTTAAGTCTTTGTTCATGCTGTCCTCTGACCAGGGAAGCGTTAGTCTCCTCATCCATCCAGCAAGGTCCTCTTCATCCTCCAAGATCCACCCCAAATGCCTCACCCTTTGAGTAGTCTCCCCCGTTCCTGCCACAAGCAGAAGTAATAACTCTTTCTTTCACTGTAGATTGTGGCTAAAATCATTTGAGGAATTCTGTATTAAAACATCTGAATTTATTATGGGACTAGACAAGAACTTATTTCTATAGATTAGCAGACAATATGACATCAAAGGGGAAGGTCCATAGACATTTCCCAAGCTTTTAATTCACAGAGATAAGAATCAATGCCATTTGGTCATCATAAGTCACAGAAGCTTATACTGTCTTCATGTGCTCTTACAGCAGGTTTTGCCATAATGTGTAGACATGGTAACTACAATTTCTGAGTCATGGCGCTTTACACTAACATGTACAAAACCCTATGTTATGAAAACAAAATATTTTGTAGTGTTTATTTTGAGCAGGCATTCTAAAAACTGGAATAATAAACTCAGAGCCTCATTTTGATTGGTTGTCACCCAATAAAAAATCTTGACAGAAATGAATTCTGCATTTGAGTTTTCTTCACTCTTGTTGGACTGATAAGACTTCAATGTCAACACCAACTCAGCTCATAAAAAGCTTCCTGAAGATGACATGACGTATAAGTGAGACTACAGGGAGTTTATTTTTTTGGTGTAAATTAGGGATTTAGGTGTCAATGTATTATGATAAATTAGATCACTATAGTGACTTGAAGGTAAACATAAGTAGCATGTTCAATAGGTCCTTTGGATCATTTCTACCATCATTTCATTGTGTCCTTGTTGATTTTCTTTCTCTTTCCTAGTGTGCATTGACCACAGGGACAATTTCCACCAGGGTGAACTTCAGAACAGCCATCCATATTTTAGCACTCCTGAAATTTTCTCTAAAGGTAATTGTAGAGGTAAAAAATTGACTTCCTGTCAGAATACCTTGGGTCCAAGCCTTTATTCCTACCATTGACTGTTATCTTGTCGAGTCAATCTTTCTTTGGGCTATTTTCTTACCAGTAAAATAGTCATAGCAATTCCTACCTCTCAGTTTGTTTTTTGAGAATTAAATTATGTGACTTTTTTTCAGAGTTGGGCACACCAATTAAAAGTATGACACTTATTCAGAGGGTGATTCATTTCAAACACATCCTGCCAAATGGTCACCAACTGCCAACGAAGTGCCATACTGCATTGTGCCTAGTGAAGAGAAAGAGACCATCTCACATCCAGCTTGCAGAAAGGCAGAAAAGAAATAAGTATATAAGTAAAAACTGTGCTGGATGACACAAAGGAGTGGACATGCTCTCCTGAGAGAGAAAACACCTTCATGGAGCTTGCCATCCTTGTACAGCACTATCTAAGAATCACGTGTGAAGAAGGATCTTATGCCTTTTCTATAGCATAAACGTTGAGAGTAGAGAATCTGTCTTTCTGAGGAAACCCCAAGTTATACCTCTGTTTCAGACGGCAGCGCTAGACTTTGTAGATTCATTCAATAAACATTTATTGTGGGCCACACATTATGTATGCCTGGTGCTATGACTGGCAGTGGAGAAAGATAGAGTCCCTGCCTTCTGGAAGCTCAGAGCCAAGCCTAGAATAGAAGAGTAAAAACAGAAGAGTCCAGTGGAACATATGACAACATGAAGGAGGAAGTGAGCTCAAAGCGAGATGAAGGCACAGAGGAGGGGACTCGCTCAAACTAGAGAGGCAGCAGCTGGAACGAGGCTTCCCAGAGCAGCTATGTGTAAACACAGTACAAGGCATGAGAGAGCACAACCGTTTGGGATATTGTAGGTGGTTCCATACAGTTGGAGCAGAAACTTTGAATTTTAGGAGACAAAGAAGAAAAACCAACCCATAGAGATGGGCTTCATGTGCCCTTCTAAAGATTTGCGATTATGTCCTAAAGGTTATGGGGTTACTAAAAAACGATTCTAAACAGAGGAGTGATATATCTCTTTTGCATCCATAAGAAAATGTTACTATATGTTACATTTAACTTTTAGAATGTCTATATACGTATAAAGGTATAAACCATAAGTGTGCAGCTCGATAATTTAGAAATTATATCTTAGGAGGGGGCTTTGTTATTCTATAGTAATTTACAGTCATTTTGGCTGTTATCTCCTAATTTGGTACTATAGGAGTTTCCTTCTTCCTCTGAACGCAAGTCTAAATCTAAAACTAAAGTTTCAACTGAAAATGAAGACATATTTAGTCTGGCCTAAATTATGATAGAGTTCTACATCTGAAGGGTGTAAGGGAATTCAGTAAACATGATATTCCTAAGTGCAGTGTGACTGTCAGCCTTCATTCTGGCAAAGGGCTTGGATAATGGAGGCGGATGGGGGAGGCACCGCCCTGTATGGTGGAGATGGGTGGGACAAATGTAGAAATGAGCCCATCAAGGCAGAGAACCCAGGAAGAGTCCTGCATCCAGGCCTTCCTGAAATGGATTACCCTGGTGGACCCTGCTCTCCCGTAGAAACCAGGTCCTTTTTGTTTCCATCTATTCCACTTCCCAGCGGCACAAATTAATTGACTCCATTGAAAAAGATCAGCATCTTTTTGCCTTGACTCCCCCACTGCTCTGGGCATCTTCCTCGGCCTTTAATGTGCTTACCAATAATTTCTGCTCATTTCTAACTGCACTCACGGCGTTGCTCTGTATGTGAGCTCCTCCTCCCGCTACCATCTGCTGCTGTTTCTGCTACAAAACACAGTGCCTTTGGAGTGGTTTGCTCGCTAACCCTGACCTTGCTGTGCTAGGTGGGCCGCTTCCCAAAGTGTTAACCAGCCTGTATTTTGGCTTCGCTGGTGTCTCTCCTGGTCCAGTCACTGGGGCCAGGGCAATAGGATGGGTGAGGCAGAATATGATTCCTCCACATGAGGAATTTCCTGGGCTGTTCCCTAAGCAGGGCCTGTGAGCTTGAGATTTCCCTCCAGATTTGGGATTGAGGCAGACATATATCTATCTGTTTTCCACAATGGCAACAACCCACCTTAAAGTAGTTCTATGGCAGCTTTAGAGTCCAAAAAATGTTGCAGGAGGACAGTATAGCGGCAATGATTGCTTCAGAGGAAGAGGAAGAATGCATTTTTTACCCCCTTCCGAGACTCTCTGAGTGTTGGTTTAAAACTATGTGAACCGGGTCAGGTTTCTCCCCTGTTTAAAGCGTCCCAAAGCTTTCCCACTGCACTCAGAATAAATCTACTCTCCTCCGCAAGGCCACTCAGGAGCTGCCTGACCCAGTCCCTGCTTCCTCTTCAACATTGGCCTGGAATTCTTTTCCACTCACTCACCACCCTTCAGCCATACCAGCCTCCCTTCTGTCACTCAAACATTAAAGCTCTTTCCTCAGCTCAGAGTATTTGTACCTGCTGTTCCCTCTACCTGGAACTCTTCCTTCAGCTCCCACGGGATTGAATCCTTTATGTCCCAACTTGAATGTCACCTCCCCAAAGAGATCTTCCCTGACCAACTGAATCAGCAACTCTGAGGATGGTGTGAAGTGAAATTCATGTTTTCTGGCAAGACAAGAAAAATTTAAACATAAAAAAATTTTCTCTGCCCTTTGGCCTCCTCTCTCCCCCCTACTATGTACTGTGTATCTGCATTAGGCATTGACCAAACCTTCCTCACCAGCAGAAATTCCTTCTCACCCATAAAGAGCAACTTCTCTTAAGACAACTCCTTAAAGATAACATTCCTTCTTGATAAGGGGTGGCATGGCACTCAGATCCGGATTATGTAAACTGTCAATAATAAGTCATTTGATGTACAGTCCTCTGTCTCAAAGAAGCTTATATAACTGTGTCTTGACTTCTAACAGGCAGAACAGTTCTCTGAGCTTTCTGAGTTGCTCTTCCTGGGTTATAATCCTCAAATTTGACTCACATAAAATTTCCATTTCTGGCTTCCCTGGTGGCGCAGTGGTTGAGAATCTGCCTGCCAATGCAGGGGACACGGGTTCAAGCCCTGGTCTGGGAAGATCCCACATGCCGCGGAGCAACTGGGCCCGTGAGCCACAATTACTGAGCCTGCGCATCTGGAGCCTGCGCTCCGCAACAAGAGAGGCCGAGATAATGAGAGGCCCGCGCACCGCGATGAAGAGTGGCCCCCACTTGCCACAACTGGAGAAAGCCCTTGTGCAGAAATGAAGACCCAACACAGCCATAAATAAATAAATAAATAAATAAAGGTTAAAAAATGCTAAAAAAAAAAAAAAATTTCCATTTCTTTTGTACATTGACTATTTATTCATTTTCATCGACAGTGGGCACAGCACACACTGAACTTTGAGAACCCTGTCTAAGAGAGCATATGAAAAGAATTCTAGTTTGAGTCAGTGAGAGTCTGAGTTCTAAAGGGCTTACGTGCCACTACAAATTTATCAGATAAGTAAATATCCTGTATCTATATCTACACATGTATCCTTATGCACTGTTCATGTGAGAAGTGCTATAAAGAAAATAGGATAAAACAGGGACCAATGATGATAGTGTGCTATGAACCCCGAGGTTCCCCAAAATCTATTCATTTATTCATTAAACAAGGCAGTGGCCTTGGCCGAGTGTAATTGAGGTAGGTTGGTCAGAGAAGGCATCCTGTGCTCCTGCATTTGCTCTGAGTTGAGATGTGAGTCAGGACGTGTCTATGGATCTGTGAGGAGGGCGGTCCAGGCAAAGACCTTAAAGCAGAAAAGAGCTTGGTGTATTTGAGAAACAGAAAGGAGACCAGCACAGAGCACAGAGCTGGGATGCGGAGAGAAGGGTAAGAGTTCAGAATGAGGCACGAGCCATACTGTACATGGCCACGGTGGATGGTTTGCATTTCATTCCTCTTGCAATGGGCAGTCCTCAGAGTATTTTAAGCAGGCAGGTGGCATGAAGGGATTCTTGGTTTTAAAAGATCTCTCTGGATGCTCTGCAGAGAACGGATCATGAGGGTAGAGATGTAACTGATAATTTTTGTTTAAATATTTAATTGCTTATTTTGAACTTTGTTTTATTGAAGTATAGTTGATTTACAATGTTTCAGGTATGCACCAAAGTGATTCAGTTATATATATACACATACATATATTCTTTTTCGGATTCTTTTCCATTATAGGTTATTACAAGATATTGAATATAGTTCCCTGTGCTATACAGTAGGTCCTTGTTGTTTATCTATTTTGTATATAGTGGTGTGTGTCCGTTAATCTGAAATTCCCAATTTATCCTTCCCTCCCCCTCTTTCCTTTTTGATAACCGTAAGTTTGTTTTCTATGTCTGTGAGTCTGTTTCTGTTTTGTAAATAAGTTCATTTGTATCATATTTTTAGATTCCACATATAAGTGATATCCTTTGCTATTTTTAATAACATACTTATGAGGCTTACAGTGTACTCAGCACTGCTTTAAACCCTTTGTAAGCTATTACCAAATCCTGTAACACCCCATGAGGTAGATACTATATCACTCACTCAACTCCACTTTTTGAACGAGACAACTGAGATTCAGAGCGATCAATAAATCTTCTGAGATCGGACAGCTGGTAAGTGTCCAGGACTCAGACCCAGGCCGCAGGAATTCAGCGTCTGGGTTCATAACCACCATGCTAAAATAGGTATACTATTCCTGCCCTCCCTGCTGACAAAGGATGGCTTTGAGCTTAAAATAGTATGCTCTCATAAAGTGCTTTGAATATTAAGAAGGATACTATGTGAATTTAACAATGCCATTATATTGTATAAATATAAACTCATTAAACAAAGCATAATGAATTGGCTGCTAATCTGTATATTGTGGTTAAAAGCAGCACTAATATTTGCAACAAGAAAAACAATTAGCACATTCATTAAGTAGAGTCCTGCTTACACATCACTCATTAACTTTAATCATCTATGAGATGCTTGAACTAAACTAACGTGTCAGCCCCAGAGTCATTAGTGCCTGTCTGCCAAAGATGATGCTGTAATTTTTAGGGTATGTTTTAATTTTACAGACGAACAAAGAACCCAGCTCAGTCACTAATTTCCCTAATGGTACTCATGATCAAGATACTGAAAATTGGGCTTCCCTGGTGGCGCAGTGGTTGGGAGTCTGCCTGCCAATGCAGGGGACACGGGTTCGAGCCCTGGTCTGGGAAGATCCCACATGCCGCGGAGCGACTAGGGCCGTGAGCCACAATTGCTGAGCCTGCACGTCTGGAGCCTGTGCTCCGCAACAAGAAAGGCCGCGATAATGAGAGGCCCGCGCACCGCGATGAAGAGCGGCCCCCACTTGCCACAACTAGAGAAAGCCCTTGCACAGAAACGAAGACCCAACACAGCCAAAAATAAATAAGTAAATAAATAAATAAAATTAAAAAAAAAAAAGATACTGAAAATTATTTAAGCTAAGAAGTTATTATCCTTCACAATAGCACCATTAACTGGATCCTAATTAATAGTTGCATTTATTTCCCTTCGCTTTTCCAAATATTATAGTTCCTATTTGGCCTTTAAATAGCAATATACATTCTTAAACCAAACATATCAATATTTCTAAGATGGTATCATTCTTAGGTCTAAGTCAACACAGAGAACTCCATATGTGACACTGGATAACCAAGAAAATTTAGGAGAATAGTTCTTAATTTTTTGAGGTATGACAGATACCTTTGAGAATCTGAGTATACTATGGACCTCCTCCCAAGAAAAATGTACTTTTAGACAATTTCAAGAGATTCACAAAACTCCTGAAGTGTATCCTTGGATCACTAGGAATCCCAGCGTAAGAATCTGTGCTTTAATTTAACTTGACTGTTTAGAAGCAACTAAAGTTTATCCCTAGTTGATGCTAAAAGCCCATCTTAAAAGATGAATACTAATAGGTATAGAAGGGAGAAGTAGAAAACTCACCGCTGAGAAAATTTGAATATGGAGTTGATATTAGATGGTTTTAGTATATTATTGTTTCTTTTCTTAGATGATATAATGGTATTTGTTATTCAGGAGAATGCTCTTATTTTTAGGAGATGTTCGTTAAAATATTTAAGGATAAAGGGTCATGAAGACTTGAATTTATGTTGAAAAGCTTCAACAAGATAAACAGATGATAGATAGATGGATAGACAGATACATACATACAAACATACATACATTTATGGACTGAATTGTGATTCCGCCCCCCCCTCAAATTCATATGTTGAAACCCTAATCACCAATGTGACTGTATTCGGAGATGGCTTTCAAAGAAGCAACTAAGGTTAGATAATGTCACAAGAGTAGGGTCTTTATCATATAAGACTGGTGTCCTTACGGGCAGAGAAGGAGACAGGAGGAGTACACATGCACAGAGAAAAGATCATGTGAGGACACAACTGGATGGCAATAAACTTCACAATTGGAGAAAATAAAATTCTTTTGTTTAAGCCACCCATTTTACAGTATTTTGTCATGGCAGTTCTAGCTGTGTAAGATAGATGGGATGGATAGATAGATGATAGATAGATAAATAGGTAGAGAGAGAGAGATTAAATATGGGGAAATATTAATAACTGAAGAAACTAGGTTGTGGGTATGTGGTTGCTACTTTATTATTCTTGCAAATTTTCTGTTTGAAATTTTTATAATAAAAATTGGGAGGGGAAGCCTCCTTGCTTTTGAGCATTTGGGGTATTGGAAAAGAAAGCATTAACGTCATTTTAAAGTCCAGGGGGAAAAGCAGAATTTACTTGGATATTCTTGAACAGAAGCTAATATTAGAAGATTCCAGTGGAATAGAAGTTTCAGAGTTGTTCTAGAAATAAGATTGGGGAAGAGGTTAACGAAAAAGGAATGCCTTGGGTTAGGATTAGAATTTTCTTAACCCATTTTAATTTCAAGTAAACTGAAACTTCTTACAGATTTTCTTTATTTAATATTTTCTATGTACAGCTATAACTATCAGCCTTGATCACTGGAGCATTAAATTTTGAAGAACCTGTTTAAAAATACTGATCTGATTTATGGCTTGCCAGAGTTTGAAGATAGTACCAGTAGATATGGCCGGAGGAACTGATGTGGAACAAGACCCTCCCACTGCAAATGTAGGATCATTGGATACAAGGAATTTTAATGCATTGCTAGGACACATAAGAAAAAAAAAAATGCATAAATGGAGAGATGTACTACAGTCCTGGGTGGAAAAACTATTAAAGATATCAGTTTTTTCCAAATCTATATATAGAGTCAATGTAACTCCAATCAAAATCTCAATCAGATTTTTATGTATATTGATTCTAAAATTTGTATTGAAGACCAAGGTTGCCAATAGTAGAAAACAAAAACAATCTATATAAAAAGAAAAAAAAGGTTGGGTGACTTGTCCTGGCAGATGTTAAGATCTGGTTATGAAGATAACATTATAGTATGTTATTGGTGTGGGAAAAATAAATAAATAAAGTAGTCCAGAAACTGAACCACACATATATTGATATATCATAGAAGGGACTTTGCATATTAGTGAAGAAAGGATGGATTTTTAAATAACTTGTGCTTGGACAATTGGCTATGTATATCAAAAATATAGAGCTAAATCTCTCACAATATAGCCAAAAAATCTTAAAATTTCAAATACAACTTTTCTTGATAAACTTAGGCTAAGTAAAGAACTTACTTCAATATGACTGAATAAACAAACAAACTATAAAGGAAAATATTGATATTTTTGAGTACGCCAAAGTTTAAAACATCTGTACTTTAAAGGACCTCATTTAACAGGTGAAAATAATCCACTCATTAGTAGAAGATATTGGCAATACATATAGTAAACAGAGGCTTAGTATGCATAATACTTTGAACTCCTCAAAGTAAAAAGGGCAACTAAGTTGATGGACAAAGGCATGAACAAACATTTCACTGAAGAGGAAAACAAAGAGTCAAAAACATATGAACATGTTGTTCCCTTATCAGAAAACAAGGAAATACAGATTGAAACCACAAATAGATGCCATTTATACTCACCAGATTGACAGAAAATGTAAAGTCATACAGTCCCACGTGTTGGCAAGGATGTGGAGCAGCAACACCTAACACACACTGATGGGAATTGGCTCATCCACATTTTCCAGTAAAGTGAAAAAATTCACATACCCTGAGGTTCAGCAGTTTACTTTCAAACAAATACCAGAAAGAAAAGTTTTCATGTGTGCACCAAAAGAGACATGCAGGAACATCCGTACAGTGTTGTTCATAATAGCAGACAACTGGAGACAACCTAAATGGTCATAATGACACTGAATAAATATCTATATCTAGAGAGACGATAGATAGGTAGATAGATAGATAGATAGATGATAGATAGGCCCCTTAATATTTTAGTTTGTATTTCCTATGAAAGCTTTTCTCTTTTTTTTTTTCCAAAAAAATAACTATTTTGTGGTACAGAAAATTTTTTCTAGAGAAGGTGATTTCTAATTCCTTGCTCTTTTTTTTAAAAAATAGATCTTTATTGGAGTATAATTGCTTCACAATACTGTGTTAGTTTCTGTTGTACACCAAAGTGAATCAGCCATATGCATACATATGTCCCCGTTCTCTTATAACCATTGTATAGCATCAGGAAATTTAACAAGGATACAGTATTTTTACCTAATTTTCCATCCATAGTCAATTATCTTAGTCAATAAAAATCCATAGTCAACAATCTTCTTATGTTTCAATAATGTATCTTTATCCTCCAGTACAGGATCCAATCCAGTAATCATGCACTACACTTAGTTATCATGTTGCTTTACTCTCCTTTAATTTGTAAAAATTTCTCAACTTTTTCCTTTTTTTCTTTCATGATATTGACATTTTTTAAGAATATTGGCCAGACTTCCCTGGTGGTGCAGTGGTTAAGAATCCATCTGCCAATGCAGGGGACACGGGTTCAAGCCTTGGTCCGGGAGGATCCCACATGCCCCGCGCGGAGCAACTAAGCCCGCAAGCCACAGCTACTGAAGCCCGAGCACCGCAATTACTGAAGCCCGTGCACCTAGAGCCCGTGCTCCGTAACAAGAGAGGCCACCGCAACGAGAAGCCCGTGCACCGCAACAAAGAGTAGCCCCCGCTCGCCACAACTGGAGAAAGCTCTCGCGCAGCAACAAAGACCCAACGCAACCAAAAGTAAATAAAATAAGATACAAAAAAGAATATTGACCAATTATTAAACAGAAAATTCTCAGTTTTTCTTTATTACATATTTTCAGTTTGAAAAATTTTTATGTTTAGATCTTCAATTAATGTGGAATTTATTCTTGTATGTAGTGTGAGCAATGAATCTAATTTTATGTTTTTCCAAGTAGTTATCCAGTTGCCATGGCTGAACACCATTTGGTTAAAAAAAAAAAAAAAAGAAGCCACTCTTTGCCCCAGTAACTTGAGATACCTTTGTCATGTACTAGAATTCTCCATGTAGGTGGTTTATGTATGAACTTTCTATTCTGTTTCATTGTTCTGTCTATTCATGCACCAGTACCATACTACTTTAATCATAGAGGCTTTGGAGTGTGCTCTGTTATCCGGTAGAGTTAGTCTTCTCTCATATTTCTTCTGTTTCAGTGTTTTTCTAAATACTCTTATGTGTTTATTTTCTCCTATTAAGTTTAGAAACTTACCCAGCTGTGAAAAAGAGCTTGTTGGTACTGGTGTTTTTATTAGGATTGCATTAAATTTATAAATTAATTTAGGGACAAGTATCATCTTGATTATGTTGAGATGATCTAAGCAAACCAAGAGACATCATTCCATTTGCTCAAGTCTACTTTTGTTTTTTGAACATTTTTGATCTACAAAAATGGCATTTTAATACAGTTAACTCTAATGAATGGAGAAGATTTATCATGCCTTTGGATAGGAGACTCAATATAATGAGGATGTCATTTCTTCCCAACTTAAAGCACAAATTTAATAAAATTCTCATCTTAGCCTCAGCAGCAATTTCATTACCTTTGATAATAATTCCAAAATTCATTTGGAAAAGTAAAAAGCCAAAGAAGGTAAGAAAGAGAAGGGTGATGGAAACTTGCTCTATTAGAAACCAAGACTTCCCATAAAGTCAAAATAATAAAGACAGTGTGGTATGGGTGCTTAGACAGACAGAGGGACCAATGGAAGAAAGTAGAGAACCCAAAATCTGAACCATAGTGTATTAATCAGGATAAGCTAATAACAAATATGCCCTGAAATCTCAGAGGTTTAGCACTTACAGTTTACTTCTTGCTCATACAGAGGCCACTATTAGTACAGATGACCACGAGGTGATTTAACAATCCAAGCAGCTCTGTCTTGTGGCTCTGCCATCTCAACATTCTTCAGGGAAGCTGAGAGATTGATCAACGAATTTTCAGTCTCATCCCAGAACTGACACAGGACACTGCTCACAGGTCATTGGTCATTGCTAGTTACATGGCCCTGCAGAACTGGAGAGCAGCTGGGAGGTTGTGTCTTTGGAGTATCCAGGAAGGACAGGGTAACCACGTATTGGTGAGTGCTAGTAATGTCTACCTTATACAGGAACTTGCATATGAAAAAGGTGACATTACAGATCAATAAGAAAAAATGGAATATGCAAAAATTGGTAATAGGTAAATTGGTTTTCATATAGAAAAAAATATTAAATTAGATTCCTATCTCACACTATGCCCAAGCATACCAAATGAATTGAAGATTTAAATGTGAAAAACAAAACTCTAACAGTTTTAGTAGAAATTAGAAGTTACTATCTTTACTAAATCTAATAAAAAAGGATTTCTTTAACAAGACAAAAAGCACCATTTATAAAGGAAAGGATTGATAAATTTGACTAGGAACAAAAGAAAGCACAAACAATGTTTAAAAATAAACTGTATACTTTAAGGAGATATTTGCCCTATATAAAAATAACAACAGATTGTATTAAGAAATTTAAGTGACTCCCTCAAATAAGTATGAAAAATAAAATTTTTTAAATTTTAAATAAAGATGAATTATATGGAAGGGCAATTCTACTTCTAGGTGCAAAGATGAATACCGGAGTATTGTTGGTATTAAAGAAAAATTAGAAACAACAAAAATGTTCAAGGATAGAGAAATGGATAAATAAAGTACGGTATATCTCATACAATGGAATTCTAAACCAGAGTTAAAATAAAAATCTAGATCCACTCATATGAATATGGAAAGGGGTTAGAAAACATGATGTTTAATAAAAAAGCAAGTTGTAGAACATGTATAGTAATGATGCCATTTATTCTGTACATTCTGAATAGCTCTATGTATCTATTCTGTGGATTGTTCATGCATATACATGCACTTAGTTGAATATAAAATCATGAAAAGGAAGAATACACATGAACTTCAAGATAGGGGTTTCCTTTGAGGGGGGAGAGGAATGGGCTTGGAAAAATCCTTCCCAACTCTGTTTAGAGTGTTTCGTTTTTACCGTCACTTCCCCATAAAAAATCTGAAGTAAACATGACAAAATACCAGCGTTTATTAAATCATGGTAGTTGGTAACAGTGTTTGTTGTATTGCTCTCTATACTTTCCTGTATGTTAGATGCATTTCTTCATAATAAGGGAAAATAAAGGAAAGCAGAAAGCACTTAGAAGACCTGATTTGTTAAATGTACTCTATGTGATCAAAACAGAGGTCCCTCATTAGTCAGAACGAATGCACAGACACTATATGCGCAGGTTTTCACAGACACTATATTCATCCATCAGAGACCAAACTAAATTGGAAGTTAAGAAGCCTGAGTTCACCTCTCTGAGACCAGGTCTTGCTTTTCCCACTGGCTTCCTTTTAAGGATACAGTAAACACTGCAGTGTTTATCAGAACAGATCCTGCCTGGGCGCTGGAAACCTTCAGAGGTGCATTTATGTTTGCAGGCCACAGGGATACAATTTAGGCCACAGAAGCAATAATTTAAATAAAGGCACCCCAATGACCTATGCAGAGTAAGCAATCTCACAAATAGTCCTATTTTATGGTTACTAATAGGCACGTGTCATGTTACTGCTGATAAGATGCTTTGAATTCCTGAGGGGAAAAAATGATTATAAAATATTATTTACCATACTTTTTTCCCCTATTTTTGGAATCAGTGGCATTTTAATAGCTGCCATAATTTTGGTTACACTGTAAAGTCACCCATAAATCATTTATGAAGCTACCCGGACATCTGTCTCCTGCATTAGGTAATTAGTTTAGACCAAGTTATGGTGAATGATGTATATTTGTTTGACCATCTGCCTCCATAATATAGCTCGCTTTCAGGACGTGGCTCTTGTTCTGTCATATCATCAGTATTCACTGCATAGGTATATTACCCAAAGTTCCGCTTCTATTCTCTGATCATTTGTATCTTAACTCCTTCCATTAAGATTTACAGAGCAGACCCACAACTAACACAAGGGAGATTTAGTTTTAGAGAGATTTAGGGGATGTAATCAAATCCCTTTAAAGATAGACTGGTCAAATAGTTCAAATGGATGTTTTTATATGTGATGTGGTTTTCCTAAATCAACAAATCTTATTATACGTTATACACCACAATAACAATGACAACTAAGACCAGGGCTCTGAAACAACTCTGAAGTTCAGGGCCCATGTCAGACATTTCTTCTGGGGAAGAACAAGAGTTCTCAGGATAGTGCTGTGACACCAGCTTTGAAACATCTTGAATTTCCTGTTACATTCAAAACTGCTTCACACATGTTGGTATAGCAGCCTTTCTTGCTCCTTGTTCTATAAGCCTAGTAAAAGTGGATTATCATGTTATTCACAAGGGGTTAGTTTGTTGAAAAAAAACAAAAAAGAAAGGGGGAGGGGGGAGTGAGTCTTATTTTCCAGAAGACTTGAGCTATAGAATACAATGTGTGTGTGTGTGTGTGTGTGTGTGTGTGTGTGTGTGTGTGTGTGTGTGTTTTAATCTGAGACTTGGTTTTCCATAATAACATTCAAACGTCACTTTGTAAGGCATTATTTCTATTTTCAATTGCCATATTGCTGTTCCTACCTTACCAAGAATTATGGGTGAATAATTCATCCTAATTTTCACTTCTCTTTATTTTCTACATTTTTTAATAAGAAGCACATATTAATTCTAGAAGTAGAATAAAGAGGCACTTCAATTCAAGAATGTTTTAGGATTTGCCAAAATATTGTGGTTTCATCATATAATTTTATTTCTTCCATATCTGGTTCTGTCACTCACAGAGGCAATGTGATAGTAACTGGGAATTCCTTTATATCCACTGCTTTGCTGCAAATTTTAGGAAACTATGTCATACTAGCTACAAATTCATTATTTTGCCCCTGTTGTTACTAGGAGATTAAAACACTATGGCAAATGTTAACAAGTAGCAAAGCAAATGTAAAACCATTTGCTCTGCTGATATCTTAATAGGCTTCCTTTGCTGTAAGGTCTCTTGACACCATAACATGATAGATATGTAAATATCACTTAAATAGCAAATAACAATATAATGCAAGTGGATCAATAATTAGATCCCCACAAATTTAATATACTATAAGATTCAGCTAAAATAAGAGTGGAACAGCAAAGTGTGATTTCATCTACTAGATTAGACCAGGATGAATAGATAAATGCACATGTTTTAAAAGTCAACAACCATAGAATCACAGGCATTCTTATGTGTGCTATACTTTTTTCTTCAAGGCCTTATTCAAATTTTACCTCTCCCCTGAGGCTTTTCCTGTTATTTCTAGAATGGTCTCTCCTTCCCTGGCTTTTTCCATAATTGTGTCATTTTATTATAGCACTCACCACGCCTCATACTGTATTGTCTTCTCACTGAGGGACGTCATAATTATGCATATTTTGACATTTCTGACATTGAGATGCCTCATAATCTGTACGTATTTAATGTGGTGCTGTTTTCCCTTCCTCTTTCCTTCCTGCACCCTCCAATCAGCTCTCATTAAATCAGTGGAACGATTTACAATTGATCAAGCCTGGCAATAGCCTTACAATCCATTTACCTGGAGGACAGGTAGCACATCTGTTGATTCTTGTATTCTCTGAGAATATACAGTGCTTACAGGATAGTGACCTGGGGGAACTGAAATTAATAACCTCAGGCTCTCTTAGACTAAGAGGAGAATTTTAAAGAGGTGACCACCATCAGGAGGAATTTTTGGATTTATATAATTGGAGTCCTAGCCAACAATTTCTCCTTCATCTCTCCAAATTTACATTAGTGTTCTAAGTCTCAATCTCAAATGATTCTATGATATTGTTTTAGTCTATACGGCAGCAAACAAATCAGACTTCACCTATTTTATGAAAGTGACAAAATTCAAAGCCCCAACTTGCTTTTCTTTCTCTAATAGACACTGTGCTGAACCATCCAGAGGCCTCCACAATCTCAGGACTGAAGCACTTATATCCCAGCTGCTAGGAGTGTTGGTTGCTGCCAACTCCATATTGAATCCTGCTGCAGAGATTGGTTTTTGTTAAAGAAAACTGCTTAACCTAAATTTGCATCACCTTCCTGGGAGCAGCCCACATCGAATGACTGTCAGAGATATAAAGGCTATGCCCCCTGCCCTAATTTGGGACCATACTGCAGAAGCACCCCAACTCCAGAGCAAGCCATGGGATTGGCTGGGGTCTTGGTCATAAATGCATCACAGTTCAATTTCTTCCTCTACTCACTCCTGATTCCTTCTCTTTCCCACAAGAGTCTATCCAGAGATTACTATCACCCAAGGAACCTGATCTGTGACAGTTGGTGCATTAGGAGTGGTCCAGAAAAGTGAGTCAAAGATAAGATTTTGGAGCTGGACCATCCATGAACCAGTTAATAATAATAACCCCTGTCATTGATGGTAGGTAAAGCGTGGATACAACCTAGCATGTGGCAAAACTTCCACTGGTGGTGAACTGGGATGGCATGCTAGCAAAATGGAATGTTGAGCCTGTCTAATAAATGAGGCATTTGCCAAACACAGAGGAAAGAGTAATAATAAGGGTAATTCATCACCAATTAAAGACTAAGTGTGAAAGCCAAAGCCTGCTTTGCAAAGTGACTCTAATCTCCTGCCACTGGAGGACAGACAAAGCTGAGAATGAAGCCCAAGACCTATAAGAACAAGAGTAGAATTAACTCCCAATAATTCAATATCTCTTGTGGCTCTGATTCACCAAGATCAAGACTCTGATTAGCAAACGATGGGACCTTGAGACTTGAGATGGAGACATCAGAGTTGATGCACTCAACAATCTTGAGTCCCCAGATGCCCTGAACCCCTCTGTGGAAGTGACCAGCTCCTCCCTATTAAAGGCTTATGTCCCCTCCTGATGGAAGACAAAGCAGAGGGAACCTGCCCTTGCAAGACAATGTGGACTCTATTCAGCATCTTCCCTGACCTCCCCTTCTGGGCACTCAAATAACTAGAATTGAGTCACAACAAAATTTGGCCTGGGAAGAGCTGGGCATGTTAAGGGAGGGATGGGGTCATAGGCCAAAGGAGCTACGGTGCCGGGACAATGTGTACTGACAGGGACCAGGAGAGTAGGTGTGAGAATGAATGCTAAGGATTAAGGGGGTGGGTGGAATATAAAGGCCGATAAGGGAGAATTTATAGGTACAAGAGTAGTATAGAATTTAACACTTGGCAAGGACCCAACTGGACAGCGATAATATGTTACTAGGAGGGTTCTCAGGAGCTTAGAGAAAGCAATGGCCCACACGAAGCGATGTAGAAATACTGTGCCATATGGTGGAAGGAAGGATTAAGAGCATCAGAAAAGTAAGCAATAATGGGTATACCAGGTAAATTTGGAAAACCCACCAGATGACTCTGATCCACAAGAAGGCCCAGAAAGCATACTACTTAACAAAACAAGAAGGAATTCACTGGTGCAAAGGGCAACAGTATTGTTGAGACTCTATGCGGCGGCCAACCTCTGTAGATCCTACCTGACTGTAGGGGATATCATCACAAAATTGAGGTCCCTGGTAGCTATGGGGCCAACCTCTGTAGATCCTACTTGACTGTAGGGGATATCATCACAAAATTGAGGTCCCTGGTAGCTATGGGGCCAACCTCTGTAGATCCTACCTGACTGTAGGGGATATCATCACAAAATTGAGCTCCCTGGTAGCTAGGGGGATCATTGGATCCCCCAAAAATAAAGATGAGGGAGCAAGTGGCACTTAGTCATCTGAAGCAAAGTGGGTGCAATTATTGCAATGAGCAGCAAGGACAGAGTGGCAGCCAAGGGGGGCTGGCCCTTGGAAAGCTGTAAGGATGCTTAGAAGAATAAGACATCCCTAGAGATGACAGACAGAAGTAGGAGCCACAATTTACTCCACTAAACTTCCCCTTATAATTGTCTCCTGGAGAAAAAGGGCCACTAGAACATCAAATGAGCTGCTCCCAGGGCATACATGAAGCAGGTAGATCTGAATGTCTGGAGAGGAAGACTGCAGTAGATGCTGTGTGGTGCCCCCCAGCTCCTCGTTTTCAGGACTGAAGTACTCACTCCCGCAGCTGCTAAGAGCATTGGCCACTGACAGCTCATAACTGAGTCCCTGCCTAGAGACTGTCCTCTGCGGAGAGAGCCACCGCACCCAACTTCACACCCCGCCCTGACCCCGGGTGCAGCCACATTCCATGACTGGTCAGTGAGGAAATAGAAAGGCCCATCTTCTTTACCCTAATTGGGACAAATATGCAGAGCTATTCTAGATCCAAATCTCTCCTTGGAATCATCCGAGGCCTTTTTTTGTGACTGTCTCACAGCCCAAATTTTCTCTCTGCCGTATCTTTCCTCTTTCACCCATCACAGATGCTGATCCCAAGAGCATCCCCCAGTAAGTTTTCTGCACGCAAATCTCTGCTCCAAGTCTGCTTCATGGAGAGCCTGACGTGCCACACTCCCCCCTCACCACAACTGACATCAGCACTTTCTAAATATATGTCTTTGGACATGCTGGAGCAGAAACACCTTGAGGAAAAAAAAAAAAAAGTATATTTCTCAATTTCGACCCCAAACCTACAAGATCACAGTCTTCATGAATGGGCCCCAAGAGTGTGTATTTTTTAAAGCTCTCTAGATGAATTCTGTTTTGTAGCTTAATTTGGGAATGACTACTACATCAAGAAGTCAGACTCAAATCAGCCTGTGATGTATATCTTACCTCATCTTCCTGTTCCAGCGTACTACAGAATGGAGAAGTGACAATGGTCAAAAGTTGGGTACCAGCTAAATAAAACATGGGAAGCTAATGTCAGTTCTCAGGAGCAGCTAGTATGTTTTTGACTATTGGACACTGTGACTATTGCAACTCATCACATTTCCTCCTTTACTCAGAAAGCCAAAGCAGGGTTTGTAGCCAACCTCTGGCTTTTAAGAGAACCTTCTCATTTGTGTTTCCAAATGTTAACTTCATCCCTGGCTGCCTCTCATTTTTGCAATCCAACTTCCCTTTCACCCCAATTTCCTCCTCTATTTCTTGTCATAGTTTACATTTCACAAATTACTGTTGGCAACCTAAAACCCATTTTTGGCTCTTGTGAGGAACAAGTGGAGAATCGATTAAATGGGGGAGAAAGAGAAAAAGGATCAAGTTCGTGCTACGAGCAGAGGCACTAGTGTATGTACAGGACTTGAATTATTATAGATTATCACGAGCTGCTTTTACCAGACTGTTATTTTAGAATGAGAATTTACCACTGAGTGTTTTTCTTAACATTGGACAGTTACATCTGCAATATGTATACCAAGGTGAAAGGGTGAGGAGGGATGGGAGGACCTCGGTTGGTGTGTACTCGTTGCCCTAACTGAAGGTTTGAGTTTCACTGTTTGTCCTCAGGCGTGACCAGGTCCCCCCTGCCTGGCATCGGTCCTTCAGACCCAGGACATTACAACATCTGTACACAGGCAGCCAGTAGGGTGGAGACGGTGGCAAGGGCAGGGCTGAGGGATATGTTTAGAAGTCATCCTTGCCTTGTCCACAGAGTGATATTTATTGTAATTGTAGATCCCTAAATTCCCATCCAATTCTGCTCTTTTTCTACCCAGTAGCCCCTGTGTGTTTTATATTAAGATTCCGTGTCATGGGAGGGAAAGTGAAAAGCTTTCTCTGGAACAAATCTGGAATGGAAACCTAATCATGTTTTTTTTTTAAGGCTGAATAAATGTCCTAAATGAAAGTGCCAAAAAGTCTGACATTACATCCCTGATTATAAGTTTTTTCTCTTCTTCTGTAGTTGGTTATTACTTGGAAGAATAAAGCCACGGTTTCCAAATGTATCAGAATTTTAGAAATACAGCTTGCACAGGTTGAACTTTATTTTTTCCTCTCTGGAAGGTAAATGATCATGATTAATAGCAATTCCACTGATGGGACTCCTGGGCCACTTGACCCACTAAGGAAAAATGAGAAAATAAAATCAAGCTAAAATGCATTTATCTTCATTTCAAGAGTATGTGTTATTCACCTCTATTTATTTAATGGTATGTTCTATCGGTCTTTGGCTGAGCTTACCTAATATTCTTGTGCCTCCTAGAAGATTTGCAATGGCCCAGCTTCATTTTAGAGCTTTCTCTGGACTAAGCTTATCATTCAACCTGGCTTCCCACCCTCAGGTGCCCTCTGGTCCTTTAGAGACATCTGCCTATGGCAGGGAAGCAAGCGTGGGCCCTGTGGTCCATACCAAAGTGCGGGGCAGAACCTCAAGGCTTCTTGTTTAAGCCCACAAAAGGGCTTGACTGTATGTTAGTGCTACCCTAGTCAGATTGCAAGAGCTGAGAAATCGGAACCCAGAAGAGTATTAGGGCACAGGATAAACTCCTTCCTTAAGCACAAACAATTTTTGAGAATATTGGCCAATATTTACCTGGTTAACCTGGAGAAAAAAATATAGCCTCACCTTCATGTGGCATGTTATTGCTCATAACAAACTTTCACAATATCATTCATGGGGTCTAATGATAAAACTGTGAAGGAGGCAGAACTGGTGCTGTCATTCTCTTTACACGACCACCTTCCTTGCCTCAACCCCTGGACACTAGTGCTTCTTGTGCTCTGATATTTATGGATTTATATTTAAGATACACAAAATAATTAACTAGTTTTATTGATCAGCCTAGTAGGGTTGCTAAAATATCGTCTTCACATCCTTTTGGATAGGATGACCACTTCAAGGCCTCAGCTTCCTCATCTTAAAAATAAGGGGTTGGCATATGATATCACTTTTAGGTGGAATCTAAAATATGACACAAATGAACTTATTTACGAAACAGACTCACAGACATAGAGAACAGACTTGTGGTTGCCAAGGAGGGGGGCGTTGGGGGAGGGATGGATTGGGAGTTTGGGATCAGCAGATGCAAACTATTATATATAGAATGGATAAACAACAAGGTCCTACTGTATAGCACAGGGAACTATATTCAATATCCTGTGATAAACCATAATGGAAAAGAATATTAAAAAATGAATGCATATATATGTATAACTGAATCACTTTGCTGAATCACTTTGAATTAACACAATATTGTAAATTAACTACACTTGAATAAAATAAATTAAAAAGAAATAAAATATATACCCTTGGGAAACTCTCAGACATGTGCACAAAGGAATATGAACAAAGATGCCTATGAAAGCATTGCCAGTAATAATGGAAAAGTCAGAACAACACAAATGTTCATTAACAGGGTAACTGATAAATAAGTCGTGATATTATGTTTTAAAAAAAGGGTTGGTATTGTAGGATTGCTTAGCATCCATCTAGCTCTAATACTCTATTGACCTATAAAAAGTCCTAACCAGAGTATAGACGTGAGCAGTCAACAGTGGAAAGCACATGCCCACAACGGGAATAAGATGTAGGAAATTCTCCCATAAACACAGAAGAGCTGTATTAACTGGACAGGTTATAGCCTGTAAAAGAAAATAAGAAATAAGGGCCTTGAAGCAGAGAGACAGCATGTGGTCGAAGCTGTTAGTGATGCCACACAGACCATCTGGTCTGGGTGATCTGTCCATAAAATTTGTAATAGTGATGGGTTAAATTGGGTATATTAGGATATGTTGGGAAAGCATGAGTGAATCCAACTGGGGGGTGACTAAAGCAGATTATGCATTTCAAGAATGAACAGACATCCATACAGGAGAAGACCTGTTACTGACCATAAGATCTGGCTTCTGTGAGAATGGTGGAAAATTCCATTTTTCCATTTACCTTACTGGCCTCCCTTCTCAGCCTCGTTTGCTGGCCTCCCTTCTCAGCCTCCTTGCTGGCTCTTCCTCCTCTATTACAAACTCTAAGCACAGCTGTGCCACAGGGCTCAGTCTTGGGGCCTTCACTCATCTCTACCTGCCATCTCTCCGTAAGTTATCACATCTAGACTCACAACTTTCAATAGCATCTACATGATGAAGACTCCCATATTTTTATCTTTAGATCTGACTGCCCCACCGAGCTTCAGTTTCATATCCAATGGCTGATTAAGCATCTCAAACTTATCACGACCAAAATAGACTCATGATCTCCTCTCTAACTCCAGACCCTACCAACCCAAATCTCCTCCCTCCCCCTGTCTTCCAGTCTCAGCACCACCTTCCATTAGATGCTTAAACCTAAAAATCTATGCATCATCTATGATTCTTTTTCCCTCCACCTTGACAACCAGTTCACAAAACATGTCTCTGCCTATCATCATATCCTGAATCTATCCATTTTTCTCCATTTTCACTGCTATCATAATCCAAATTACCATCATCTCCTGTCTAGAATACCTTAACAGTGGTTATAGTACCTCTGGTTGCCAGACACAGTATCTAGTCTGTAGGTGTAGATACTTGACCATAGCTAGGTCAATCAGATTCCTCCCCCAGGAATTTGGATCTTAATCAGGAGGATACATAGAAGTCACCCTCTGTCATATTCCTATTTTAGGAAGCTAGTTGGAAATGAGTCACAACAATACTAGCACCATCAGGAGGCACCACAAGGGTTCCTGAAGCTGAGATTCTAGAGCTCTCTTGGCATTGTTCCTCTGAAGCCTCATCATTTAGCTTTTCTTTTAGTTTGGTGAGCCACCCAGTATCCTTCCCTAGGGAAAAACGCAGTGGAAAGTTTCCCTTGGGGGTCCCTGAAGATTCCACAAATGAGCTCTAGTTGGATGCCTGCCATGACAGATGACCAAAAAAAAAAAAAAAAAAAAAAACCTGATTAGAACAGCACCAGTCCTGTTGTCAGTGAACAGGGGCTTCTGTATTTTATTCACTGCCATACCATTAGTGCCTAGTACAGTACCTCACCAATACCATACCGCATTAACAAAGTGCGTGTTAAGTGAATGATTGAATGAATGTTATCCAGGCAAAGAAGGAGAGCAGAGAGTTCCAGACCGAAAAAGCATCACATTGAGATGAAAGAGAACATCAAATATTAAAGAAACTAAAAAGAGGTCAGCCTGGATGTGGCCTAGAGAGCCAGAGGGGGATGGTTAAAAACAAAGTGGGAGAGAATACCAGTCAGTAGTCATGTACGATTATAAGCCTGGTGAAAGTGTGAACTTCATGGAGAAGGAAAAGGGTACATCTTTTTAAAATTTTAGGCAGGGGAGAAAATGATAAAAAATTGCATTCAGAAAGGACACTCTGGCTGCAATTTGGAGGTTTGGGTTGGAGAGGTGATGAAGTTCAAATAAAGAGACCAGTTTAGAGTATGCTGAAGTAATCTAGGCAAGAGGTCTTGGTGGCTAGCCTAGGGTAGAGGTAGTGTATAGCGGTATTTTGAGAGAGACTTTTAAGAGGTAAAACGATGGTGATGGAGAGCTAGCAGGTAGGGATGATGTCCTGATATCTGACTTGTCTGCCAAATGTGTAGAGATGCCATTGACTAAACTAGGGAACGTGGGGGAAGGAGCAGGTATCAAGGGAATAGCGATGAGTTGAGTTGTGGACATGATGAGTTTAGGTTTCCACAGGACAAGCAAATGTAGAGTCCAGGAAGTATCTGGGGATATATGGGTCTGGAGCTAAGGGGATATATGTGAGTTGAAGATGTGGGTTAGGTAGTCATCAGCATAAAGATGTAATGAAGACATGGAAGTAAGATTAAGCAACAAGGTAAGGTAAAGAATAGAAGGCCCAGGACAAAACCCTTGGGAGAGGAACACCAATACTTATTAACAGGTAGAAGAAGAGGATACTGGAAAGGAGTGGCTACAAAGAATATTGGAAAGGAGTGGCTAGAAAAATAGGAGACACAGAAACGTTTTAAAAGCCAAGAAAGGGGAATATTTCAAGAAGGAAGGAGTGGTTAAAAGCTGCTCTGAAATCAAGTGAGATAAGGACCTCAAGTCTGCATTGCATTTAGCAACAAGGGTATCTCTAGGACTACCTGAGAATGATTCCAGTGAAGGAAATGGAAAGGAGTCAGTAGGAGTGGGTAAAAGGGAGGTGGTGGGCTGGGGGTAGAGTAGAGAAGTGAGGGCAGCACCTCACCTAGGAGTTTGTCCTTGAAGGGATTGGAAGGAAGGCAATTGTTGGAGAGGGATTTGGGGTTGTGGGAGGGTTCTGTATGTTTAAGATGCAGGCATGTGGGCATCTCTAAACAGTGAAGGGGAAGAGACAATAGGGGATAGAGGGTAATAAACAGAAGATGGGACTGAAAGTGAAAGAGATTCTAAATGCTGACAGGCAACCCCTTCTACTTCCCCATAAACCATCTCTCATGTTTTCCAAGTAACCATTTCACAGTTTCCTACTCTCCCAGAACGCTTGACCTCCCTGCCCCCAGCCACTATCAACTGAAGATAGATAGCTTCTCCGAATTCATAGAGAAGACAGAGCCTTCAGACAGGAGCTCCCTGGACTTTTTGTATCCAGGCCCATCTTCTCCTCCCTTCGCCCGGATGTGCTGAAAGAGGTTTTCCAACTCCTGTTTAGGGCTGTTGCCCCACTTGCCTTCTCCCTCATCTTCACTCTACCTTTCAAACAGCCCCTACTTTGGGCCAAGTATGCACTAGGCTCAGGAGACACAAAGTTGGAGAAGATAACGTTCTTCCCCCAAGGAGTTCAGAGTCTACTGGAGAAAAAGATAGGTAACAATACCATAAAGTGGATAATATTGTCAGTGCTGTGGTAAAAGTCTGAATAACCCCAAATGGTTCTTTTTGGACTCTCAGATAATAAATCCTCCTAAACTTCCCAAGACTAGGCCCTCTCAATTCATCAGCCCCAACTCATCAAGGATCATCATGCTAGCCCAACAGAAAAATGCCATTTTAACATTGCAGAAGAAAACAAAAACCCAAATTCTCTCAGGTGTATTTCACAAAATAGAAACAAACCTTCCTATTTTGAAATAGGAATATACTCCTAGTATATTTTCTTTAGATAGTAAGTAAACAAAGCACCCCATTCAATTTCAAATGTTGCCATTTATTTCTTGGTAGCAAATCTTAAGGGCCATGTTCCAGTGACAGGTTTGTGGAACAATACAGGAAAATCCTCAACATATATTCAGGCTTCCCTTGGATTTAGTTTGAGAGAGCATGGTAAATATGATAGACAAAGTAATTACCACCATGTTGAGCTTGCTACATTAAGAATGAAGTGTATTCAGGTATGAATAACTGAAATGTATGAAATATTCAAATTGTATCAGCTTGAACATGACATTTGAAATATGTAGTTTCCAATGGCTTCTCTCTCAGCAATGAACAGTCACCATCTGGGCATCATCAATAAGATACAAGGGCCCCTGCCCAAATACCCCATAAAATGAAACTGATTCCAGAGAAAGAGAGCAGTCACTAAAGCAGATCCAAAAGACTGTGTGGCCGAGACTACCATATGCCCTCTCCAACATCACTATTTTCCCCATCTTCCTTTTAGTACTAGAAAAATCTGAGTTTTAGCTGAGCACTTGGCCACCCAACTAGAGACTTTATTTTCCAGATTTCCTTGAAGGTAGGTGTGGTCATGTGATGATATTCTGACCAATGGGATGAGCAACTTCTGGGTTATATCTTTTAAAAGGAAGCTGGTTGCCCTCAATTCCCTTTTTCCCTCTTCCCTTAGGCTGGAAAGAGGATGTGATGCTTACAACCTGGCTTTGACCATGCAGCAGAAGACATTAGTCCAAGGGAAGGCAAAGCAACAAGTTAGAAGAAAACTTAGACCCTACATAACTCGTGGAGCAGAATCATCTACCTACCCCAGACTTCTCATCCTCACCTCTGGACTGTTATGTGAAAGAGAAGTAAACTTCTAGCTTACATGAGTCATTGTATATTGGTGTCTTTTTGTTACAGCAGCTTATTCTGACCCTGACTAATACAGCCTGGTTCTAGATAACTATCTCTAAAAAGAGGAACCCCTGCTGGTGCATACTCACAGCCAGTGGAAGAGAACCACATATTCCATTGGAGCCCAGGGACCACCAAGACCTCTAGAGGATCACCAAGACCTAACCTGAGTCTAGATAAAGCACCTGAGACAAGAACAACCACTGAATGGGACATACCCATCTATAGCATACTGGTCTTGTAAGTTTCTGTTATATCCAATACCAGAGAATCAGTTAATTATTTTTCATTGAGGTGTTTAAGGCAAAAAAAGAACCAGGTAGACAAAGTAAAAGTGTACTTCACCCATTGCTGCCACATTCCAGCAGCCCGCCAATACAGAAAGCAATCTTGCAATGAAGGATTTTACAACCAAAAATTTCACAGAACAATTAGAAAAAACAGCCCTTTGTGTACACTGAATGGTCAGCAATATGCTATTATTTGTTCTGAGAGCTATTAGCACTGCATTCCCACACATGGTCACAGTTTGCTATTTTTGCCAGTGGTGTCCTCCACATTTTTTTTTCTATTATCCATTGAATGTTATACTAAATACATATTAAAATATAATTTTTTTCTGAAACAGAAGCTTCCATTGCTGAATTGGTACACCAAAACATTTTCATTTTCATAAGAATTAGGGTTCATTTTTGGTTATAAACTCCATAAACAAGCATCCTTTTATTGCCTCATTGACAATTACACATATCTCTACCTTTTTACCTACTGAGTTTTATGGAAACTATTTCAACCGAGTAGACATTTATCATCACAGGAGAAACTCCCATCTAGACATTAACGACCTTAGCTTTATTAGAAACCCATTTTCCACAGATGTCCAGGCATGATTTGCTCCTTTTTATCAGGAAATAAATAATATCAGGTAATAGCTTCCTGTGGCAAGAGGTTACATCTTTATTACACCCAGGGACAGAGATATCAACCAGTCCGAGAACAGCCAGATGGCTTACCCTTCTTATCAAGAAAATTTACTTTTCACTAAGCCAATTGCAACCAAGCTCATTTTTAAATAGGAAGCAGACATTTAGGGTTCTTATAAGAGGCAGCAAATATGCCATCCATGAGAGTTTCAAATCTGCACTAACACAGATCCCGAACCAGAAACCTGGGCATCTTCCTCGGCACCAAGCCAATCATTCATCAGGTCCTATTGGTTCTAACCCATCTGATTTTCTGAATCTGTCTACTCTCTGTATTTTTAATACCACCCCTTAGTGTAACTATCATCTCGTACCTGGTTCACTGAAACAACAGACTCACACCTGCCCCATCCTCCCCCCTCCTTTGTGTCACAACAGTCTTTCAAAAATGGAAGCTCATTCCATTTAGGGTAGAGCAAAATGCCTAAATGTGGTTTTAAATGTCCACCTGATCTGCTCCCCTGCCTAGCTTCCTGCCTCATCTGCTACCTCCCTCCACTCCCTGTCCCTTACCTCTGACACTATGTTTCATTTATATACTAACTACTTGCAGTTCCCTCAAATAGACCAAGTTCCCTTCTGCTTCTGTGCCTTTGCAAACACTGTTCCTTTTTCCTCTCCCCACTCCCTTCCACCTCAACTTCAGGACTTAACTGATGCTTTCCTTGCATTTTCAGCACCCACATCATCTTCCTAATGAAGACAATCCTGGTCCTTTAAGACTAGACTAGGTACCCTTCCTATATGCTTCTCCAGCATCTCAGTGAATGAGTGTTGAGTTTTACTGACAAGCAATAGCACTGTCTGCATCAACTGGTTAGTCTTTTAAGATCTTGCACAGATGATTAGCTTGTGGGGGGGGGGGTGTGGGGAGGTGCTCAGGTATGATTATTACTCACTTCTGATTCTGACATCACCACCCTCAGCCCTTTGAACTTGACAACATTACCGATATTACTAGGTGTCTCAGAATCTACAATAAACAACTGCTCATATCAGAGAACAGAACAAACAGGGGCTTAAACAAAATAGGAGGTTACTGTGCTCTCACAGAAAGGAAGGCTTAAAGCTGGACAATCAATGCAAGGTGGATTGCAGCAGTGCCACAAAGTCATCAGGCACTGCAGCTCCTACTTCTGGCTGCTCCACTATCTTTAGCATAATGGCTTCCATTCTCAAAGCCACAAAATGTCTCTGGGTCTCTAGACACCCAACCTTCATCCCAAACAAGAAAAAGGGAAAAGTGAAGGGTAAAGACAGACTCTTCCTGATGCCTTACCTATTGCCTTCAGCTTATATCACATTGGCCACCCCTGTATGCAAGAAGTATTATGAAATGACGTCTCTCAGTGTAGCACAATGACGTCTCAGATAGCATCTTATTAAGAAAGAAGGAAAACGTGAACAGTGGGTAGGCAACTAGCAGTTTATTCCACATTCAGTCTAGTTTTGGAATCCAGTCCTGAAGAAAATAATTATCCTGTTTTATACATTCAAATTTCATGTAATCTAAGAAACAATTGTTTAGCAAAAAGAGCCACAGCAGGGACTTTTAAAAACAGCACACTTCAAATATGAAGGAGGTCTAAAAAATTTCGAATCATGTACAATCTTTCAGGAACACATCTCTTGTGTATAGGGAGGGATACCCTCCCCCAGAGATCTCACTTATTCACTCCTATATTATCCACAATGATGAATGTATTACCTTCTTTGCTCCTTACATTATGAAGCAGAATTATTATTCCCACTTTGTAGATGAGAACACTGAGATAGAGAGAAGATAAGTGACTTGTGCAGAGTTACATTGCTGGCTACAGCACCAGCTTTTGAACCCAGGTTGGTCTGACGTAACCTCTCCACAAGCTCCCCCTGCCCCACCTTCACTTTGACTAATGATTCTGTCACTCCAAGGATAGAATTTCCACCATGTTGTTTGCTACATTAAGACTGAAGTGTATTCATGTATGAATAACTGAAATGTATTAAATATTCAAATTGTGTCAGTTTAAACATGACACGCAATAACCAATGAATTGAACTGCCCAGGACAGTACTCAGGCCTCTAGACTCTAATTTTTTCTAGGTTGTCTTCTTCTGTAGCGTCCCTCAGCTTTCTCTTTCCCAAATCTTTCAGTCAGTGATCTAAGCTCTCTGTCACACCTCAATATTCTTTATTTTATAGAAGTATTTTTATTGGGTATATATAAATCAGAGTTTTTCAAAGTCCAGCTCAAATTCCATGGTATCCTTAAGGCACTCCATGATTTTCCTAATGAGAATTATTCCTTGTTCTTCACTTAAATTATGCTTTGAACTTCAGTTTGAGCCCTTAATTCCTTCTGATTTGTATTAATTTTGTGTACTGGTGTCCTGTTCTAGATTATAAACCCTTTAAGAACTTGCTTTTTTATAACCTCCCACCATCTGGCCTACTGTTTTGTCTATACTGGGTATTCAACATGTGTTTATTGAATGAATGAATAATCTAATAGTATTTTAGTATCTAGAGTGTCTTCCATTAGAGCAAGAGGTCTGCACAAATAGGCTTATTTACATTTCTCCCTTCCATTCCCCAGTGCCCATCACCATGTCTGATATAGAGCCAGCACCCAAACATCTGATAAATGACAAATAAGTGACTGAATCTCCTCCTCTGTTTTACAGACATTCATAAGATCTTTGCAGTTTCAATCCAAGTCTTTCAGAAGCATGAACCCACCGGAAGCAAATACCTCAAAACAGCTATTGCATTCTTGCAAAGAAATTATTGTAGAATGTGTGAGAACATCAAGTGGGCAGATATGCAACATGTCTTAGGGAAAATGGAAGTGTGGTTGTCAAGGAGAAAAGATATGAGGACAAAAGTCTTTGAAGCCATGTCATTCACTTTTCCAAAGTAATGCTGACTAACAACCAACCACCACACTTCAATGGCATACAACAATAAGCGATTCTTACTCATGCCTCTGAGAAGGTTGATTTGGCAGCTCTGCTAATCTTGGCTGAGCTTGGCTGGGTGGCTCTTCTGGTGTCAGCTGGACAATCTCACAGATATAGGGAGATGTACTGTTGTATGGGGGTCAGCTCGCTTTCAGCCAATATAGGATGTTCTTGGCTGGAATGACTGGGCTAAGTCATCTCTGTCTCAAATGTCTCTAACAGGCTAGCACAGACATTATTACAGTGATGAAGAGGGTAAGAATGAGGACAAGCCTGATTGCACAAGTGCTTTCAAGTCCTTGCTTATGTTATGCTTACTAACAACTCATTGGCCAAAGCAAATTTCATGGCTGGGATCAGAGTCATGTGAAAAGGAACTATAAAGTTATGTAGCTAAGAAGGAAGGGTGGAGAATTGGATCCATTTTTGCAAATCTACCATAAAAGTAAAGACTGAATATTGCTTGCTTAAACCTTTTGACCCTAGCACATAATAGTAGGTTCAATAAATATTTGTTGTACAGATGCACAGATCAATGGATGAATTAATGAAGCTAGTTTATGGAGCTCTTAACAGAGACTAGTCATCAATAATTCAACTATTAACTTGATGATGCCAGCAAGAAAACATTTGTCCAGAGATTTCTACAAGATCCAATATAATATCTTACAAAAATAGAAACAAGCACACACTTATTGGGTCCATCAAGCAACTCTGGGGAGGGGTTCTCAGAATCTTTCCCTAATGAACCAGAAGTACTTTCCAAGGCATCTACCCTTCCTTAGTTATCACAAATCTTTCCATACAACTAATCTGAGTTTTTATCATAGTTGTATTAAAAACATTCTAATATCATCAATTCTTATTTTCTTGCTAAACAAAGCTAAAGCATCAGAGAAGTAGCTTTGAGCTTAAATATAAGCTCTTTTATTGCAAGATTCCTGAACCATAGCTAACTACTGACAAGGCCATGCAAAATTTTCTGGAGTTTCTAGGCAGATCTCTACTCAGGAAACTTTAATGGAGGAGAAAGTTTTCCATTGGTGATTATATTGCAGTAGAAAATTCTGAACTGCAACTCATAACTGCTGTACCTTCCTCTATATCCCTTTTATCTAATCCAAGAACAGTAAGTAGCATTTTAGTGAAATGGATTTAATAAAAAATTAATTCACCCAAGTCAAAGGGTTAGGATGGTGGGACTTCTATATTGTACTTAAAGGAAAGAGGAAAAGAGCACCCTTGTTCCAAGAAATAAACCCAAGATCTTTTAGTGAGTTCCATATGGTAAACAAGTGATAAATATTAATCATTGATAGTATTTAACTTTCCAGATTGCCTGAGGAACATGAAAATTTGTATATGTATAGTTAGTTCAATAACTAACATTTATTGACTTTTAGTATGTTCCAGATTCTGTGTAAGCACTCTTCATTCATTGTCTCATTGAATCCTTACAACATCCTATAAGATGGGTATTTTTCAAATTCTTATATTTTTCCTACACATTTTACAGAGGAAAGAGCTTAAACTGCTACCAGTAGGATGACTATGCATCCAGGTTTGGCCAAGACTGTCTTGATTTACGCTTGTTGTCCTGGCATAATTATTGATGACGCTCTCCTTCACTCTTAAAAGTGCCCTGGTTTGGATGATTGTTATGGTCACCCTGTTAAGAAACTTGCCCACATCGCTAATAAATGGTAGAGCTAAGACTAGAAGGTAGGTTAGTCCGACACCAGAGGCAGGAATTTCACGCTAATATCCTCACTGTCTTACAAGTTCAACCATAATGATTATGGACACAAGTCCATTCCTCTAGTCTCTGACACCTTAAGTTCGGAAACTGGGAGCGTGAAGATGCTCAAATGTAATAAGACTAGAAAGTAGAACTTGAGTAAATTCTAGCTGTATTTCAAGAAGAATGGAAAAAAGCAAACTGCCCAAATGGCTGGAAAAGGAGGAGGGAATAGAGGCTTTTGAAAGCAAAGTCCATGGAATGACTCCTTTGGACAGAAATTTAAATATTCTTTTTATACATTTAAATATCAATGTATTTATTGAACTGCCACTGCTTATTGAATATGCACATTGAAAAGACCAAGGTTCTGTCCCTGCTCTCAAGGAGAAGAGAGGACAACTTTACAGTTGGAATATCCTTCCCCTTTCTTGTTTATCTTGTTACCAGTAAACCAACAACACTTATCTCCTATTGAGCAACAGGACGGATAGTTTGTATTTCCAAAGAGGGTCAACTTGGCTAACGTGTAAATCAACAACATCATAAATTTCTTCTTTCAACCCTCCCCTCCCCACCACCAATAGTAGGAATTAGCAGCACAGAAATGCAGAGGAACTAAGGAAGAAAATTGTAGGAAAATGTAAATAAGAACAGTTCTTTTATTTTACTCATGAGTAGATTTCTTGAGAAAAGAGACAACCACCCGGGTTTTTTAGATCACATTGATTGTCCTTTGCTACATGCCTTATGCAGAATTCAAGCACTTCCTCCTTATGCAAATCAAATTGGAAAAAAATTAACCTGGAGGAGTGGTTGTTTACTCATAAAAGAATTGCCATTAAATTATTTTGAGAAAATATATTGACTAAATCAAAGGAGGAAGAAATAAGCAGTCCAGAAAAATGACAGTTGTAGAAGTCAGTCCAAATTATAAGAACAGAGACCGAAAAAGAGTGAGGGGGTGGGGGAAAAAGCAATAAGAATGAACACATATAGATGTGAAAGGAAAGAAGTTGAAATAAGGCTTTCCTTATAGAATAATTAGAAAGAGTGTTGGTGACATTAAGAAATTGCTTTCCCAAACTACAATACGAAGCCAGAGCACCTCTGGTTCATGGGGGATAAATCAATTTTAGACAGTGAAAACATGTTTTCAAGTCGCTTGATTGCTCTGGAGAAAACTATGGGAGCAATAATGCAAACCCCATCTAGGAAACAGAGAGAGACAGAGCCAGAGCCAGAGAGGAAGCTCACTGACTCATAAAGGAAGAAAGGAATTGGGTGGACGCTCAGCCATCTGCCTGTCATTACCCAGAGCCACACCTAAACCATCCCAAGCAGATGAGACCGCCAGAGATGTATCTGCACCATCTCCTTGGTCACAGTGTTCCAGGGCGGAACATTTGTCAGAATGCTTTCCTTCTTACTGATCAACACCCTATGCATAAGATTATTCTCTTTTATTCTGTTTGCAGTGGAGACAGAGGGCAGACAAGCCCCTCACCTCTTTGTTTTCTTATAGGGTTAATGGGCACTTGCATTACTTTATAGTGTGGAGATACCATCTTCAGGAAGACCACTACCAAGAACTCCCATTGTCATCTCTGGGCACATTCACCCAGATCCTTGAAGCCTTTCCTCCTGAGAAGGAACTCTTGGGCTTTAGGAATTAGTGCATTTTGAGAAGACAGTTTTTTAAAATCATGCTAATGAAATAAAGCTTCTCATAATTAAAAACACTTAAAAGCAAGACACTTGGGGACTTCCCTGGTGACACAGTAGTTAAGAATCCGCCTGCCAATGCAGGGGACACGGGTTCGAGCCCTGGTCCGGGAAGATCCCACATGCCGCGGAGCAACTAAGCCCGTGCGCCACAACTACTGAGCCTGCGCTCTAGAGCCCGCAAGCCACAACTACTGAGCCTGTGTGCCACAACTACTGAAGCTTGTGCGCCTAGAGCCCATGCTCCGCAACAAGAGAAGCCACCTCAATGAGAAGCCTGTGCACCGCAACGAAGAGTAGCCCCCGCTCGCCGCAACTAGAGAAAGCCCGCGCGCAGCAATGAAGACCCAATGAAGCCAAAAATAAATAAATGAAATAAATAAATAAACAAAAAGAATGGGGGGAAAAAAAAAAGCAAGACACTTGGGAAATGAAACGCAGTCCCAGTGGTGGCTCTCAGGATATTCCAACTATTAGGACCCACCCAAATCCCTTAGAGTGTGATCGTTGGAAAACAGAGAGGCAACAAAGAACTCCAGGCAACCCAACATTTGGTTCAGGAAGCTCTGGATTTTGATAGCTCTCTCAGTTCTATCAACTCCTGTTTGAGCCCTCTTTTAGATGGGGTAAGTACTACTATTACTAATACTACAAATAATAGTGATAGAAAATTATATAGTTAGCATTTATTTGTGCTTATTGTGTATGGTGAGCAGGATAATGATCCCCAACCCTGCCTCCAAAAATGTCCTAATCCTCAGAAATCATAAATATGTTATGTTACACAGCAAGGGAAAATTAAAGTTGTAGAAGGAATTCAGGTTGCTAATCAACTGATGTTAAAATAGGGATATAATCCTAGATTATCTGAGTGGGCACAATGCAATCACAAAGATCCTGAGGCAGAAGAAGAGGGTAGAAAAGTGGCAGCATCACCCAACCATTGCTGGCTTTGAAGACAGAGGAAGAGGCCAGGAGCCAAGGAATGCAGGCAGCCTCTAGAAGCTGAAAAAAGCAAAACCAAAAAACAAACCAAAAAAACCCAGATTCTCTTCCACAGACCCCAGAAAGGAAGGCAGCCCTGCTGACACATTAATTTTATCCTAGTAGGACCTAGTTTGGACTTTTGTCACAAACTTCAGCACTATAAGATAATAAATACATGTTGGTTTAAGCCACTAAGTTTGTGGTAGTTTGTTACAACAGCAAAAGGCAACGAATACACTGTGCAAACGGTATCACGTCCGATTATCTCCAATTCTTCCAAACGCTCTAAAAGGCAGGATCACCCCATTCATACAAATGAAGAAACTGAGGTTCCACATGTTAAGTGACTTGCCTAAGGCCTCAGCTAGTAAAATGCAGAGCTGGAGTGCAGTCCAGGTGTGTTTGACTCCAAAGCCCATAGTTCTTCTCTATGCGAAACTAACCCATGTGAAATCAAACCCTAAACGACCTCAGCTCCATGTCCAGACATGCACTGCTCCGCCTCAGCTGTCAGACGAGCTCCATGGAAGCGGAACAAAGCACACACACAGAAAGTCAACTACCATTTAAAAATAGCTCCCTATCCAAATGGCCAAATGAAAGTATTATTTTGGTCTAGTTGGTCCTCGTTTATTCACTATGTAGGACTCCTCTGAGGAAAAGGGTAGAGGAGGCAAGGGGTGACTTTTGAATGTAGCCTAAGAGCGCGGCTGAGGGCACTTTGAATCAATAAGCAAGCTGATGCTTTGGCCTGGGAAATTTACTGTAGTCGGATTTGAAATTCTTTCTTGTTTTCACGTTTATAATTAATTACCGTGGATAATGCTTTTCATTAATATTTTAATAATAAATTACCAAGTGTCGCTAGTAGCCAGCAACTTTTCACACATTACTTAAACATACGGAGATAGGAAATCAGAACCGTAACTAGAGTGCATGTTCATGGATGACTAAAATACTCACATAAGAATTACACACTAATTCAACTAGAATAAAAAAAATTACAATTGAAGAGCTTATTATATACTATTCCTTCCCCTTCTGAGAAACATTTGAGCAGAAGCCTAGCATGGTTACCATGGCAACTATAATGCAAAATTGGCAGTAACTTTATGAATTGCAAATTCCTCCAAGGGTGTTGGGGATTTTTTTTCTACTTCCATTTTTAACCATCTCATATGCACTCTTCCAGCAATATGTTAAACAAGGTTTTTGGGAACTCATGCATCATTTCGAAATAAGCTATGTTTTAAACCCTCAAATTCCATTATTCTAACAAGTGCAGGCTAAACAGGGAACACCCAATTTACTGAATTTTAAATTGTCCGTCGTTTTTAACTGAGTGCTTAACACCTTTACCACCCTCATCTTCTCTTTAAGAGTTAGTCAAATAAATGGAATCCCGATCGTCTTTAGTGTTGTCTAAACCTCTCTGAGAATGGAGAAAGGGGATACTCCTAGTTTAAAAAACAAAACAATACAAAACAAAAACTCACACTCTCACAATCTGTCTTTCCCTCCAGGTAATTTCAATTACGTTGTGTCAAACCTTTAACCAAACGAATGGTCAATGTTCATTATTTTCCTTTCTCAACCCCATTTTCTCTCATAGATGCTTCTCTCATTAGACCATGAAAATGCCTCAGAGAAGCTCCTTGAGTAACCATTACCCAACATGGATCATTTGCCTTGGGAGGCTAAAGACTTACAAAGGTCGCCAAAAATATTGTGCTACAGTGTGTGTGCCTTCTCATTTATAAATCCTTGTAATGAGAGGTAGTATTACCCCATAATCATAGCGGGTTCAGCTATTAGCACGGCAATCTCCCAGCTGTGTGACTTTGGACAAGTCACTCACGCTTTCTGAGCTTCAGCTTCCACATCTATAAAACACGCATTTTCATTTTTGCCTGGTCCGTTTCACAAGACTGTTGCAACGATCATATAAAAAAAAGGATCATATAAAAAAAAAGTATTCAAAAGCTACCACATCCTATTAAAATACTACTATCAATTCTTCTGAATTTTAATTTCAGATGACCAATGTTAGGAATCTCCAAAATATGAATATTCTTTATCTTCAGAATCTGATGTTAAGAAGATAGGTGCTGATTCATGGTTTGGGTGTCTTGGGACTTAGGAGAAAAATTGAAACAAAGGTAAGAACAAAAAGATCAGAATTAAATCCTATTTTATAAAGGAAGACCTAAATGACTGCCTGGCCAGTTTCTAATTTGGAACACCCATTGGTTTGCAAGACTGTCCCCAGGAAATGACTGCATTCAAAGAACATCTCTAGACCAGTGTCCATCCACATGCTTCACGAGCTCAGGGAGCAATGGCGTTCTGTGCAGACAAGCGTGTCTACTGGTATTGTTCCTTTCTGTGCTGTTCCATAGAAACTTCCCAAGGTCAGAGGACCATTAGTTGTTTTCCTATCCTGGAACAGTAGCCTTCCAAAAGGATGTTAGTATGGCATGAAAGCCTAATATATCATAAACAAGATAATCAAGAGAAATATGGTGGAGAAGCTTCAAAAGACTGAGACTCTGCTTGGTTTTCGAGGACTTTCTATTCATTCTTTCATTCGTTCGCTCAATAAACACTTACTGAGAGCCAATTATACTCTACTCTGGAAAATAAAGGGACTAATCAGATATATTTTCACTCATGAAGAGCTCTCCAATGTATGGGGGGCAATTATACACCCCTCCTTTCTCGCCCCAACTGCATCTAAGGGTTAGGGGAACACAGAAATGGCAAAGATTAATCACAAATGGGGAGGCAACGAGTGAGCAGAGACATCCCAGGGCATGTGTTGTTCAAACTGCATGGATCAGGAGCTTTCCAGGTGGAGACGGGGTGGGGGGGATGCTGCAGAGGAGAAAGCAGGTGGAAAGGCTCAGGGAGATGAGATTGGAATGTGGCTAGAGCACAGGATGCCAAGGATGGAGAATAATGACCCAGGAATCTCAAAAAGTAGGTGCAGGCCCAACTCGAGAGCATGCAGTGCGTGCATTAAGCTATGAGTCCTGAATTTTTTGAATAAGGGAGAGAAATGACCCTGTCAGACCTGGGTTTTAGGCAAGCCCCTTTAGTAGTTGCAGAGTCGACCAAAACAATTACAAGTGGTCAGTCAAAGTCACTGACCTATCCAACAAGAGAGCCTGGGCAGACCTAAACCCCCAGGGCCTCAGGGGCACGAGAAGCCCGGGAGAGCTGCAGGAAGGAAGTCCTGAGAAGTGAGGACAAGTTTGGAAACCTGTCAGCGTGATCTCAGCAGGTGAGCACACAGATTACACAGTATTTCTACCTTCCCGAGGTTGGCAATCATACAAAAATGTGGTCGATTCCCTTCACGCTGAGTAACTCACACCAGATGCTGATGCCCTTAGACTCTTCCAGTTCCAGCTACAGTTCCCCAAACCATTTGTTCCCAGAGGTCAGGCACATGGAGCTCATTAAGTCCCATTCGCCAACATTTCAACTGTGTACAACTTTCTGTTTGCAGTGCAGTTGAAAGTTGAATTTGATTTACGAAGCATTGCGTATTCTTAGTCCTGGATGACAGCGAGTTCTTCTAGGAGCTTAAATCGTGGCTGGAGGCAATGGGGAGGACCTTGGACCAAAAGCTGGAACTGGAAATCTGGGCTTATGCTAATGATTTGTAAAGAAGAGAGAGCTGCACGTCTTAGAGATGTTCTATCTGACCTCCTTGTCATACAGACAAGGAAACCAAGCCCCAGAGAAGTCTGACGATGGAGCTGGAGGCTGGAACCCAGGCCTCTTGATCCTCAGTCCAGTGGCCTTTCCTCCCACTCCCACCCTGCCTCCCTACAGTTCAAAATACAAGAAAAGGAAAAAAGGGCGGGGAGAGGGTCTTTTCAAACTGTGATGAAATTCATTCAAAAGTGAAAAAAAATTCCCCATGATAATGAATTGGTACCTTCAAATCCTAGTATAAAATGAGAGACATTTGTTTGAAAATGACTTGCCTTTTGTTTGATTGGTACAAAGTTATGTAATGTGCCATATATGGCTCTGGAATCAAACCTAGGGTTCTTCATCTGTGAAATGGGCATAATAATATATACCTCAAAGCTGGAGGCTTTAATTTAATTAACCTTTGAGAAAAATGTGAAGAGACATTGGCTATTGTTATACTTGATATATATGTGGGTCTGGGCTTAAAATAGTTTCCCTGGGAGACTCACCCTATACTCATTCCCATGATACTGACATCATTCAAACTATCTGGTGCATTTTCCTTTCGGAATTGCTTCCAGAGCTAGAGTTTATATCTTAGGAGAATATTATCTCTTTATGCCTACATTTGACCAAAAAGAGTTTAACTCAGTTTTACCAACCTCATTCACCAATGTTAGCTGTGAGGCACTTTTAACCATTTATGAAAACCACAGCCAAATGCAAAGGATTAAGATTTGAAGATTTGCCATGACTGAAGATATTCAAAAGAATTTGCTTCCTCAAGTGGAGGGCATACATTTTCTGTTTGCTGGACCAGGCCCAGAAACCTTGGGAAAGTCATAGGTCGTGGAACCAAACACTGTTCCAGAGTCGAGAATGTGGGAACAGGGGTGTTGATGACTCAAGGTCAGCCCTGGAGAAGCTAGAATTTTCTGGAACTTCTGAGAGAGAAATACGGCCTCTCTGAAACAATTACATGTGGATTTTCACAAGCAGGAAAGATCATTGTAGCTCTGGTAATAATTAATTCTCATTCTGTGTGAGGGATTGAAGGAAGGAAAAGGCTTGTGGGAGCCCTAAGCACTCCTGACCTTGAATGCCAAGCAGCCTTTGGAAGACAGAAGAGGAGCACCTGGGTCACTCCTGCCCCATCCATAGTCACGTATTCAGGGTAATCTTATCCCCTTCTTCCTCCTCTTTCCCCCAAGAAACACACACACACACACACACACACACACACACACACACACACACACACACACACACACACACACATAGCTCCCTGCCTCTGAAACCTTCAGGTTCTAGCATTAGCATCTTGCCTGAAATTTACACCTCAGACATTTTCATTTGTCATGTTGTTATCATTATAACCTTATCATTACAGTGCAGGTTAATCATGAATAAAACAATAAACAAAAAATTCCTTTCCCTAGCGAGCATAAATAATTGCAGATGAATTCCTCTTGTTTGGGTCTTGTACCGCATAAAGTTATATGCTATTATAAGCAATAGTAGAGGATATTTTATTGCAAGAAATAATTTTTTCTAATTGTAGTGTTTATTCCCTTCAGAGTCCCTCACCCTGAAGGCCCAACAAAGTCACCTAGAGGGAGTTAGCAGCTCTTGCCTGCAATTTATGGAAAAAGTATTCTCTCTCCTTGGTAATAACCCTAAAGTTAAAAATGTGAAACCAAGCAGAAGAGGGCGAGGGATGCTTCTTTAACCAGAAGTTAAGAGAAAAAAAACACATAAGATATGAATTCTAGAAAGATCCTAGCTGCTGGGGGTGAAGGAGCAAGGGAAGGAAAGCCGGTGGTGCCTTTGAAAATATCTCATGCACTTGGAAGGCTTTTATGAAGTGAACCAGCCTATGGGTTGGATCAGTACTTAGACTGGATACAGCTCAATTTTCTCCCATCCCCTGCCCATCATGCCGGCTCTACCAGGTTTCTTTCCTCCCCCAGTAAGGAGATCTCAAGCATATACTGGGGCATTTGGGGCCACACTTGAGTATTAGAATAGTCTCTTTTTCAGGTATTAAAAAGTCCATCTACTGATTGATTCTCAAAATACTAATCTCTCACCCAATTTAAGGTTCCCGCCCCCCTGCTCAGTAAGGAGCAGCATCTCTTCCTTTGCTGTCTGTCCATTTGTTCTTTCCTTCACTCCTGCCCCCCTCACTGTGCTGCCTCTGGCTCCTGCAGGGTCAGGACGGAGAGGAGAGACAAGAGGTACAGGGGCAAGTCTTAATATTAACCCGTGACCCTGTGTTCTGTGCAGATGCCTTTTTTGTGTGTTAGGTGTGCAATCGCTGGTTCCTCCACTTTGGGGGGTCCTTAAGAGACACCCGACCACCAACACCCCCCTTTCCATTGTCTGCAGCCCTCTGACACCACAGTGTCCCTGCCCTGACCCTCACAGTGCGCTCTCAAGCTGACCGTGAAGACCTCACACGGCCTGTTTTTGCTGGGTTTGCTGTGCCTTGGCAGGAAGTCCTCTAGGGCGATGCTTTTCAGGGTGACTCAGTCCTGCCATCTTCCTTGGCATCTGTTTAATCCATGGAAAAGGTTATGCATCCATGCCTTCCCCCTCCCCACTGAAACCTGGAAGCCTAAAGCCCTCTCCTGCTGCCCTCTGCTTTCGCTCTGCCATCAAGCAACTCCAGGCAACCTCCTGCCTTTGGGCTGTTCCAAGCAAGAGTCAGGATCCTATCTCCAAGCCCCACAATGTCCAAAGAACTCACATCAAGCTCTCAAAAGAATTCTGAGTCAAGGTTTCTGAGTGTCACTCTCTGAGTCATGGCTCTACCTCACTGAGTAAACAATGGGTCCAAGCCAGCAGACATGCCCTCCAGGACAGGGACCATCCCCCCCGACCCCGCTTCCTCTCCACACTCTGGGCTCCCCGCATGGCAGGTAGCTCTACCTAGGATTACAGATCATGTTGCTTTTGAGACTATATCAGCCTTTGACTTAACTAAAAATTTTAAGCATAACATCCTTCCCTGTGGTCATTTTAAGCAATTTATAGAGCTAAACTTATGATATCATATCTATAGCATATATAGCATGCATTTTTTAGATTAATTAGAATATATAATTCCTGCATATAAAAGTTCATAGTCATAAATAGTATTTCCACAACACACAAGTCAAAGATGGTCCCATTATATATAGTATAGTAAGATTCATCACTGATGAATTAAACTTAATCCTGAACACCTTGTCAACTACACATAATATATGGTGCCTAATACATTCATAAATTCTTAAGAAATGGATGAATAGGTGGATGGATGAAATATTTTTAAAGCACCAAATCTAGGAAGGTAGCATGAAATGAGAGATGGATTTGGTTTCTTTTCTTCAATATAATAATTGTGACCTTGGGAAATGTCATTTAACCTCTTAATGTCTCAATTCCCTCATCTGTAAGTAGATAAAACAATCACAAAGACCAACTGTGGGCATCAGAGGAGATAATCCTGGGAGCTCTAAAGCTGTAAACAACAGAAAGGTGTTGGTGGGATGGGGACTGAGGTCCTGCAGCTCTGTTGCTGCCTTGAACAATTTCCATGCTTCTGTGACTCATTCTTACCATCTGCAAAATGGACAATAAAAGACCTCTCTATCTTTCCTTAGAAGGCAGTGCATTTACATCATATAGGAGGTCCTTTGATTTCAGGGTCCAGCAGATCTAACTAGCTGTACAACCATGGACAGTCATCAAAAATCTCTGTGATCCAGTCCTCTCAACTGTTTAAAAGGATAATGATGACTACTACATAGGGTGGTTGCAAGAATCAAGTGTCTTACAGTCATACAGCGCCATGTTCATAGATAAGAGTACTCAGCCTATACAATTATTAGAATCAACAGTGTCCTGTGAGTTTCCAGTAAAAGATACCACGGGCTTACCTCTCCCTTTATTGCCTAGGTTCAGTCATTTCTGAATAAGTTTAGTTGCTATGGTTACCTTCCAAAGACACCACATTTGAAAATGTGTTGGGAGATGGGGATTGATGGCAGAAGGCTTTAGTGGGGGACACAAAGCAACTTCAGCAACTGAGACATTTTAATACATGTGAACTCTTTCCCTTGGAAACCAAAGTCACATTTTGCCAAAATGGAAATGATCTCAGGAAGTGGAGTTTCAGAAGTTCTGCATCACATTTGGCCAGTCTCCTTCCCCCATCACTGGGACCTCAAGGACAGGTATATCTGGCCCTGAACCAACCCCTGAGCACCTCAGTTTCCTCCCCCAGGATCTGGCAGTCTGAAAGATGTTGGTTGCCAGACAGAATTCATCAGATTCACTTCCCAGATGCTATCGCTTCTGATGCCGAAAGAAAAATAGGTTGCCCAGAAATTGAGGTTGGAAAGGACGAGTGTAGCTGAGAAATGCACAGTGATACAAAACAGTAAAGGGCTATTCTTAACATTCATTAGCATATTCTATCTGAATATTGCAGGGGTCCTCACATCCTTCAAATCCCAAACTTAGTCCCTGGAGGGGCAAGCACTACATCCCAGGCTAAACTATCCCCCAAAGCAGAGTTATAAATGGTTCTCGATCTGTCAAAATCAGCCACGGCTCCAACACCGAATGAATAAAAGTTGGCCTGACCCCGCTTCCTGTTTCCAACTACAGCAAACCCAACACCTGATGGGGCCTCACCAGCAAGAGTATTGTATACTCAATCCTACTAAAAAAGACTCTTTCTTTCTGGTCATTTTTTCCCAGACATCTCAGGGAGCTGTCCTGCTCTTATTTGAAATTCAGACCAGAAGAAAGTCACCTCTAAAAATATCGTTTCCCACTTGCATTTTCACGATGATGCAGCACCACCTAGGGGACATTTTTATTCATTTCTTACTATTTCCACTATAACATTTCTTCTAAAATATCACAGCACCCTGCCCCCCCCCCATATATACATGAGATAGGTATAGAAGCTTCTCTGCACATATTTTTCAAGATTTCAGCTCCAGACTTAATTCAGCTGGAAACCCTGGTTGACTAGCTCATTACATAAGGATCACTGCCAAGGGCTGCAGTTCACATTTACAATCACTATAGAAAAGTTGCTATATTAAAATACTGTTATTAATATAATACTATATTATATTAATATAATAATATATTATGTTATATTATTATATATAACAGAATATATTTTATATTATGTAATATATTTATTATATATAAAATATGTAACTGTTACATATTTTATATACAAATATTATCGATTCATATTATAAAATATAGTTAATATTTTATATTATAATATAATTAAATAAATATTATTTATTATTATAAGAACCACCAATTAAGCATCTGCTACATGACAGGGTATATATATATATATTTATTTCTAATATATACAATAGTCCTTCAAACTGGGTATTAGCATCCCCATTTTACAGATGAAGAAACCAAGGCTCTGAGAAGTAAAAGACCCAGAATCCCAGATCAGGGCTGTCTTACTCTTTCCACTATAAAATACCGTGAGTTGTGCCTACACAGCAGTGACGCTGTTCATTCTAGTGACAATAAAGCAGAACATTCAAATATGCTTTCCAAAGAAGTCACTTTGAAGCCTGTACTATCATTCCAATAACTAACGGTCATAACATTTTGAGTACCTGTTGTGGGAAGTGCCTCAGAGCTGTGAGCTGCATGACAGAATCTCTTCGCCTTAAATGTTTATCACATGTTTAACAAAAATACGGTGGAGATACCATGGTCAAGCGGTGTGATTTTTTTCAGGCCCCTCCTCTGCAGAATTTGATTAGGTATATCTGGGCTAGGGTCCAGGAATTTGTATTTTCATCAAGTATGCCAGTGATTGTAATCATCAGGAAAGTTTTAGAAAATAATAGTGTAATGATACACGTATGAGCTTTGGGTTCAGAAGGACTTGGGTTGCAGATCCAGCTCTGTCTTTTTTCTCATTGTGCACTCCTGGGAAAGGCATTTAAAGCTTAAAGCCCCTGAGCATCAGTTTCCTCATCTATAAAATGGATATTAATATTTATTAATAGCCATCAAACAGGGTGGTGATAAGGACTGAATGAGACTATGGGTGTGAAATGCTAGTACAGTGCCTGGCATATAGTAGTCATTACTATTGTTACCTAATCACCCACCCTCAATTCATCAAATTTGTCCTCTGTGGCTTTGTACTATTTCCAAAAATTAAGTCCCCGGTAAAAGAATATGAAGATGCACAAACTATAACACAGTAACATGTACTTAATTTAAAAATAAACAACAAAAGATTCTTAGGAGAGCTGGTAGATAATAGATAGATAGATACAGAGATGTGTAATCTTTAGGATAAGAAAATGCTCTAGAAATAAGAAACCAACATTTAAAACAGTTTAACACTCAAGAGAATAACAAGTTTCTTGGGGGGAAAAAAACACAACACATTGATACAAAAAGTAGAAGCAACCCAAGTGTTCATGGATGGATGAATAAACAAAATGTGGTATATACATACAATAAGATATTATTTAGCCTTAAAGAGGAAGGAGATTCTGATACATGCTACAACATGAACACGGTGGACATTATGCTAAATGAAATAAGCCATCACACAAAAGGACAAATATTGTATGATTCCACTTACAGGAGGTACCTAGAGTAATCAAATTCATAGAGACAAAGTAAATGGTGATTGCCAGCGGCTAGAGAAAGGGGCAATGTGAGTTACTGTTTAATGGGTACAGTTTCAGTTTTACAAGGTGAATGGAGTTCTAGAGATGGATGGTGGTGATGACTGCAGAATAATATGAATAGACAATGCCATTGAGCTGTACACTTAAAAATGGTTGACAGATGGTAAATTTTATGTGTATTTTACCACGATTTTTTAAAAAATTAAAATACCCAGATTGATATTAAAGTCACAGTTAACATGAGTCAGAGAAATGTCTTGCTTGGTTTGTATTTCTAAGACAAAGACTGCCATGTGAGATACTGTGGCTTAGAAAAGCATATAGTACAACCTTTTTTTAAATGGGCAAGTAAATTCTCAAAAGTGTGACCAGCACTTCTTTGGTTGCCTCTGTTTTTCCTTAAAGCTACATGTTTACCCAAGATCACCCAAGATATATTATTGGGCAAAATAGGAGGCTAAGACTGGAAAACTTGTTCTGATTTTACTGACCCAGCCTGGGAGAGTGCTTTGAGAAAAATGGCTGTGGATCATAGCGCACCCTAAGGAAAACTTGGAGGAAGCGGGATCGTGAGCTCTTAAAACACGGTGGCCTGTGTGGAGTTCTGCACGGGGGCAGCAGAGTACAGAGCAGGTACAGCAGGGGCACAGCCTGTGGACTGGACCGGGCAGGACCCCGTTTTAACTACCGCCTGCAGCAGCAGCGGGAGCGACAGCAGTGGATGCAACTTTATGTGAACCTCAAGCTGGCGAAGAGGGCATTGCCCTTCCATTTCAATTATCTTTAATTGATTTTCTTCCAGACTAGCATTTAATAAGGTAGATGGAATATGTTTTGATGATTGTGACACTGAAGCACTTCAAAGGTCCTAAAATATGATAGCATTGGCTTTTTTGTCTAATTTAAAAGTTATGACAAAAGTCTTTATATATTTAGTAAATTCCATGTCTTTCTCCCTCTACTGCATTTTTTTTTAGTAAAATAGGAAGGAATTTCCTGAGACAATTGGGCACAAGTTTCATGCTATTCTCCTTTCCCTTTTTCAGGATTGTGGGTCCTAATGTAAAGAAATTGCCCAAGATGAAACTAGCAGATTTGCAGAGCTGCAAAATCAGGAAGTATGGGGAAAATTGGGTACAAGGAGAAAAAGTAGAAAATAAAGGCAGGTGGGCTGATTTTGCCGTTCACCTGCCAGTGAAATTTTATTGCTGCCTAGAGAAACCTTCTGAGGGTGAGGTACACATAAAACCAACTGACAGGGCTTCCCTGGTGGTGCAGTGGTTGAGAGTCCGCCTGCCAATGCACGGGACACGGGTTCGAGCCCTGGTCTGGGAAGATCCCACATGCCGCAGAGCAACTAGGCCCGTGAGCCACAACTGCTGAGCCTGCGCGTCTGGAGCCTGTGCTCCGCAACAAGAGAGGCCGCAATAGTGAGAGGCCCGCGCACCGCGATGAAGAGTGGCCCCCGTTTGCCGCAACTAGAGAAAGCCCTCGCACAGAAACGAAGACCCAACACAGCCAAAAATAAATAAATAAATAAATTTATATTAAAAAAAAAACCAACTGACAGTATATGTGAATATTCCTAGTGGGTCTTAGTCACGTGATATATGGGTCTTACCTTGAGTGAAATTCTTTAGAGAATTCAGGTAGTTTTAAAGAAAGGTATCCTATTATGTGTGTGTACATATACTATAATACATATATACACATTCTATACACACACACACATATATACTGTTGTATACTGTAGTATATATGGGTATGTATATATAGAATGTATATATGTATATACTGTAATATATTACAGTGTTTATTGCTGATAACAGAAACCTCTCTAGTTCAAACACAGTGTGCTTAGTTGACAACTTCTGGGCATTCACAGAAGCCCCCTTCTGCGTACAAGACGACTGGAAGGGCTGAAGCAGCAGCCTTTAATGTGACTTCCAGGAATCCCTCTGAGAACACCACCACAGAACTGGCTGTCCAGAAGAGCTGCTATCTCTGCTCGAAGCCCAGAAGCTAGGCAATCAGGACCATGCTGCCTCGTTGCTAGCTCTAGATCTAGATACCTTAGCGACACTGCCCCCGGCAAAATAGAAGCCCCATATCCTGCTGCACCAAACCCTGGGACCTCTGCTATTGCTATTCCAGAAAAATCCAACGTCCCTGACTGTTGGCAGAAATAGCAGAAATACGACCTCCATCTCATCTGGCTTTCTTAATCTCAAGCAGGCACATCTGTTTGGAGGAAGTTAGGTCACATCTGGAATTCAAGCTGTAAAGGGATTTGGGAAATGTATAGATTTCAGTTTTCTGGGCCCACCAGTGAGCCTAGCACACACATGTGCCACAAACGGGTTACAAGTGTGTCTTGTAACAAGAGGTATCTATTTCCTCAGCCTCCTGGGTAGCCACAGAGGGCTGGACAGCCAAAGGCCTCTTGGCCAGTAACCTCCTCACCTAATGCTCCCTAGAAGGTAGCCTGAACAGCGTGGGGTCTGATGGTTCACTCCTCAGCTCCTACGGATAAATAATATGGGAGGTATCAGGCCCTCGCTGTTCTGCTGTGATGCTGTGTGAAGCCGAGAATGCATCCAGTCACCCAGACAGCTTCTAAGAAGCCTGCTGCTGAGCAAGCCACTGACCATCCTGGACAAGAAACACGCTAGCTGCTGGGTCATTTCATGGTAAGGTGCAGTCAGGGCTTGGGAAAGGCCAGCTCCTCATGAGTACAGCTCCAGGTAGATGCCCCAAATCTCTGTCTTATGTTTACTTATGTCTATTTGCTTACTTATGTCTATTTGCTAGTTGCAGGGTGACTGCTCTATCAACACACACACACGCACACACACACACTCTATAAATTAGGACTTCACTGTTATTTGTAAATACTTGATATGAAAAAATTCAATTGCATTTGAGATCCACTTGTATTATCACAAAAAATATCAACATCACACTTGTCAATGACAGAACAAGAAAGCTGTTGGGCTCTAAACATAATTTTTAATTTTTGAATGGTTTTTAAAATAGTTTTAAATTGTTCCATCAGTTACTTATGTAAAGCTTCCTGCCAATGACAACAAAGAATTTGATAAAATATTTTGATCAAGAACTGCATATAGCCATTTCAAGCATACAACTTGATATTTAATGGTTATGTCTAGAAAGCAAGATCAAGCTTCTCATTAAGGAATTTGGAAAAATTAATGTGTTTGGGAATTTAACACAAAGTCAATATTTAAAATCTTCCTTAATACTTAGAATTTTACTGATTTTAGTTCTTACTACATCATATAAAGAAAATATATTTTTTTCTACTAAGCTCCAAATAAACACCAAAATACACTCCCACTTAGTGCTATGAAAGCTGTTATTTTCTTTGTGCACCATGACATAAAAAAGATAAGGCTTGGAATGGAGTAGAATGAGCCAATTTGCAATATATGCCGCAGTGTCACATACACAAGATTTCACAGTAGATGTAAGAAAGTTATACACTTGCAACATTAACATTCTCAGCAAAGGATAATTCTCCTGGCTGTTTTCCCTTTTAAAATTCAGATATCAAAATTTATCACATGTACCTCCATCTATATCATTCATTCCATCTCAAAAAACCTGGGAGAAACAATTTTCACATCATATATGGTCTCCCTTTGTACGTTGCCAAATCTTGTTCACCCTCCTCTGTTCAGCTCTGTACAGCTCTGAAAACCCAACCCAGTGACCCCTTTCCCCTCTGACTTCCTCTTATCTTCTGCTTTGTCATACATCAGATTATCTTTCAACATACAATAATGGTGTCTTATAAACAACTTGAGAGGATCTCTGTGTTAATTTCTTTATCTCCCCCATAGTTCTGGGCATATATTAAACTCTTAGTGGTTATCATTAATTTCTAAAATGCTGTTTGGGAAATCAAACAATAGAAATGGATTGAGATCAGCTAATGATTTGCTTTCTGATTTTAAGTATAATACATATTCATTCTTGAAGCATGAAAAATAAAGTATAAAGAAAATGAAAATTACAATTCTATCAATACTATTCAGAAATACCACTTTCTACATTTTTATCCCTTTTCTTCCTTTTATGCACCTCTTGCCATTATTTAAAACAAAATTTGAATCCTCGTATATAAACTCAGTGTTTGTTTCTCCATTTAATAGAATTGTAAAGTTTTCCCCACATCATTAAGTAACTTATGGCACGTCCAGATAATATTTTACAAATATTAAAATGATGTCTTAGAACAGCGCTTCTCAAATTTTCATGAGCATACAAATCACCTGGGATATTGTTAAAATACAGATTCTGGTTCAGTGAGTCTGAGATGGGTTCCAAGAGTCTGCATTCCTAACAATCTCCCAGATGATGCTGATACTGCTAGTCTGTGGACCACATTCTGAGTAGCAAGTGCTTAGAAGATATATATTCCATTAATGATGAATGCTTAAATAGTTTCCAGTGTTTGGCTCATACACAGTGAAATATCAAATCAATGGAGTGATAAGAATCCTTACACATATTGTGGGAATAATACAAATATTTATCAAGTGTATACTAAGGGTGCATACAGGCGCAAAGATAATTAAAATTCTAACTCCTGGTCAATGTCAATAGATATCAATATTTTCAAGACTCTGCATGCATACAGCTGAAGGACATTCCAGTGACAGAAAGCCCATCAGTGGTTTCTAGGGAACAAAGGGAAAGGCAAAAAGGGAGGAAACTTTTAGGGGTGGTGGATGTTCATTACCTTGATTGTGGTGATGTTTTCATGGATATTTTATATATATATATATATTTATATATATATTATATATATAATCTGTTAAAGCTTATCAAATTGTACACTTTAAATATACAGAGTTTGTTGTCAATTATACCTCAATAAACCTATTTTTTAAAATATGGGGAAAAAAGCCACAAAATGTGTTCCAGAAAGGTTGTATTAATTTACATCCCACCAGCAGCATATGCAAGTGCCTGCCTCATTTCCTTTGTCAGCACTATAATTCTTAAAGAAAAAAACCCCATGATGCTAATTTAGAAAGGCAAAATCTCTCACTTGTTTGAATGTGTGTGTCTTTGACTACTAGTAGACTGAAATTTTTTCATGTTGATCAGCTCTTCACTCGTTTTTCTTTTGTAATGTGTGTTTATCAACTTATAGGAGCTCTTTATTTAGATATGTGTCATAAATACATCACCTATTTTTTTTCTCTTGGCTAGATGTTTACATTTGTGTATGTGATGTAATTAGAACATAAATAGACATTTTAAATAAGTTCAAGAATCAAAAAAATAAAAACAAAAACAAAAGCCAATCTTAACACTGCTCAAAACACAAACAAAAAAAGCTGTCAGGACATAGAATTAAACATAAAAAAAATCAAAAATCTTTTACAACACCTATTTCTTCCACAAGGTGGCTGACTTATTAGCATAAAACTACATCAGAAGCAAGCCATATATATAAACATAACAACCTTATACCTGTCATATTCACTCTTTTAGTTGGTTAATACAGTAAAGTAGGTTAGTTTTATCCTCTTTAAAATGAAGAGTTTGGTACTGAGGTATAACATATTTTGTGATTTAATCAGGAATAGTCAGAATTTGGATTTATAAACTTCCACTTTTTGTTTATTTATTGATCCTAATTGTGTTAGAAATGGGTCCATGAAATCAACCTGGGGTTGAGTGGTTTTTGTTTTGAATCAACTGAATAAATACAGAAAAGGAGAATATTTACATATTCTCCTGGAGAGGAGAGTAAATCTTTATACTAACAATCCTGAGAAGACATATTTTTAAACTGTTTTCCTTCACTCTATACCTGAGTCTCACAAGATTTTTTTAGACAACACAGCAATGAAGAATGCTAATACTAGTAATACTGGTAAAAGAGGAATGCTTCTTTATCTGCCATGCCAATTGGTACAAATTCAAGAAAACTAGTTCCTCCAAAAGGTAGTTACAAGTATTCATAAATTTGTCCAATCCTTTGAAAATGAGTCATAATTAGCCACCAGAAGAGACAGATATGCACTTACCATTTAAAGAATGAAAATTTTAGTTTCCTTAATAGACTATTTTCAACTCTTGTTCTGAAGCCTTATAAGGTTAAATCATTTGGTCAAGTAAACAAAACTAGATGATGTCCAATCTGGAACAAAAGTCCAGATTTCCTGAGGTACAAGCTGAAGAGCAGCAGGAGATGAAACGTGGAAATAACGTGGAAGATAACGTGGAGATAACGTGGAAATCAATGATGTGGCTGAGGGTCCAGAAAAATCCAATTCTTTGAACTTTTACTTCCTCATCCATAAAATGAGGGAGGTGGATTAAATGACCGATACACTTCCTTTCAGCTCTAACCTTCTCTAAATGTAGGCGAGATAAGTTGATAAAACCTGTGACACATGCAGTCATATTGCTAGAGACCTTTTATTGCCAACCTGGGGTTTCTCGACTACTTTTTTTGTAAGTCCATGTCAGCTCAGGTTCAAACTCTAGCCCTATGCTATTTATGTAGCTTTGATAGTTTATCCTCTTATTAGATAAAAGGAAACAAGGGTCCCAAGAGATTAATAGCAGCTACACCTCAAAGAGTTAAGATAATGAAAAGAGAGAATACATCCCAATACTTAGCAGTGCCTGGCATAGAGTAAGATGTCCAGTAATTGCATGTCTGCGTATTTGGGGTACCTTAGTCCATCCAGGCTGATATTAACAGAATACCATAGATTGGGTAGCTTATAAACAACAGAAATTTACTTCTCACAAATAACTGTGGGAGAGGCTTGGAAGTCCAAGATCAAGGCTCTGGCAGATTCTATGTCTGGTGAGGGCCCCCTTCCTGGTTCGGAGATGGTCATCTTCTCACTGTCCTCACATGGAGAAGTGACAAGGGAGCTCTCTGAGGCCTCTTTTATAAGAGCGCTAATCCAATGCATGAGGCCTCCACCCTCATGACCTAATCATCTCCCAAAGCTCTGCCTCCAAATACCATCACACTAGGGGTTAGGTTTCAACTCAGGACTTGTGGGGATGGGGTGGAGGTGGCGGCACAAACACTAGGTCTTTTACACAGGGCTAAAATAATACCAACTTATGTGGCACTCAGGTTTCATAAGTGAAACCTGCTGTATCCACAATGAGTCAAATATTAGGTAGACAGGCGTATGACAAACTTGAACAAGTACTTCCACAAAAGGATGAACAAACGTAACTGAAAAATAGCCCTCAGGTCTGGCTCACAAAACAGTTCAGCTATATATTTACTTTAAAAGACTTTGTGAAATGGTGGGAGGGCAAGGGGAAGAGGGAGAGAGGAATGACCTCACCAATGGCAAGAACTGTGGTGTTAGCAACCCACAACCTATCAATCTTAAGAAATTAGGACTCCTTGCCATCTCTGTACTATCTCATCTGTGTTTCTCTTAGTAAGGGCCACAAACCACTTCCACCTAGAATGCTTGTTACAAGTGCAGATGCCTGATCCTCACCCATTTTTAACACGCTACCTCATTAATTCTTATACATTCTACAATTTGAGACCCCAGCCCAATTGCTTTGTGGCCAGTGCTTGAATGTGGTCCATACCTGAGTCCTAAAACAGCTTAGATTCCAAACCTGAGGACTGCCCACATCAACTTACCTGCAACCCATCACAACTAAGAAATCAGTTTTGAATGCATCAAAGCTAATGAGAAACAGTAAAACCTACAGCTCATGAATTTATGAAGTATCTGGGCACTGGAAGGAACAGGTATGACTGCAAAAATGACCCTTCTCGAATTTTCTCAGCATATTCTAAAGTGCCAGTAACAATATTTCTTTCATTCTCAACTTTAATTTTAGCAGTGAACTGAAATAACACTTTCTATTATGGTGAGCAGTCAGGTAAGTTCCACCGACAACTGAATTGTAGTCTTTATTAAAGTTATTTTTATAAATTTATGTCTAATAACATTAAAAGGTTGCTTTTTACTTTAACATGTGCTTTGTAAATCTATATCAGCAGTAGAAAGTGCTTCCGGTGAATAGATTTTAGTCTTCAAAAATGTGACTGCATCCTTCATCTCTAGTTTTTCCACCTCCCAATTATTGACCTTACCAAAGAAAGAGGAAAATAATCAGTTTGCAAGAAGATGACGACGTATAAAATAAAAGCTAGTTTCGAGATCCAAGGATATTAAAATAACATCAGCAAACCACTTATAGTTACACACATTTTAGAAGTTTAGTAAGACTATGTGCTAGGGTCGAAGAAAGCTCTCACAGTGAAAATTACAAAAAAACTTTAAAGGTCCTCTAAAGGGTGCAAAAATTCCTTTCTTGGGATAATCTTCCTTAGAATATAAATAATAGCCAATACGAAAAAAAAAAAAGTGTTACAGATTAGCCCATTAAGAGAAATGGGCCATCTTAACCTTGGTAATCCAGGCATGATCCAGTTTTGGATACTAAAGTACCATAATGAAGATTCAAATATTTACATTTCACATTATATGCAGGACCAAATGAGTGGCATTTAGATAGATCCCAACATTAACATAAATATATATTTATTCGTATGGTTCTTGCTCCATACCGAGACATCTAGAGAGGCTGTTCAAGAAAAGTTGTGCTCAGAATCAAACAAAGCCTAAGGAGGGAAGAGGAAGAAGCATCCTCTTACAATCATCCAGCATTTTCTAGTGACAAACATCCTTAACAGCCTCACAATGGCCCATGATAACAAAGCTTTAATTAACATCTTTTCTTCTCCTGTTCAAGATAACCTAGAAACTGAATATGGTTTCATGTGTCTTAAATTAAAGAAGTACACATATTATCTACATTTTTCACTTAACAAAAATGATTAAAGTTGACTAAATGTAGCACTTATAAAACCCCAAGTAAATAATAGTAATCAGCTGAGTAGGAGCCAAATCATGTACCAGAAATGTGCTTTTTCAAAGAAAACAATAACTAAAACACTTATTCCAATACTGCTGACAATTCATCTAGTCCTAGTAACCAACTTCAACCACAACATTCCAGCAGAATGAACATCAGTAATTAAAGACTATTTCATTTGCATTTTTTTCTTACCAAGATCACATGAAAACCCATTACTTTCAAATGCCGCATTTTCATAGCAAGGAATCCTCTGGGGTGGGTTGAATCCAAACAGTACGTAGATCTAGGAACACAGAGTACAGCTACTCTGAAAACAAAAACACAAAACGTGAGACCAGTTACTAATGAGATGACCATGTACAATCCTGCTGCATCCTCGTTCTTTGGAGGTTTCAAAGCTGAGCTCTCCACTTAACCACATTCCTCACCATTCCCTCCGGTGTTAGTCCTTCACTTCCTCATTACCTAGACTATGTAGATATTCCAGTATATGAAGACTATCTTAGGAACCACAAGCTTACAAAAATGCTTTATACAAACAGTATCCCTTAACCATCTTTAAGAATGGCTACATTCTCGATGAGGAAAATTTTCAGATATGAAAGCACCCATTTTAGGGCTTTCCTGTGCAGAGCTAATCTCTGATCTAAACATAATTATTTATGCTACTAGAAGCACTGATGTAAATACCAAATGGAAAATGCTCTGCTTGTACATATTGTCTCCCAGAGACAGACACATTTAAAAACCAGAATGGGGAGACCAAATACAAAAAAGAAAACACTAAGAGATAGGCAAGACTGTTGAAGAGATAAAATGTATACGTGTAACAAAAATGTGGAAGGTGTAATTTGTTTTTCATTGTTCATGGCCTTTTGGAAAGATTAAGTTCATTGGGGGAGAAAAAGACATTTGTATCCTTACTGTCTTCTGTTATACTCTGGCTGTTATCTGAGATAAAATAAGAGAAATTTCATATCTTTAAAGGAACACTGATTCCTCACTTTTTCTCGGTACTTTAGGCTGAGAACTACTACATTATATTATTATGCCAGAACAGATGAATACCTGAAAAAGAAAAATGATCTTTCAACTTGGTCAGAGAGAAAGCCTCTTTTTGAGGGAAGATGGGTAATATGTAGAAGGAAGATAGTGGCTGAAAAAGATGGCCAAGGAACAAGCTAGATGGATTTAGAAAGGCGCAAAAGTTACAGAGCTGTGTATGAGTGGAGAGGGATGAGGAGATAAGAGTTTGAATCCCTACAGACTTTTTCTGTACCTCTCTCTACCATACTTATGTGCATGTGCTACAAAGCAGTAGGGGATGCAGGTCGCTTGGGGTCAGGATCCACGTCTGACTCATCTTTGCGTGCCCCACAGGCCCTAGTAGAGCCTTTCCGCAAAGAATGACTGAACACAGGGTGTGCGCAATATGACCTGATCCAGATGCTTACAAGGCAGAATATTCTCTCAGGGAGTAGCATCAATTTCTCCCAGAAATACCCTCTGTACTGTGTGAGTCAAGGAAACTACTTCTAACTAACTTCAATATGGTTTGATCCATATACAATACAGCTTAATTAAAAAGCTGAAGTTTCTCTACCTTTAGAAAGGTTTGGTGGTAGAGAAAAATATTTTTTGGGTATTTGATTTTAGTAGAAGCCGTCATTCTTTATGATCACTACTGCATTATCTTGTCAAAAATTTACACTGCACTGATGGTTTCAATTATATTAGCATTGTTTTATTGAACTGTTTAGCTTTAAAATCTGATTTTAAAAAATTGCCTGTTTCATTAAATGGACAACTCCAATCCACTGTCTTCAACCACAGTGTCCCACATTTACACCTAAGGGGTAGATTAATGGATGAGACGTCCCTCGGTGCATTACAAGCTCTATACAAATATAAGGTCTTTGTATTGTTACTGCTATTTATATGAAGTCTTTGAGAATTAAGATTTAAATTTAGAAAGTTCAGCAAATGCGTATGTGTAAACAACCTTTGAATATTTGTAGCAGAAGTTACCGCATCCACGTCAGAAAATGGAAGCACTTGGCTCCTGTTAGCATCCATTCTGATTTCAAAATCTGAAAGAAAAAAGTTGATACTAATTTTTCAAACACTGCTCAAAGTGATTTTTTGTTTGAAAAGGTATACTACTACTACCAATAATTATAATGGCAGCAGGTAAGCTATACTGAGCTTATTTACCATGTGCCAAATACTAGTCTGGATTGTATATGTATAATCTCACTTGTTGGTCACAGGAACCCTGTGAGATGGGTACTATTATTATTGCCATTTTACAGATAAGGAAAGAGGCTGCTGAGTGCCTAACGCATAGCACTAGGAAGTAGTAGAGTGAAAATCCACACCCAGCAGGCCAGCTCCAGAGCCAATGCTGCACCACACTAGACTGCTGCAGTAAACTCCTTATCTTTTGTCAGAAAAAAAGTAAAATAGAGGAAAATTATATAAAGTCCCATACCAATATAATAATTATGTGGCAACCATACACTTTTTGAGAAGCATCCTTCTCCCAGAAGGCTACTCAGCACCTCGGCAACCTTTGCATGTGGATGTAATGGCGTGGGGGGCAGCTGTGGCAGAACTAAGTGTGTGTCCTTGTGACAAGGAGCTTCAAGTTTTAGACAGGCAGCCAAAACATGAAGCTTGTGAACATTCCTCTCCACGTCACCTAATAAAAAAAGAGAACGAAAATATATAGTTAAGAAAAATATGAATGCTACATTTAAGAAATTGTATTAATGCACCTATAATTCTGATCACTTGCTTCGTATCAGGAGGAATCTCTCTGTGTCTCCCGAGGTCCCACAGTGTGTAGGTCAGTGCCCTGATAATGCTTTAAACTTTAAAATATCTTTCAAGGTGCTTTAGCCTCAACTCTTCACTGAACAGATGGGAAAATGCTCAGGAATGTTAAAATGCTTCCTGATTAACTAAAGGCAAAGTTGGGACTAGATTCCAGGTCTCCTGGGTTCACGGCTGTTTCCTCCACGTTAGACTGCTTGAAAAATCAGCACGTGGTGTTCCTTCTCCACACTTCAACTCTGGAATTTCATACTGTTGTTTTTAAAAGGATTTAAAATACTCTATTCCCAGATACATCATCAAATTTTACACATCTAGCCTGATATTGCTTTTCCTTATTTAACAGTAAAGACTGAAAGACAACAATTAATTTGGTTCCAAGAGTAAATAAATTCACTACTTTGGTAACTATTTGGTTTCTTGATCTAACAGCTGTGCCCTCATTACAGGCCATGAGTGACAAAGTGTTTATAGCTGCAAAAGTTGACTTAACTTGGCTTCAAACGTGACACATAAGGATTAGAAGTACAAACACCTCTGATCAAGGCATAAAGAACAACCTGAACATTTAGCCTTTGCACAGGTGCATGAAGTGTAAATAAAAAGAACAATGACGCTGTGTTTCTTATTCTTGCCGTCTATGGGCAGGATCTGTCATTAAAGGAGCCTCCGTCGGTTTGCTGGTTTGAAGCACGGCCCTTTGACTTCACCATCATTGGTCCTTTCATCAGGAGCACCCGCTCCACACGTTTTAACTAACACTGCTGCAACTGAGACCCCAATCAGAATCACCTGGTAGCCTGGCGGTACTGCTTTATTTTAGTCACCACTGTGCACTGACATCCTACCTGACGTCAACAGATCATGGATGATGTCCTTTTGAAGAAGCTGATTAATAGGGGCCAGGGGAAAATGGTTCATCAAGCAAAACGAACACACAGCATTCAACAGGTTTTCAGAAGAGATGTGGTGAAGACTACCAGTGAGAGCACTAGCCATAACTTCTAGGAACCTACAGGGGCAGAAAGGAAAGTCAGCTTTCAAATATGAAGAGTAGACAAGGTCATGGCAGAGCTAGTGAGGTGTCAGAGAACTGACAGCCTTAAGGGGATAAAACAATCAGGCTTGCAATAAGTCTTCACACATCTTTCAGGTCGGTGACTATCTCGTAATAAATACATACACTCAATAAATGTTAGCTACTACTATATGTCTTACACAGGGCAAATGTTTATAAGCGTTAACTCATTTAATTCTTATTCAAACTCTATGGGATAGGTATCATTATTTTCTTCATAATAAAGATGAGTAAACAGGCTAAGCAGGGTCAACTAACTTGTCCAAGAACACACAGCCAGGAAGTAGCAGAGACAGCACTGGAATCCAAGTTGTCAGGGTCCAGAGGCTTTTAACCATTGTGCTAGATTTTTTTATCATGAGTAAGTCTTTAAGACCTGGAACTCCACTGCAGTTTTATAATCAATTAAAATTCTCTAGCTATTAATACTCTGAGTTAAAAGAACTGATAGCCTAATCCTACCACCCGAGCTAACGTTACGCAGTATAACAAAGCAGCTAAGCACAGAGGAAGAGAGGAAAGATCAAAATTAGGTAAGGTCACGTGTGCAGGGTGGCACTGCTAATAAACGGCACAGATACGCTTTGAACCCAGGTCAATTTGACTCTTAGGGCATAAGCTATATATCATTATATAAGAAAAAAGGAAGTATTGATACTTGCAAAGTACTGTGATAGTGTACAGGAAAGAAGGTAGATAGGGTAGCTTTGGGGATAAGGAGAATTTCAGTTAAGTGGAAAAGATGGCAAAAGGGAAGACCACTTGAAACTAACGCCTGAAAGTACATGCTATTCACACTGTAATAACCAGCGAGGCTGGGGCACAGGCAGCGAGGCTCACAGCAGGGCGAGTAGGCCCGGAAGTAAGCCCTCAGTACCAGTGAGCCGTAAAGGGAAATGTCTGAGATCAACTGGGAGGTCCCGTGAGGAGCAGATGGACGAGTGAGGAAGGCTGTGACAGGCTAAGCAGGACTGCTAACAGGTCCTAGAGACAACAGTGGGGCAACACTTATTAAAGGGAGAACTGATGGAGTTTGGAGTATGCAGCAAGAAACAGCGGGGCTGCAGAGGACTGATCTGGAGCCCAGCGGTAATCACCTCTCCAGTCTCCTCGCATCCCACTTCTTATGCTGTTACCTCATGCTTCAGCGACACCAAAATCTGTGTCGTTCCCTGCACGTACTCTGCTGTTTCTTTCCTTCCTGACTCGAATATGGAGTCCCTTCTACTCAGAATGGTCTCTCCAATGTTAACTCCTATCTATCCATCTTTCAAGATCTGCTCAGGTACCAACTCCTCCAGGCAGGATGCTTGGCACCCACTCTGACCCTCCACTTCGCCAGGCTAGCATCCTGGTACATCCCTCCTCTATTCCTATATACACTGTATAAAACTCTATCACTCCAATGTTCATGCTATATTTAACTGCAAAAAGGATTATGTCTTATTCATTTTTGTCTTAAGTACATGAGTGCTTGGTACAAGTTTTCCGACTAAATGAACAAATAAACTTAGATGAGGAGGAGGAGAATGTTAGTGGAAAAGGAAGAATCAAGAATAATGAGCTAAAAACTCACCAAGTTGTATACATTGAATATGCACAGCATTTTACACGTTGTTATTCATACCTCGATAAAGTGGTTTAAAAAGCTCTAGAGCGCTTTTCAATTATGGAGCAGAGACAGGCTTATTGACAAATAATTGCAGCTATGTGTCAAGGCTCCACCAAAGAGTTATATAAGACATGACAAGCACAGGGGCTCTGATGGAGACAATTAAGGGAAGGCACATGACATGCAGTATGAACTGAGTCTTTCACAACAATGGAGAGCACAGTGGGCAGCTGCTTTTCTTGGCCCAGCACTTCTTTGATTACCTGCCCCAAAGAAATGGGCATGTGACCCAAACTCGTTCAATCAGATTTTCTCTTTTGGAAATCTGAATTTTGAGGGAAAACCACAGGGACAAAAAGCTGTTGGAGTCAAGCTACTCGATGGCAAAGAGATGGCCAGTGAACCTTGCCACTGAGACCCTCAGAACTGCCCTAGTTTATTCCTCCAAGGCCTCTATGACAGACACTCTAGTTTTTTTTTTAAATCTAACAATTACTGTGTGTCTGGCATTGCCTTAAGAACCTGACACAGGTTAACTCATTTAATCCTCATAACAACCCAATATGATTAGAAATAACTATTTCTCATCCTCATTTTAACAGATGAAGAAACTGAGGCACAGATAAGTAACTTGCCAAAGTTAAGTAGCTAATGAATCACAGAGCTAGGATTCAAACCTGAGCAAGGTGTCTCCAGGGTCTGCACTTTTAATCACTCTTCTAACAAATGACAAATGACATGTTATATGCGTTTCTGGTTTTTAATGAAACTTAGAACTGACCTAGAGAGGAAGGAAAGATGTCCTGGGTAGAAAGAAGATGAAAGAGCACAGCATGTTTGAGAAATTGCTGTGTTTAATAGTAGAAATGCACGGTTGTGGTTAAAATGAAAAGAATAGAAAGCAGTAGTTTGGGACCAAATGAAGAGTTATGGTCAAAACTAAACTATAAACTCAGGAGCTGAGGGAATAAGCTGGGGGAAGAGTTTGAAATGAAAACTCCTATGCTGAATTACCAAATATATTGCAAAGAACAAAGAAACTGGCAAAAGCAAAGCACATATCTTTAGCAAAGATAAAATAAAATTCTGTTTAACTTCATAAATAAGGAATATTATGTTTAATTTCTGGACATGGATGAAGGCCATGGATGGGTTCGCAAGTAAGAATTCATTGAGCTTCGTAATCTTTTCTATAAATACGATATGTGGCAATAAAAAAGTAAAAAAAGAACAAGTACATACTCGTGAGTCCAGCATTTGTGGAAGTGATTGAGAGAAGAATACACATGAAGAATAGAGACAAGGCTTTTCACGTTTAGGAAGCCAGGTTCATCTGCTGCTTTCTTCATAAACAAGTCCATCAAACTAACAGGTCGAAAGCCAAAGTTTTCAAATAAGATGAGGAGAAAAAGAACCTAAAAAAAGAAAGAATTGAGGGAAAACTTCTTAAGAATTACAGTATGCTATTAGCAATCTTTTAGATCTCCAAAAATTTAAACCGCAGTAGAACTGTCCTGACTGATCAAACATTCCCTTAAAAGGAACAATTATCTTTTCCTTACAAAATCTGTTCCAGTTATTCTTGAATCAGAGTATCGAGTTAACAAGCAACCTCTTTTTATAAGCTGAGAACCAGAGCACACAACGGTTTCCATATTTCCATCTCATTTAAAATAAATCTTTTCCTATACGCTTTTCATACAACAGCTCTGAAAATTACCTTTAAATACACCTCTTCTGAAGTTTTTCAAAACGACCAAGCCAATTTTGAACTGCTCTCCCTTCCAAACCTAGACACTTCCTAGATTCTAACAGATAAGAGATAACTCAAAAATTTCTATGTTCAATACTAATTTCTATAACTGAGAATAGAGCTGAAATACGATGATTAAATGTTCCAGTTCACCTCTCATTTCCCTCTTAAGTCTTTCTCACAATAAGTACTTCTCTTTCCAAAATCAATTTCCATACTAAACTCAACCTCACCCTCCAAAGTGAACTAAACCAGTGACCTAACATGGTTACCACTACTTTACTACAAAAAGAAGTTTTTACCAGCTGCTTCATTTAGATGTTTAATTATTAACACATGCCCTGAATTTTAAGGCTGTTACTCTAGAAGAAACAAGCAAACTTTCCATAAATAGAAAACAGACATGACCATTAAGTAATGACAGTTTATTCTTCAAAAAGCGTTAAGCCTCTCACATCACCTATCCCCATTATTCTAAATCTAATAAAGGAAAAGTAGAAAGACAGAAATAATCCTTAGTATCCAACCAAAGTACCATACAACCTTTTGAAAAACAAATAGAAAAACAAACTTTGGACAATATAATTTTTGTTTTAGATAGAAAGATGGTCCAGACATTGAAAATATATATTAATAGGTAACCCCCAGACAAAAATTATAAGGAGCTAGTTTTTCAAGCTGATTTAGCATTGGAATATTTTGGAATCTAAACCACTTTAAAATGATAGAAAAATTATTTCGAATGCTAAATAAATTAATACGTTTCTTGAAAGTTTCTGAGGCTTCTTCTAAACTGTTAACATACTTACTTTTTTCAACTTCCACATGTCAAAAGTTGTAGCCACATAATCTGCTATTCCCTTAAAAAGATCTATATTAACGTATTGGAGGTCTCTGCAAGACTGCAATATGCTGATCAATATTTTAAAAGGACACCCATGGATATTACCTTTAAGAATGAGTTAAAGAAACAAGAATTACCAGATGGTTTTGACTGTAGGATCCAAGATACTATATACACAGTACTTTTGTTTCTTTAGAAAAAATAGCACTATATTTTGTTAAAAAAAAAAAACAACACTATAGGCAAAAATAAAATTTAGATCTAACCATATCATCAGATATTTTTCATATAACAGCAAAGTTGTTAAAACAAACAAAACAAATATAGTCCAGAACAGATCGGATGCTACAAATCATATAAGAAAAATTCCCCTTACTTGTGACTATCTTACTGCACTCATTCAAAAGGACAATGGAGCGGTGATTCATGGCGGCCAGTACTGCAAACATGTGCTGGCTATTCAAAACAGAAAATTGGTCTAATTCTTTCAAGGCTTTCATCTAAAGAAAAGTAAACTTAGATTTAATTTTTCATTTGTGGCAAGATAAATTAAACTCCTATATTTAAATAAAAAAGGATAAAGTTTAAGCAAAATGACTCGGACAAACAGATATATAGATAAATACATGTAAATATACATACAGATAAAAATAAATCTATTTCTATTATTTCACTTTAGCAAAGTTACATCCAAAAGCACAATGTCCTCCTAATAAACTGACTTTAGGAGGTGATAGCAAATCACAGGAAATATTTTTTTCAAATTTTACACAACAGAGAAAATTCAGAAGGTATTTACCTCCAATTTCCTTTTAAGACCAATCGGTGCATCTTTTCCAATACACTTCATTACAGTTTGTAATGTGAAGACACGTTCTATTTTCCAAACTTGCTGATCAACTAGCATCCTGTCATCAAACACAATAAATACCACAGTCCTAGGATCTTAAAACCAGGAGAGAAATCTTAAAAGTCATTTGGTCCAGCTTCTACTTCTAGGCAAGGAATATGAAGCCCAAAGAAATGATCTACCTGTCCAAGAGAGTGCAAATAGTGAAAGCTCCAGGACCAGCCTAGTATTGTTTTCTCTCACATTATTTTGCTGTCTTTATGCATGAACAAATATCAGGAGACTATATTAAGACATCTCAATGCATAGTCAATGAAAAAGGGAATTAAAAATTATTCTCATCAACCTATGACATTAGATTAGGTGCATCAATTTTATAAGTTGTAAAACTTAACCTCCTTTTCAAGCTGGGCCAGTGTCATGTGACCTCCACATAGTACCCAATTAACCATTATGAACTGAGTACATATCAGTTATCACCCAGCCCACATCAGTACTATGTTTTAAGATAATTTTAGATTTTAATGTTACCCACACCTTTTATTTTATGGTGGACCCTGAAAGAAGCATTATTTCCAGCTTCACCTGATCCAGAGTCACTATTTTAAGTTTAATAAGGTATTAAAGACCATAACTACTAACAGAGTCTTCCATGCCCCCACTCCAAAAAAGGGAGCTCAACTTTCATCTTCGTTTTTGATTTAAGAGAAACAGAGAAAGGCACTTGAAGAAAGCGTAAGAGAGTTCTCACCGCAATCCTGCTCGAAGAACATCCACATTCTTGCATGGCTCCATTGCCTCTAAGATAGTTGACAAAACTGAAAGACATGTCTCATCACACTCATTGATACGTTCCTATTGAAATATAATTACAAAAATACCACAGGTGATGAGCTCATAGTAGACTATCTCACCCAAGCAAAACCACTGAACTGATGCTTTCAACTAAAGGATTAAGTATCAAACCAATAACTCACAGAGTCAGTCCACAATAAACAGCATCTTTGGAAAACAAGATGTCATATGTAAGCGAATTTTCCAAATAATTGATACACATTCTTTTATGTATCAACCCTTTTTTTACATTCTCCGTTATCACTGAAAATGATTTGATATTGATTACCTTCCTCCCCTTCTGAAATAACTTTTATCAAACATTATTTTTACCTCTTCTTGAGACCCAAAGCCATCATGATGACAACTGCAGTAATACTAGAGCTACAGGACAATTTTCCTATCCCTAAAGAATCTTACACAGCTGCGCTTACAATTTCCCTATATCCTTTCCTGGGTATCGAACTGCAACCTCAGTTGTGAACCTTCTAATTCACATCTGCTGTCACATTTTACCAGCACTACCTGGATCCCAAGAGGAGCCCAGGCTCCATGGATCCTTCTTTCAAATCCTCTGAATTAGGGTACTAATTTAGGTTCTAGAAATGGCCTAATTTAGAAAGCAAATAGTAACAACACAGCTTACCTAGTGCTCTACAATTTAATCACAACTAGCTTATACACCTCACAAGAGTACTTGTGATCACATCTGAAAGATGTATGCTCTTTTGCTAAAATTACAATACATGACTAACTAGTCACAAAGTCTCAAGTCAGAACGAGATAATGATAAGAAATGGATACTGCTGGAAGGAAAAAAGGTCTCATTCCCATGAGAGGGTTTCCATTAACAATTTATAGCATTCCATCAATATCTACTGTGAAAGAAAAGACCACTTGGCTATGTGTTTGAAGGGCAAACTTCACTGATGACATATTTCATCCCTAGCTAAAATGTCTTTGCAACATTCCAACATGTTAGTGAGATACAATTATACGTACAGATAATCTGACCCCAAATATCCACTGTTCATTCCTCACCAATGCAGATACTATGCTGATGTGAATACCTGTCCAAAATTCATTTAGAGCATCACTGACCAGGTAGAGTGACTTACTGTAATCACTTTTAAATAACTATATAGGAAACGCAGTCCACCAAAAAACACAGATATTCTGCGGTTTAAACACACACACACAACAAACAAATTAGTTCCTGGGCAAGAGCATGGAATCACAGTAATGTAAAAAGTTAAAGTTAAAAACTCTCATATACCTATGAACCCAATTCTTGAATTCTATAGTAGAATAGGATATATATCAGATCATCCTCAGGAAACTCCTGTCTTCAAAAAAAATTATTTAATTATGATCATTGAGTTCATAAGTCTGAAGAGTCCACTCTTAAAAGGTAAATGATTACTTTAATGAACTCATCTTTTCCTCAGCCGATCTGGCGTCATTTCAGTGACATCAAACAGGATACTGACTCCTTTGTTTGAAACTAAAAGTGGCTCCTTCCTCCATTCCATTTCCCACTCCCACAGTAATCTAAATACAAATTGGAGCATGTTGATGACCTTTGCTTAAAATATTTCACTGGATCCCCATTGCCTACAGGATAAATCCGAACTCCTTAGCCAGGCAGAAAAGGCTCTTCACGATTGATCCCCTTTTTCCCCAACCTCATGCCTTGCCACGACACCCAACCCCTCCTCCTTGACAACCACAGACACAATTTCCTCCCCATTCCCTCAAACTCACAACCCCAGTATTCTGTACTTCCAGCCACAATTAACTACTTTCAGCTCTGCGAACTATTCTCCAGGATTTGAACATATAGTCTTCTCTGCTTGAACCACCATCCCCTTCGCTATCCATCTTCTAAGTGCTGGCCATTTCTTGGACTCAGCTTAGACATCATCTCCTACTGGGCTTGCATTTTAGCTCTACTATGTGGAGGTGTTTGTTCATTCACGCAGCAAATATTTATCAACTACCTACAGATAGTGACACTAACAGGTATGTGACCTTGGGCAAGTTATTTAACTTCTCTAAGCCTAAATTTCCTAATCGGTAAGATGAAAGTAACAATACCTACTTTTAAAAACTACACTGAGAATTACATGAGACAATCCTCTTTTCAAACTTTGTACCTATCACTGCTTCAAACAGTAATCCTGTATCCTCCTCCCCCATCACCTCTTCCCATAATGAAGGCATACTCCTGACTAGGTTTGAAGCCCTTGTAATACATTCTCTATAATTTTCTTTCATTGCACTGAAAGCTCTATGTGGCCGTTATTTTGTAACTGTATTCCCTATGCTCAGCACCATGCCTACAACATAGTAAATGTATGACTCATCAGATGAACATTGGTTATTTTTGTAATTACCTACAAAATATCTGTTGTCCCCTCTAGGTTATAAGGGCAGGGATCATGTCTTCTATATCTTTACATCCCCAGTGACAAGTCTAGTAACTGATACATAGTTGACACCCAATAAATGTTTACTGTATGAATAAATCAATCCAGTAGTTGTGTGACTTTAGCCAAGTTGCTTAACATCACTAAATCTCTTTCCTCATCTGCTAAACTGAGGTAACATCAACCTTACAGGGCTATTGTGAAGATGAAATAAGACAACACAAGAAAAAGGTACAGGTAGTCAATAAATACTAGTTCCCTTCCCTTCTCTTCTTCTTTCAACTACCCAACCTTTCCTTGTATATTTTGTACCTCTTCCCATTTTAGCTTATTCACTATTACTCAACTCCAGAGAAGAAAAATGGGGCAAGCTTTCATAAATTTCTACAGCAAAAAGATCTGGCTAACTTAAGGTCTCTAAATCATATAATATCTATGCAGAAACAAATATAAACTACCATTCCAAAGATAAGTTTCTTTCAAGGAGGCTACATGTTTACATCCCATCATTCTTTCAAGATATGCTAAACCAAGTAAAAGTATATTTAAGGCTCCTTTTGATTTTACCTGGACCACCCTCAGCAAAGTCTGTACGAGTAGCGTATTCTGAGGAATCCCGAGCTTCACCATAGCATGAAGACTAAACAGCAGGTTGTCGTAGTGCATGATCTTGGCTTCTCTCATAATTTGTTCACACAGCTGGCTAAACGCAGGGTGGTTAAACATCAATTGTTTTTCAAAGCGCTTCTGGTCGTCAGACATCCGTTTGGCAATTGTCCACATGGCTGAGAAATAGTTACTACTAGGAAATGTAGGTGCTTTTGAAAATATATCTAACACATCACTCAGGGAATTACACTCCTGAGACAGTTTTCTACAGTTGATCGGGGTTGGTTTTGTTCTCTTGGTGAGAACATCTTCATTGGAAGGCTCAAGATGAAAGTTTTTCTTTAATCCATTATCAGAGACAAAGTGTTCTGAGTTAAAGGACAGTCTTCTAGAACAAAGTAGTCTGTCAACTGTAAGGACTGTTACAGTGCTTATGTCCTTTGTTTGAAAGCCATCACCTCCTGATTTAAAAATTAAGGCATCCTGAAAGAGATATCTAATAGATGACTGCATTCTATTATCAAAGTTACTTAAGTAACTTTGGAAAAGGTTCCAGTTTGAATAAACAATTTTTGGTCTGCAAAACCCCGAAGGATACAGCCTCACAGTTCTGCCTGTTGGAACTAAAGTACTGAATTGTCTGAGGTTCCATAAAAAGGAACCTGCTCTGTTTTTCATTTTCCTAGCCACTGAAACACTTTCAAATGGCTTTAAAGTTGTCAAGATCACACACACACGTCGCTTCTAAATATGAAAGAAAACACATGCCGTAGCTTTCCTGTAGGGGAAGGGGTTATAAGAGAGATAAAAATTAGAGTAAAACTTCTACTTAAAAATATCAAATGCATTTAACAGAGACTAAAGTGAGACCCTAGGTAGACATTAAGATTTCCGTTAAAAAGGTATGTTAGCAATATGGGCTTTCTCCATTTCTACCACAATGTGTATATACACAGTCTTAAAGGTGCAAGGTTACTTTGGAAGTAGTCGTTGTACAAATAAGGTTTTAAAAAAATAAAAAAGGAAGTGGATTTCTGACGGCAAAGTTTTCCTACAAAGTTTTCTTTGCAGTAAGGCATTTTATGTTACCACTGCCTTGAAGATGTCGTCAATGAAAAATAAGGGTTTAACCTTGATGGATACTTTTTAACACAAGGATTTAACTACAGCTAAACACGAACTGTTAAGAATAAGGACTTGGACAAGTAGAACGGCTCAGAAGAAGCAGCAGCAAACTAAAATGATGCTTGCACGAGGCCTGCGCTTGTCTGGAGACACAACCAGACAGTCTCACCGGGTCTCAGAACCGGTGTCAGGGGTCCGTCCTTCCGGAGCTGGACCTCTTAGTATTAACCCACCTCCCTAAACTTACTTCCCGGGCAACTCCTGAGACCTTTCTCTGAAAGGCAAGAAGTCTAAGGCGTAGTACGACCACCTGTTCCACCTATGCTCGCCCTCCACTTACCTTAGTTCAGAGCTCCATGGTTATACAGAAGCACAGCCATAACAGCTTCCCCGCGAGCTGAGCGTATCGCGAGATTTTACGGATCCTTCATAGGTCAAAAAGTGTTATGTTCGCGGGAGGTTGGAAATAGTTTACTTGGAGTGAAGAAAGCCTACCGAAAAACTGACTAGTTTTTCTTAGCTGCAGGGAATAGGAATGGGGGAGACCACAGAGCTTTTAATGACAGTGTATAACTGTGTACCCTAACACGCAACCTCTCCAGCTGGGCGCCAGAGTCCGCGCTCAGCTTCAGAGTGCGCCTGCGCCGGGTCCTGAGCGGCGTGGTTGCCTGGAAACGGTGGAGCAGCGGTTCAAGGCCCCGGGTCCTGGCTTCACTATGGCCAAATTCGTACTCGCTGGTGAGTGATCCCCGCGTCCGCCCGCAGATCGCTCAAAACACCGACAGCTACTCTCCTCCTATGACCGCTTGCCAGTGATCTTCTTAACTGGCTTATGTTCTAGCAACTCCAGCCTCTATATGGACCACCCAGGCTTTATTATGCTTTCATTCAAAAATGTATGTTGGGCAGTGACTGTGTACAAAGCACTGCTGGACACAGGGGATACAGTGAGGGGAAAGACACATCCCTGCCTTCGAGGAGCTTTCAGTCTCCTGGGATACAGAAGCATGTAAACAAGTACTTTTGATACAGTGTGATTAATGCAATGAGGGGTATGTGCACAGGGCTCTGGGGGGTGTTACAAGAGCTGATTTGTGAAGGTTTGGAATAGGGAGGACATTCCAGAAAAAGGCACAGAGGCTAGAAGTGTCATGGCCTCTGGATACGGAGGAAGTGACTGGACCTGGGGCAAGAATGGGAGCAGAAGCCAGATCCTTGCACTTCAAGAACACCAAGCAAAGGTGTTTGAACTGTATGCTGAAAGCAATGAGGGGTCATTTAAAATGTTTAAGCAGGAGGGTATCTTAATGAGCTTGCATTTTAGGAAACCCTCCTTGTCAGCAATGGAGGGGATGGACTGGAAATGTCCACTGGCATCCAGAAAACCACCAAAGAGGCTTTTACTGCAGCAGGCTATTGTACCTGCCTCCTTTCCTCTCAGCAAGTTTCTCAAAAGGGTAGACTGCTCTTCTATCTCCAGGTCCTCCTTCCACTCAATCTGGTTTCTACTTCTGCCTCCTTTCAGAAATGGCCCTCACCGAAGTCACCAATGATTTTACAGAAGCTGTCCGGTCCTTGTCTTATTTGACCTCTTTGATGCCTTAACACAATTGTCATCTCCCATCTGCCTGAAAACCTATTTCCTTTGCTCCTTTATTCATTCAGAAGAGTATTTTTGAGAATGTTGCATTTGTGGCAGTGGAAGGGCTGGGTTCTATAGGAGCAGTGGCAGTGGCAGGGGACCTTTCTTAGGCAAAGACTTCCCAGAAGAAGTGATTTTTTAATCAGGGTCCTGAAAGATGAGTGTTACCTATCGGAGAGGAAATAAGTAGGGAGGAGGAAAGTAAATTAGGCACGGGTAGCAGGGAGTGGGGCTGCAATGAGGAAAGCTAGTTTGGTGATTTTTGAGAGTATACAATAAGCAGAAACTTGAAAAAGATTTAGTAGGGTTGGAGCATAGAGTACAAGGAAGAGACTATCATATGTTAAGGCCAGAGTTAGATAACGTATATTCTTGTGAGCCACGTTCAATATTTTTTTTAGATGTATTTATTTTGATTTATATTTATTTTTGGCTGCGTTGGGTCTTCGTTGCTGTGCGCGGGCTTTCTCTAGTTGCAGCGAGTGGGGGCTACTCTTCATTGCAGTGCACGGGCCTCTCATTGTGGTGTCTTCTCTTGTTGCAGAGCACGGGCTCTAGGCACGCGGGCTTCAGTAGTTGCAGCATGCAGGCTCAGTAGTTGTGGTGCACAGACTTAGTTGCTCCACGGCATGTGGGATCTTCCCGGACTGGGGCTCGAACCCGTGTCCCCTGCACTGGCAGGCGGATTCTTAACCACTGCGCCACCAGGGAAGCCCTCAATATTTTAAACTTTATCTAAAGTACATGGAAGGTTTTTGGAAGGAGATACATAATCAAATTTGCATTTTATCTGAGTGTTATTGCTACAATGTGAGAAGAAAAAGACTGGATGCCCAGAGCCCAGTTAGGTACTGTAGTCCAGGAAGGAAATACTGGTGGCCTGGTCTAGGAAGGTGGGCAATGGAAATGGAAAGAAGTGAATGGATTGGAGAGATGTTAGGGAGCAGAATCTATAGAACTAGACATTTAACTAGGTGGAGGAAGAAAGGAAGGGAGAAGAAAGAGTTAAAATTATTCCCAAGCAGTAGTTTGCATAACTGGGTAGATGGGAAATCATTGAAAAACAGCAGAAGAGTAGGCTTTATACTCTGGATACTGTTAATACTCTTAAATAACTGGGTAGATGAACATAAAGAACATAAGGAGCAAATTTAGTAGGGGAGTGGTCGCAAAATCTGTCATAGACATGCTGAGTGCCTATGAGACATTTAGAAGGAGTTGAAAAAATACAGGAGGGTGTAGACATCTAGATAAGGAGATAGTTCTGAACTGGAAATACAGATTTCTACTTGAAACCAAAGGAGTGGAGGAGATTATCCAGGAAGGATCATAGAGTATGAAGATAAGATGCCTTGTAAAATGCTAACCTTTTAATGCATTAATAAAGGAATAGGAACCTAAAAGTGTAATGAGGAGTGGCCAGAGAAGTAGGAAGAAAACCTGAAGAATGCCCCCACTATAGTGGGTATTTCAAGAGTTGAAGGGAGACAAATGCTACCAAGGGTCAACAAGAAAAGGATCAAAAAGTACCCATTGGATTTAGTGGCATGGAGATCCATGGTGACCTTCTAGAGAATTATGGGAAAAGCCAGATTGCAGTGGCATGAGAAATCAATGGAAGTGAGGAACTGGGGATGGCAAGTGTAGAGAACTATTTTAAGAACTATTTCAAGTTTTAATAGAAAAGGGCAGGTAGAAGGCAACGACTGAAGGGGGTCATGGGCTGTTTGTTTCTCAGGACAGGAGAAACTTAAATATAATGAGTATATTTTAATTATGGTAGAAACAGGCCATTAGAAACAGAGCTAAGATGTTAGAAAAAGGGGATAACCAATGGAGGTGGAAGAGGGTGGTGTTCAGAGCATAAGTGGTGAGATTGGATCTGGATACGAGGTAGGATCTCTCTCCCACTGAATAGAAGAAAGAAGGAAAGGATGAGTCCAAATGCAGATAGGCTAGTAGGTTTGATGGCAGGAGGTTGGGGGATTTCCCAACTGGTGCCTTTTTGTATGATTTGGTTTAGTTTGCGTAAAGTAGAAAGCAGAGTTTTCTGTTGTCTTCTGATAGTACAGAAAAATATTGGCAAGAAGGAAGAGGCTTGAAGGAAGTAGACAGTTTGGAATGGTAATTATAGAGACCAGAAGAGAGTGCTGCCAAGGGAAACAGAGGGATCTCCAGGAAGAGTTGAGGGCCAGTTGAGACTGGTGACCATGAATTTATAATGGTGCCACTCTGCTTGGTTCTACCATGTTTATCCAGGGGTGCCAAGTACATGAAACCCAGGCACAGAAAAGGCAATTTACTGGGTTCATTCAGGGTGAGGGGCTTTTACCAGGCTTACTTGCCAGAAGCCCAGTGGGGCAAGAGAATTGAAGACATGAACCAGAAGAGTGGTCTGAATTCATGAGCCATGGATTTGAACTAAACAGGGAGGCTAATAGCCAGGGGGAGTTTGAGAGGGGTTGATGACTTAGAAGTCACCAAGAGGTTGAAGAACTGGTGATTGGGAGTAATCGGGGAAGAATGCTATAGAGAGGGTTCTGCCCTTGGCCCCTGCCCCTCCTACTCTACCGGACATCCAGTCCCACCAACTTTAGTGGCTGTCACTTTCTCTGTGTTTATGCCTGCAATATCTGTATCCTAAGCTATTACATAAGGCCTGCTCTTCAGATTTGCAGGTGCAGCTGCCTGCTGGTCATATCCACTGAGATATACTACAGATACTTCCAGCTGCACTTTATAATTTAAACTTCTCACCCATGATTTCTCTCTAGTAAGGTCAGGATCACCTACCCACGCCAGAAAAAAGAAGTTAAGCCAGACTCTTCTGTCTCCCGCCAATTCTCCTTCCCCTTCCCCCAATACTCTCTGCACACATATCAAGTCCACATGTGATTTTACCACCACTCCTCACTTCACACTTTGCCTTTTAGTAGCTACTAATGAGTAGTTCATTATGAGTAGTTCATGCTTAATTAGTAGCCTGGCAGCCTCTTAGAGGAAGTGAGGTCTAATATAGCACTGGAGGAAAATAAATATTCAATAGTCTTTTTTCCTTTCCACATTTTATTACTAATGATTCTGATCTCCTATGAAATTCATTTTATTTTGCCAATATAATAAAAATCAAAAGTTTATGTTATGGCAGTTTATGCTATAACTCTATATAAATTATATTGTAACTGTGTGATTGATTCTGTAATTATATGACAAATACTTGTAACTACATGATAATTTCCATGTGATGAAAGAAAATATTGCTAATTTGAATTTTTTAGGTAGAGCAGATTGCCCATATTATGCTAAAGCAGAACTTCTGGCAGATTATTTACAAAAGAATCTTCCTGATTTTCGGATACATAAAATTACACAACATCCTGATGTTTGGGAGGTAAGAGGCCTTTACAGTTTGTTAAACTTACACACACAGAAAAATGTGCTCTGATTTAATTAAATATTAGCTAGTGTATCAGATAGCTTTCCAGTAATGAATGTTCATGTACTATTGATATTTTAATATTAGTAAAATAAGTACTGACTTATCAGCCTCAAAACATTATTTATATTTTTTTCCTAGTACCTAATAGAACAAATGAGGCCCTAACCTGTAAGTAGAATAAATTTGGCTGGTATTTTTTCCCCCAAGAATCCACATAGCTTATATTGCACTTTTTAACTTTCAATTCTCCTTCATATTGATTTCTAATGACATGAGGGACTTGTTTATTTGACACACCCTTCTTTGGGACTGAGATGGAAATTTGGGTGAAGGAGTTTCCTTTACTGGGGAGTGTTCTTGGGAACAACATCCTTAGAAAGAATGAGGGCAGCAGGACTGGGCAATGGCAGAAGTTGAACTGCCATCCAGCTCTAACAAAGGGCTCAGCCAGCCCTACAGGGAACTCTGAAGCTGGGATGGCCCTTCAGAGATACCCCCCCAAACAGGCAAGGAGGCCAGGCTTTTGTTCTCCTACAGCTAGCAGTCATAGGATGTGGGCTGCCCTGGGGAAGAGACTTAACCTTCGGCAAGGGAACATCCTTTGGTTGAGGTCAATTTCCAGAGAGAGACTCAGCACTGAGCCATCAACAGCCAATACACCTCGTGGCAGGGGGAATGAGTGCCTTGGTCACAAAGGAGGAATAGGGACTACGCGTGACAGGATCTGCTAGTTCACCAGTTGTGCCTTTTGGATCCCCATGCTGCATATAATACGTTCACACCATCTGGGAACAGCTCTTCCAGAATTCTGGTTGGCATCTCTCCCCGGGGAAACTTTATAAGAGGAAGTTTAGTTAAATGAACAATAGTCTCCACAGCACATCATTTCAGCACTACACATCATTCAGCACCATAATTGACTCATCACCTTTCTTCTCTTCTATCCATTGTAGATTCCCCTTACCCTCTGCTGATTCAGGTGACTTATTAGGTGTGGTGGTGACTTACACCTGTATCCTTAGGGGTCTGAGCCCTCGTCTCTAATCCCTTTTCAGGATATGACTGTTGCACCTGTCCATTTGCTGTCAAAATTGAGCAAGGCACTACCAAGGATGCCCCAATGGATTACATAGATGCCAACCATTCTTTCCTGCCCACATTGGGTAATAGCTGCCCTACATGCTCCTGATCAACAGGGGCAATTACCCCTTCCATGATGGTAACTCCTTTCCTTACTGGCTGATCTCTTGGCACAGGAGCTCTAAGTGACCATGTGGCAGCCATAGATTAAAGTTTAACGGGACTCTTCCTGATAGAAGCACCCCTCACCCTGGGTGGGTCACTGGGAGTGATGGTAAGCAAGGTCACTCTTAATTCCATTCTTGGTTCTTGGATTCATGTATTTGACCTATTGGGGCAAAACTCTATTGATTTGTGGTATATATTGCATCCTGAAAGATGGTACCCCCATCCTTGCAAGGTATCAGTCTCTAAGCAGGTGCCTGTATCTTCAGTGTGTTGTTCCATCCCTCTATCATGCTGCTAGATGTTTCCATATATGATAGGGCCAGTGGGTCCCTGGTTTCATACCCAATGTCATACATCCTTTACTTTAAAATGGGTTTCTTGGTTCAAAGTGATGTTATGCAGGATCCCATGTTGGTAGGTTAAATATTTTGAAAAGTCTTGAACAGGGTGCTGGCCAAAGTCCTACAAACAATAAAGGCATTTCTTTATCCAGAATATATGTTAATTAAAATCAAGGTGAATCACTGCTCTTTCCAGGGTAGAAGGGGTCCAATGTAATCAGACTGCCACCAAGAGGTTGGTTGTTGTCTTTGAGGGATACTGCCATTAACAGGAGGTCAGCGTTGATCTCTGTTAATGGCAGCAGCAATGGCTAGATCAGCTTTGATGAGTGATAGCTTGTTTTCTCAGACCATTGCATAAGCTCTAACTTTTTCATGTCCCCATTGTGCCTTCAGCTGTCTAAGTTATCTTACTGCTGGGTTGGTTAGTGCTTCTGTCATAATAGATGTTCTCTGGTGGGCACTGCCCCCTGTCCTCTTTTATTTCAGAATTCTATCATCCCAATTGCCATGGGGCCCAGCTCTATAACAGCATGTCATTTAACAGCCATGGCCCAGGCTTCTCAGTGATGCTGAGACCCCTCTCATCAGTGCATTCCTTGTCACTTTGGTGAATGTAGTGTCCTCCAGGCCCTTCCAGAGAACATAGGTGACCAATAGTTTTCCAGCCTTCCGTCATAGCATATGCACTCTAGCGAGCCCATTTTTTCTAAGCTTTTTCATCCCTTCTTCCGTGGTCTTCCATGACAGTTCTGGCATTTCCATTTTATTTCATCCCTTCCTCCAAGCTTTGAAGAGCCATCCTAGCAACATGTTAGCACTCTCTTCTGAGGTCTTTGTCGGGGTGTACACTCTTGAATCGCAGAAGTGTGATTCATTTTGATAAATTCTCTCTTGTTCAGCTTTATGTTCCACTCTTGATTCAGCACCCTCAGGGTCCAGTCCTGTACATATTCTTCCAGCTCCTGCCAGGACATCACCATGCCCTGCTTGCTGCTGAAGGTCCTTTGAGGTAGAGTCTCTTTCTTCTAGACTCCCAGTATTTCACTGGTCAGGCTACGTTGTGACTAGAGGGGCCATGGGGGAATCATCATGGTGGAAACATCAACAAGGGAAATTCATTTGTAAGATTTTATTTGTAAGGTAGCTTCATTATACATTCCTCCAAAAACAAGAATGTTGCCATGTACTTTGCCCATAGAAATGTTGCATTCTGTCTCTATGCAGATATTGTCATTGGAAGGCCTGGTGTGCACAAACCAGATAATGATGACTTAAACTTTTTCTACTAAATATTATCAGAAATCCACAGATAATTTTTAGCTCATTAATTCAATCTAAAAAATATAAACTATACTCACATATTTGGAAAGCAATATCAAATTTATATGGCCCTAAAACCAGAGACATCTCATACAGAAAACCATTTGAGTTGGAAAACTTGGCTTCTTTTTTAAGCCAAACCCTTGCACTTCAGGTCTACTCAGGAAAGAGAGCAACATTCAGTACCTTTATTTGGTTGATGAATTCGAAGAATATTCTTTCTTACTTGATTAATTTGTTACTCAGCTCATCACTATTTCTATATTTATATTTTACAGTTTAAAGATATCTAAATTTTATTATGTATACACAGAGGTAGTAAAAAAAAAAAACTAGTATCTTAATGTTTGAACTCTAAAGTATTGAATTGAATTCCAAGGCAGATTCAATGTGTGACTTCTCGTGGACTATATCTTTCAATAGGAGTGGCTGAAAGAGTTGTGTAAAAAGAATACGTGGAGTCACAAAAATTCCCCCATCATCTGGAGAGAGCTGTTGGATCGTGGAGGAAAGGGTTTGCTTTTGGGAGGATATAATGAGTTCCTAGAACATGCCCAGGTATACAAATTAAGTTGATTTATCTGTCTAAAACATTATCGTTCTCTCCTATTATTATATTTTTCAAATGTCTTGCTTTCTAAGGTATTCTCTCAGCTCTCTTTTTACTCTATTTGGGCTTTAAACAAGAACTCTCCATTATCGCCATTGTCAGCTATTCTGGTGTTGATTTTTTCTTTCCCAATATTTAGCTTTACTATGGTGTCACCTCTAGCATGACGACTGAGCTGATGAAGACAGTTGCTCAAGAGAACCTGGGGACACACATAGAAAAAGAGCTGGAGAAAGAAGCCCTGAAAGGTCTCATCAACCCCTTGCAGGTCTGGATCACCAGGTGGGACCGTCAAATCCCAGGATTCGTGACGTTGGCTTTTTATGTTTAGAAGGACAATGATGTACGATTCATTACATGATGGAAGAATATCTGAGTGTCAAGTTTGAGATTTGGATGTATGTATACAAATATTATAGATATGTAATATATGTATATGCATATATATCCCCAAGTGTAGCCCCATGTATGAGTGTTAGACTATATATAGGTTTAATGTGTATGTAATATGCATATAATACACATACATACCAAATCTAAGAGCAACCTTATAGCAAAATATTTACTTTGCATAACTGTCTCCAGCTCTCCTGCCCTCATTCTGTGCGTCTCACGCTGTCTGCTGCTCATACCATCTTGCTCTTCGCCTCCCTGTCCTTCCTTCCCTCTCCCTTGTTTCCTCCCTTCCCTCCCCCGTCTTCCTGACTGTTGCCCTCTTCCTCTTGCCCACTTGCGTTTGCTCCTCATCACTCTCAGTCTCAGTGGTGGGTGGACACATTCGATGTTTGTTTCATTGCTTTTTCTCTCTATCTCTGTGCTCTGCCTCCCTCTTTGTCCTTCTGCTGTCCATCTTGCTCTATCTCTCCCTCCCCCTTTCCTTTCCTCACCTCCCAATCTGTCTCTCACACTGCCCTTCTTACTCCCTATGTGTGTATCCTAATATACAGGCTCATCTGAAAAATTCTTTGTTATTATGAAAGATTTCAAATGCAGAAAAGAACTGAGAATGATGTAATAACTGTCCATGAACTTTACACCCAGATTTAATAATATTACATCGGCTTTAGGATTTTTTTAATATTTATTTATTTATTTGGCTGCGCTGGGTCTTAGCTGCAGCACGCGGGATCTTTATTTGCAGCATCCGGACTCCTATCTGCGGCATGCGGGCTCCTCCTTGTGGCCTGCGGGACCCAGCTCCCCGACCAGGGATCGAACCCGGGCCCCCCTGCATGGGGAGCACAGAGTCCTAACCACTTGACCACCAGGGGAGTCCCTAGATATTTTTAAAGGATTAAAATGGTACAGATGCTCTTGAAAACACCACTGCGCCTCTCTCCAAACCCACTGTGAAAAATTGCCCAGATGCATTTCCAAACTCCCCCTCAGTGGTCATTAGGGCTCTCAGTTATCAGCCAAGCTATAGAGTACTCAAATACTGGCTGAATTGTGGGTGCAGATACATGATACCTCGCCTGTGTTGATCCTAGCCTTCTTTATAAGGATTTGGAAAAATAGGCCTTTCTAAAAGATGTCATTACTTTGCAGATAAGGGTACAACATAGAAAAGAGTTATGGTTAAATGAAACTGATTTCCTTATCTTTTTTTAAAAAGAATGTAAACACGTAATTACAGTAATATGACACAGTTCTTTTAAATTTTGCTTTCTGCCTATTCTATTTAATTTGAAAAGCCTTATAAACAGGTACATTTCTTACTTTGGTATTGTTTTCAGATGGCCAAAGCAAGAAGTTAGCAGTGAGAATTATTTTGTTCTACTTTTGATTTCTAGCCTTAAAAATGTCTGTGCAGCTGTGTATGCCAATTTAAGATATTAAATCACCCTATTAATGCACATGCAGAATTGTATCTATTAAGAATAAAGCCTGGGGACTTCCCTGGTGGCACAGTGGTTAAGAATCCGCCTGCCAGTGCAGGGGACACGGGTTCAAGCCCTGGTCCGGGAAGATCCCACATGCCACGGGGCAACTAAGCCCATGAGGCACAACTACTGAGCCTGCGCTCTAGAGCCCGTGAGCCACAACTACTGAGCCCGCGTGCCACAACTACTGAAGCCCGTTCGCCTAGAGCCCGTACTCCGCAACAAAAGAAGCCACTGCAATAAGAAGCCCGCGCACCACAACAAAGAGTAGCCCCCACTAGCCGCAACTAGAGAAAGCCCGCGCACAGCAATGAAGACCCAACACAGCCGAAAATAAATAAATAAATAAATTTATAAAAAAAAAAAAAAAGACTTCTATACATGGTTGGTACTTTAAAAAAAAAAAAAGAATAAAGCCTGAAAAGGAGCAAAAGATTTAACCATTCGTAATCGGCTTTGCATTTTCATTAGTGCATCGGCGCCTGCCTGCTACAACCTAATTCCCATCTTGACAAGTGGTGAAGTGTTTGGACCGCATATGGAAATTAGCATAAACCTATTTGACAACAAGCAGGCAGAAGAAAAACTCACAAGCCTTGTGAAAGAGGCTCAGGACCTGGCGTCGCCCTTCCTGCAGAGTGTGTCCGTCTGCACCCGAGCGGAGGAGGCCTTCCGCCAGGCCCACGTGATCATCTTCCTCGACGACCACGTGGACAAGGAGGTGTACAGTTTAGAAGACTGCATCCGAAGCAGGGCTACTCTGTGCCACCTCTACGGATCCCTGATTGAGAAAAATGCTCATGATTCCGTCAGAATTATTGTGGGAGGAAAAACCTTTGTGAATCTCAAAACGTCTTTGCTTATGAGATACGCTCCAAACTTCGCCCACAATATTGTCGCTGTGGCCTTGGGCGTAGAAGGCAAAGCGAGGGCGGAGCTGGCCAGAAAACTGAAAACGACTCCCTCATGTGAGTGAGCTCCCGTTTCCGTGTCTGGTTTTAAACAGCGTGATTTCACAGCAGCTAGGAAGAACACTGTCCCCTCTAAAATCAGTCGGGATATCTGGACTACAAAGTATGAAGCAGAGGCAGAGAACTTCTGATTGTGTGATTTCACTACTGTGCATTTTCTTTCTACTAGCTTTTATGACTAGCTGATCTTTTCCCATCATTATAAAAATTAAGAAACAAATACTTAAATAAGATTTCTATTTTTCAAGTAGTAATTTGAAGCTTAATATTCCTTTTTTTTTTCTTTTTTTTTCCGTGATAGTAGTCAACCAACGTAATGGGTGTTTTTTAAAAAAATACTCAGGGCTCTGTTAAAGTGACCCCACCCCACTTCCCACCTGTGTGACTTGAGGCAAATCACTTAACCTTGCTGTGCCTCACTTCCTCACCTGTAATATGAGGATGTAAATAGCACCTACATCCTAGAATTGACGCAAGGATTTAAAGAGATAATATTTCTAAAGTGCTTGGAGGAGTGCCTGACACATGGTAAACATTTGCAAGGATAGTAAAGTTGTTAAGGTGATAATGCTATTTGATCAGTTTCTGCTCCTAGTAATCTTTGTACTTATAGAGGTCAAAATCATAGGAGGATGAGACAGAATCAGAAAATGGATTTTTGTATCTAAAGGGGGAGTGCTGTATCTAAAAATATTTGTCATATTTGACAGACTTTAGCTATTTGTGCCCTTAGATGGAGCAGGTGCAACGAAGTCTATTGAGAATGCCAGGAAGTGCAAGGCATGACATCAAGCAAAATTGGGAAGACAGTAAAATGTGAGCCTAGAATGCTCTCAGTCAGAGCTATAAAGGACTTTGGTGAGCCCCTCACACATTAGGGCAAGAGCCGTATTGTCCTTTTCTTAACAACAAAGCCCTAGGACCATAACTTCTGGTATTCTTGCATACAAATCATTAGTGTCTTACCCCCAGGGTCAGTGCATACCTCAGCCAAATGGATACTAAAATTATTCAATAGGAAAACATTTCTTAATCATTTTATCTCTGTTATCAACCTTATATGTATATGTGTAGATACTGATTTCTCACAAAAGATCTGTGATACACTGATGAAAGTGTCAAGAAGAGGCAGTATTACAAAATTTAAAACAGAGCAGGCACTTTCAACCAGAAAGCTGCTCTCTTGTGGGCCTGGTGGTACCATAAATTCTAAACCCTGCTGTATTCAAAACCATTAAGCACAGGAGCAGCAGAAAAAAGAAAAGTGGAGATAAGTTGGGACAAAAAAGGGAAATGTTAGAGGGACGGCTGTTAAAGTGGAATTGTCAGTGGAGTAGTAAGGAGGAAGTTGGCAACGACAAAGACAGAGTTAAACAAAGTAACATGAACTAGAAAAAGCATCAGGGAGAATTATTCCAGGAGAATTCCAGATGCCCAGAGGGGAGCAAACCTTTTCAGGATATCCCTTGAGTTCAGTTCACACATAAACCTGTTTCTCAGACTATGTACATTGGCTTAGTTGGAACTCTTTCTGTACAAGTGACAGAAAGTCCACTCAAAGCGACCAAAATCAGAGCTATTTTTCCACATAACTGAAGAGTGCAGGAGTAGTTCTTATTTGGGGCATAGCCGGATGCCGGGGTTCAAATGATGATGTCAAGCCTGGTTCGTGCTCTCACGTGGCTCGTCACTCAGCTCTGCTTTCCTCAGCTTTGATCTGATTCTCGGATAGGCTTTCCCTAAAAAGTGGCAAAATGGCTATGGGCATCATAGCTTAACTACCCCAGTAGAAAAAGAGCGTTCTCTTTCGATTCTTTGTATAAAAGTAGCAGAATAATATCTCATTGACTGGGCTTGGACCACATGCCCTTCTCCAAATCAATCATTGTGGCCAGAAATCTGGAATCTAGGTCTGATGCCTATTGATAGACCTGAGAGGTGAGGACAGCTTCACCCAAACCAAATGGACTGAAAGTGGGGAAGGGTACCTATTGAAAGAAAAACCAGTATGCTGTTAAAGAAAAAAAGTAGGAAGAGATCTTAGAACAACAACAACAAAAAAAAGCAGATGTCCGCTATAATTTTCTCTAGCTTGATTTAAGGCATTTAGAGCTATAAAGGGCCTTAAAGCTTTAAGAAAAATTCTTTTCCCTCCTGCCTGCCTTTGAACACACTCTGTAAGAGTGTGATACTTGGAGCTGCTGCAGTCATTTTAGGACCATGAGGGGAAAGCCAAGAGAGTAACATCTTTGAGCTGCTTAACAAGCACCAGTGTCACTGCCTACCTCGACTTGTTATCTGAGAAAAGTAAACTCCTTCTAGTTCAGCAAAGTCAGAAGGATATTCTGTTACTTGAAGCCAACAGCAATCTTATCTCATACAGAACAGGAAAGAATTTAATCTCCGTAATAGAAAGTGGTGTGACCTTTTAAGAGAATTAAGTTTTTAAACAAATAATTAAGTTTATAAATAAATCAATAAAATCCCCTATTTTCACTTCAGATACATTCCCAGAAAATCCACAATTATTAGAGAGAATTATTAGAGAGAATTTCATATACTAGAATCATATGAAATACCAATTCCTATTTCTCTCTACCTCCATCCTCTTCTTTTTCTTGGTAGTATGTATCACGTTGTATAGTAGTTGTTTTCTCACCCACTCCCCTCTACCCCCAGAATATTGCAAGGATTTGGGCTGATTTGTTTTCTTCTGAGCCTCCCACCTAAAAGTGCCTCACACATACAAGCTAATTCAATATCTCTTTGTTGATTAAGATGTTCCTCGGGGTCCTCTTATTCCAGCATCTCCATTCTGCAGGAAACGAAAGCCACCCAGGGAGTCAAGTGACTTGCCCAAATTTCTATTCCAGTCTAAAATCAGGGACTCTCTGTCAGAATCAAAGCAGATAAAAAATCCTCTTCATGGCAAGCAGAGTGGTGAAGTTAGGACCAGAGCGGGGGTATAATTTTCAGTAGCAATTTCTTTCAGGGAGCATTTCAATGTTCCCTGAATTCAGTCCTATGCTCACACCATCCATGTGCATTATTAGGAATGGCCAGACTCCGATGACTCAGGAGATGATCCACATTGTTTGCACATTTTTAGGGAGCATAAACTTAAGTCTGTTTTATAGCAAAAGGACCAATAGTAAAACAAACACACGAATAGAAAGTAGACTACAGGCAATTTTTTATATTACAATATTTTTTTAAATTTCTTTTCTTCACAGGCATCAAAGATGTGATAATTTGGGGTAATATTAGTGGAAATAACTACGTCGATCTGAGAAAAGCCAAGGTTTACAGATATGAGAGTGCTGTTTGGGGACCTCCTCACTATTCACGCCCTGTTTTAAGCCTGATTTTTGATAGGTACAGTATCTTTTTAAGTGAAGTAGTCTAACAATATTGAATAAACGTGTAATGTTATTATAATCATTTAAAAATCATCTTAGAAATCTGTGGGCAGAAGTAACTTTGTTCACACTCATCCTCATTTATGCTTTCTATTGAAGAAATGTAGAGAATTCCACAGAATTTCAACTAGTCAGTCCCCACCCCCAATTTATTTGATTTTGGAATTTTGAATTTTTATATTTCAGATTATCCTTAAAGTGGCTCACAGATTCCATTAATGTTATCACTAAAGCAAACATATGTAAAGTGAACCTTATTTAATGTAAAGACCTCTGTCCAAGTTGAAATTAGTTGAAAAAGCTTCGAGAATAAGGAATTACGATGGTGAGCAGGCCCAGGCCATGCTGGGTGTTGGGTCCCAGGAAAGGCAGAATTGAGACGTGGTAAGGAGCACCATCTCTGGAGCCAAGCCACCTGGGTTGGAATTCTCATTCAGCCACTCATTAGCTGTGTGACTTTAGAGAAGTTGCTTAACGTCTCTGTGCCTCGGTTTTCCCAACTGCCAAGTGGAAATGGTAACAGAGTACGGGTCTTATGGGGTCATTGGGAAGATGAAGTGAGTTAAGACAGGCACACAGTCAACACCACCATGACGAAAAGGGCATGGAAGGAGGAAGGGGGAGGAACGCCTTTGGAACAAGTTTCTAAACTTTGCAGCACTTTCCCAGTGGTAGCATGTCCTTTCCATCACCCCTTTCTTCCCTTCCCTTCCTTTACCCACGCCTAGAAATTGTGTCCCTGGACTCGTTGTCTTGGAGCGCGGTTCCCCTGCATTGCTGCGTGGGCGCGGGCAGCATCTCCTGGGGCTGTATCGTGCCGGCTTAGCAAGGGCAGCCGTTTCATGCCTGTTCTAGTCCGGCTGGACTGTTCCCCGAGTTTAAACTTCACATTAGAAAACTTAATTATTTCCTTAGTTCTCAATGTGAATAATTCAACATTTCATGATACTATTTTATTTAAAATGAAGGATACCACTGGTTCCAAGAGAGCCTCTATGGCGAATAAATTCTTTGTGATGAAATTAATTGTTCTTGCAGCCTTTGGCCACTTTTCTGTGTTCCATATTTATGGTATCAAGTTTTTAGTTTGAAACTTTAGGACTCCTTTCTGCTCGGTTTCATTACTTTTCAGTTGACTCTTTATGGGCTTAAAGAAGCTTGAAGAAGGGGCGCAGGAAGTCCTACTTCTATTTTGTGGAGGTGATTTCTTGTACTTAGATCCATTGACCCAGGGAACATTCTTATTCATTCGTATTCCTTCCTCCATTGTAAAATTGTTTCTTTCTCTCCTTACAGTGAGTGGGTAAACAGAGAATTTGTGGTAAGTCTTAAAAAGTTCACCGCCACAGGAAGACAATTTGGAGGCATCTTAGCTGCACACAGTATAGCCACTACGTTGAAATACTGGTACCATGGCTCACCCCCTGGGGAGATTGTGTCTTTAGGGGTACTGAGTGAAGGTAAATCTGGGTTTTTCTTATCTTATGATATTTTAAAACCTCCACGTATGCCCCCTGTGCTCCTACTTTTGTGTCCTTACCTAGACAGGCTCCTACCTCTTTAAAGGCTCTGTAAGCTCTCTGGATTTTCACAATTCCATAATCATTCATTCATGCATGCACTCCTTCAGTTATCCATTCAGCAGTGCAACAGTATTTTGTGTGCATGCACTGGGAACACACATAGGGAGTAGGCCTGGCTTTTGCCTTTCAGGAAGCTCACAGCAGAGTAAAGGAGAGCCACATACATAAATGAGATAATTCTGTTAAGTTTTTCTCACTGTATCCCTACTGAGGAAGGGAAAGCAAGGTCGATTTTCAGCAGGCAGCAGGAAGAATCAGGACCGGCACCATAAAGGAGGTGACACTTCAGGAAGTGTCACCTGCAAGTTTGAGTAGTTGTTTACCTGACAGACAAGTATGGGTAGAACATCTGGGCACAGGAGATGCAGGAGCAAAGACACAGACACACGATACAAAGGGCACAGCAAGACCCAGATCTCAGAGTACCAGGCAGCAGCCGGAATGTGGAAAGCTTGCTCTCCGTCCACAAATACTGTGGATATATTTTTATATCCTTACTATTTTAATCTGCTAAAAACTATTCAGAGCACTTCTACTGTTTTTTGAAAAATAGGAAAGAGAGAATAGCTGCTGCTCTGTGCACTGTAGGTTCTACCTAGAGCATGTCTTCCCTTTGTGCTTTACATTCTCCCTGAACAAGCCCATCCATTCCCAAAGCTCCAGGCCTGGGCCTCGCTGCTGAGCCCTACCTTGTCAGACATTGCCACCTGGATGTCATGCTGTCACTTCAAACCCACACACACCAAACTGAACCTGTTGTCGTCCTCCCCAGTCTGAGCCACCTCTTGTATCCTTTATGTTATTAATGGAACCACGATCCTTCCCATTGTTTCAGTGACTATGGTGCAGCTCACGGAAATCTCCCCAAATCCCCCAAGTCAGAATTAATCTCTGTCTCTCCTCTGTACTCACGTAGCATTTGTTCCTCTATCAGAGAGCATATCACAGCCTGCCTTTATGGATGGGGTGGTTAGTTGCATATGCCCTCTGCATTAGAGTTCACCCACCCTGAGGGCAGGGCTTTGGCTGGGTTTTCTTGTTGCTCCTTCATGGGTAGACTCTCAATGCGTCTTGTTCAATTAAGGTTAATGTGCAGGAACATACGCATCGTGTGAATTCAAATCACTGTGTTACCTTTTTAGTGAAATAGACATTTAAAACCTCATCTTTATCTGTAAAAGTTTAATTAGGGAATTCCCTGGCAGTCCAGTGGTTAGTGTTCCCTGCTTCTACTGTTCGATCCCTGGTCAGGGAACTAAGATCCTGCAAGCCATGCGGCACAACCAAAAAAAAGTTGAATTAATCTCTATAGGAATTCATCAATAAGCAGTTCAGTGTTGGGGCAAGTGAGGTGAAGAGCAAGTGATCATTGTGTCTCTGAAATGGTACCACATATGTACACCCTCATCTGTTGTTCACTCATAAGGCTGGCTCTCAAATAGAGAGTGAACAGAGGGCCCGGGACATCCTCTAAGGAAGAGTCTTTTAGATCCTGATTTCTTGACTCTCCTCAATATTTTGCCCTAGTGACAACATTTTTTTTTAATTGAAGTATAGTTGATTTACAATGTCATGTTAGTTTCAGGTGTACAGTTCAGTGATTCAGTTATATATATATACTGTTTTTCAGATTCTTTTCCCATATAGGTTATTACAAAATATTAAGTATAGTTCCCTGTGTTATACAGTAGGTCCTTGTTGGTTATCTATTGTACATATTTTAGAGTATATATGTTAATCCTGTCCTCCTAATTTACGCCCCCCTTTTCCCTTTGGTAACCGTGAGTTTGTTTTCTATGTCTGTGTGTCTATTTCTGTTTCATAAATAAGTTCATCTGTATCTTTTTTTTTCAGATTCCACATATAAGTGATACCATATGGTATTTGTCTTTGTCTTATTTCACTTAGTATGATAATCTCTAGGTCCATCCATGTTGCTGCAAGTGGCATTATTTCATTCTTTTTTAAGGCTGAGTAATATTCCATTGTATAAAAGTAACACATGTTCTTTATCCACTCATCTGTCAATGGACATTTAGGTTGCTTCCACGTCTTGGCTATTGTAAATAGTGCTACAGTGAATATTGGGGTGCATATATCTTTTCAAATTAGAATTTTCTTCAGATATATGCCCAAGAGTGGGATTGCAGGATCATATGGTAACTATTTTTTGTTTTTTAAGGAACCTGCATACTGACAACATTTTTGATGACTAGAATGGCAAGAATAATTTTCTTATTTGATTGAGACACAAAAAATGGGAGGCATTTTATCGGAAGGTTGCTCGGTTAGTAATAAGCATTATCAATTTTTTTTATTTGGAGCACATTTAAACTGGGAACTAGGAACTGTGAGGAAATCACCGACTTTCCCTTCCCAGTGCTTGCCCCTTGGCTCTGTGACTGCAGTAGCAGGCTGGAAGAGCAAAGGCAAGATTGGACAAGTGCTCGGGCTCAGGGGCTACCTAGGGGGGCAAGGAAAAGCCAAGGAAGCAGACAAAAGGAATCCAGAAAAGGTGGAAGAGAAGGACTGCATTAGTTCCCAAGGCAGAGGCAGGGCATCTGAACCCAGCAGGGACAAAAGGGATAGAGGGAACAATGGTTCTTCCTTCTGAGAGAAACACAGAAGGGCGAGTTGTCAGAACTTGCAGAGGTGCTCAATAAATACTTCTGAGTGAGTGTTTTGATCTTCTCTGGGGAGGAATTTGCAGAAATTCCTCCATTATCATTAAATCCACCATTAGATCCACCATTATCATTAAAAAGCATGTACTATGTCTGTCCTTTTCTACAGTGTTACCCGAAAGGTTTATTTATCTGAGTGCTTTTGTTTTGCTTTGCTTTGTGTTTGCTCCCTGCAGGCCAGTTTGGTATTCCTGAAGGGATTGTCTTTTCTATGCCTGTGAAATTTGAGAATGGAACTTGGGTGGTTCTTACAGATCTCGAAGATATTGAAATAAGTGAACAAATAATGACCAGAATGACAAGTGATCTAATTCAGGTAATGTCAGAATAGCCCTAAGGGAACTGACTTCAGTAATAGCCTGAAACCGATCCCCCTAGATCAAGGCATACACTGGTTTTCTGTGGGTTCGATTTGCATCTTATTCCTAAGAACAATAAGGAGGCAATAAAGGTTTGAAGAAATCAGCAGAAGAACACCACTCATTTGGTTATGTAATTTCTAGTATGTTAAAAACAGTTGTTGGTTACTTAAACATCAAGAATCAAAGTGTTTTTCTATTAAAGAATGATTGTTAGTAATTGTGGTCATTTAACTCTCTGATTACAAAATTTTTCCATAGGAGAAACTTGTTGCACTTGGCGAGTTGATACATTTTCAGCCATATCAATCAGGTAATCTTTTAGATATGATGTTTTACTGGGCTGCTATTAAAAGAGTATTAAAATATGTGTTAAAACGGAATCACTATTTAATATAAATAAGTATAATTCATATTTCATCACTTTTAAGGTAAATTATTGACAAAATAAACTACCAGGTTTAGTGTGTCCTTTGAAATAGTTTCTTAAAAGAATGCTAAAGAAATCACATCTTAAAGGCACTATTGCCTTATAAAGTTTATGTATACCATATGTATTAGTTTCCTAGGGCTGCCATAACAAATTACCACAAATTGGGTGGCTTAAAACAACAGAAATTTATTATCTCATAGTCCTGGAGACCAGAAGACCTAAATCAAGGTGTCACCAAGGCCATGCTCCCTCTGAAGGCTCTAGGGAAGAATCCTTCCGTGCCTCTTCTAGCTTCTGGTGACAGTGATTGGCATTCTTGGCTTGTAGCTGCTTCATTCCAATCTCAGCCACGGTCTTCACAAGTCTGTCTTCCCTCTGTGTGTGTCTATGTTGCCAAACCTCTCTCTCTTTATAAGAACACCAGTAATTGCATTGGGGGCCCACCTTAATCCAGTCTAACCCCATCCTAACTTGATTATATCTGCTAAAACTAATTTCAAGTAAGGTCACATTTACTGGTAACAGGGAACAGGACTTCAACATATCTTTTTGGGGACACAATACAACCCACAACACTACAGTTACTTTTAGGTAACTTTAAAAAAATAAATTTCAATAAGCTTATTTTTCCTATTGGTATTTTCTCTAATTGTAAACTTACAGGGAAGTGGTCTCATCTTTCTTTCTTTCACCTTAAAGAAAATCTCATCTGAAATATGAAAATACAAACATAAATGAATTAATTCACTTACAGAAAGGCACTCAAGTGCCTTTTGAGAGCCCAACATCCCTTCCATGTACCAGTGTTTATGGAGTGTCAACTGTAAGCCAGTGCTAAGAGCTAGAAATATGGGGATGGAGAAGATAGACCTGTTCTTGCCTTTTGAAACCTACAGTCCGTCAGGGAATTGTAATTTACACAAATGTCTGCGGCTGTGGTGAGTCTTAGGCATGAGAAGTACAGGGTGCTGTGCTATGAGAGCTTATACCTGGGGATGTGAGCAAAGAACTTGAGGCAGGAAATCATGTCACCTTGTTTGAAAAACCACCAAAAATAGCTTGTGTGGCCAAAGCCTAACAAGATGAAGCTGAGAGAGCCATGAAGGGTAGATGAGAGTTATAGAGGCTTCTGGATGGAGAATGACCCAATCGGGTTGTGATTAGTTTGGAAAACAAATGGGAACAAGGCTAGACTGTTTGCAGGGAGACCAGTATCAGGAGAGTAGCAGAGTGACACAAGGAAGCGGTGATTACAGCTGAGGCTGGAGGCTGTAGAATTTTGAGAGATATTTAGGAGGTGGAATTATCAAAGACTTGATGACGGACTGGCTCTGGGGAAAGTCAGAGGACTCAGACTTCATTTGCTTGAGCAATGGGGTGGGTTTACCAATATGGGAAAAAATGGTAAATTTTTTTTACCATTTTTTACCATCTCAGAGGAAATTATCTGAGAAAGACAGAGAGAGAGAGAGAGTGCGTGTGTTTGCCTATGCGTGTGTCTGTTGGGTGGCAGAGGACGGGTGCAGTGCCAGAGTAGAGGAAGGATGAGTTTAGTTTCTTACATTTTGATTCTGAAATACCTACAGGATATCTCAAATGGATACATTACATAGAGAACTGCACACTTTCTGGAGCTCAGCAAGATCTGGACTGCAGTTATCAAATTGGGAGTTGTTGCCTATAAATAGGAATGAGGCCATGAGCATGATGGAGATTGGAGAGAACGGGGGTGCCTGGAGGAACTTAGCCGTTAATGGTTAAGTAGAACAGGAACAGCTGACAGAGGACTGTGAAAAAGGGGTGATCAGTCAGAACAGCCCCTGACATCTGACACCATGGAAGACCTAAAGGCGGAGAGTGTTTCAGGAATGAGGGCTGGTCTACACTGTCAGATGCTGCCAGGGGGTCAAATAAAATGAGGCCTGAAAAGTACCCTATGGATGTAGGACACAGAGGTCATTTGTGACTTTGATTAGAGCAATTTTGTGGAATGAGGGAGGCAGAATTGAGACCAGAGTGGGAGGGGAGGACCCCAGCTCCCTGTGGAGCTGGGGTGCTTAGTGCTGCGGGCCTGAGGAACATGCTGGGTGCTGAGAACAGTGGGGAGGGCCCCCATCAGGATTTTCACACAATAGAAGGGCTTTCTGCAGGAGGTGACATCTAAACCAAGTCATGAGAGGAAAGAAGGCATTAGCTAAGGTGGGGATAAATGGGAGGGTTGGTTCATTCAGAGGGAGCAACAAGGTGTACAAATGTAAAGACATAAGGCAGAACTTTCTGTGAACCACCAATTCATTTTATCTGGAAAATAAAATTTGAAGTGAGAAATGTCAGGAGGTGGAGAGGTGACTTATCTTGTTAAAACCAATGAAGGATTTTAGGCAGGGGAGGGACGGGAGCAAGTTCAAATTTGGAAATGATCATTCTGTTCTTAATGAGAAGAATGAATTGGATGGGAGACACCAAAAGTAGTAAGACCAGTCTTTTTGCAGGTAGAGAAATGATGAGGGCCCTAACCAAGAAGTGGCCATGAAGATGTAGAGAAGGGGCTAGATTTGAAGATATAAAGTTGACAGAACTTGACCAATCTGAGATAGAGGCTAAGAGAGAGCTCCGGAGGGTCAAGAATGTCCCAGTGTTTTTGGCATCTCGACATGAGGTGGTGTCATTCCCTTAGACAGCAGTTCCCAAACCATCAGCCACAAATGGGTTGGGGGTGTGGAGCTAATGGTCCCCTTAGCTCCACAGACTGAGTATGGGGCAGCTGGAGTCCCCAGGCTGGTTCCCTCTATTGTCCTTGACATTTGCTGGTGTGTGCTAAGTCATGAAAATGATTGGGAAGCTGTGGGCAAGGTAAGGAATATAGAAGGAGCAGATTTTTAAGAGGCATCTATGTCCAGTGGGTGAGGGACACATATCTCTGGAAGCCAGCAGAGAGATTTGAGCTGGAGATGAGGCTACGGAGTCATCAGCAACTAGGTGGTAGTTTTTAGAAGAAGCTGATAACCATGGTGGTCCTGTGGGGAAGGGCCTGAGTGGCTGGGGAAGGAAGACTTCTTCACTGCATGGTCTCTCATGGCTTTTGAATTTCGTTCCAGGTGCATGTTTGACACATTCAAAAATATAAATAAGTGGAGAGATAGATATCTGGATGGATGGGTGTTAACGTTTAACTACCATTGGAGGGTGAGAGGGTGAAGATGGAGGGGCGGGAGGAGAAAGATCATCAAGACAGCAATAGAAAGCAAGCTTCAGAGCACAGGGTCAGCTTCCCACAGGAAGCATCTCTGCTGCTGAGACCTAAGAGAAGGGAAGAGGTGATCGATGGGATGCAGGGAACTATGTAGGATGGGGGGATTCAGAACAAAATGGGCAGCAAGGCCAGGTCCCAAAGATTAAAAACCAGGGGAAGGGCTAGGGTTATAAGGAAAGAGGTGAAGATTTGAAATAATTTGTTAAGAGGAAAGGAAAGAAGAACAATGGAAAAAGTCAGATTTTTTTTTTCAGAGCTGAGGGCTCAGTGGAATTTAGAGACCGTGAAATTTGTAGTAACTCCAGTGTACAGTTGCGTGATTCCCTGCAAAGGTGCTCGGCTGCCTGGATGCAGGAGAGGAAACCGAGATGTATGATTTGTAGTAAGCCCTGAAATATTAGAGAGTACTGCCACCCCTGCAATTAGAATAAAACTAACACTGTACAGTATTCCAACAAAATTCTGAGCATTTCCATGACGACTTCATTTGGAATATCAAATTATTTTCCCAAAGTTTTTATTTTTCTCTTATTTTTTTGTGTCCTTGTTTTACTGGTGCCCTAAGTGAGTGCTCAGGTGATTTGCTCATTGGCTTTGAATATGGGAATGGAAAATGAGTGGTTTTTTTACTTAGCATTTGGGAAGGAAGCAGGTGAGGCAATGAAGATGAGGATAATTGCAAGAAAGTCGATGAAGTGATGGACTACAGGGGTCTCCACTGGACAAAGAAGGACGTAATAAATAGAAATAAAATTTAAAAGCTCCAGGCAGGGGTGATATTGAAAATATTTAACAATCAGTATGGCGCAGATTACAACCAATTAAAGCAGTTGCTGCCTCTCAGAATGGATTCACTAAAAAGAAGCTGGCAGGGGACAGAGGACTGCCCTTGGTCAGACCCAAGAGGCTTTAGTGAGGTCACAGTACCAGCAGTGGGAGGAAAGGCAGAGAGACCACGAGGAAAAGAGGTTATGGGCAGAGCGTGGGGTTTGGGAATTGAGAGCCGGTTATGGCTGGTGGTCAAGTCACCAGGAGTGGGCCAAACCAAACAAAGCCCCAAGGCAGCATGGAGGTGGAGGGGGTGGGCACAGAAGTCCAATGACCAGTTGGTTTTACCTCAGACTCTTTTATTCTCAGAATTTAAGGCCCTCTCCTCCTGCCTGGCAGACTAGAGTTGCAAATTCCTCTTACAATAATGAGCTATAAGGTAGTCACTCTAAATTTGACTCCATTGACTGGTAGGTAGTCCTAAATTTCCCATAACACTTGCACTGTAGATGGTTTTGTGAAAGAAAATGACCTGATTTTATGCTGTGTTTTTATTAACAAAAGTCAAGGCATATATATATATATATATATATATATATATATATATATATATATATACATACACACACACATATATGTTCATTCAGTTGATCTTAACTCTGTCACCTTTGGACCATTGGACCTCACCCAAAACACTGTTCCAGAGATTCCAAGCTCAGAGCATTGAAAATATTCAGAACTTTGTAGAGTTTGGAGATCTCTGCTTATTATCATATCAATGAGATGATTCATGTATGAGGTTTGTTTAATCTTTTCAATTAATTTAATACTTAATTTCCTGACTTTAAGAAACCAACTTAGCCAAAGAAGATGAAAAGACCACCTTACCCACCACAAATGACAACCAGGAACATTGGAAAGTCTCAGATGGTAGGTATATCACTTGAAAAAAAAGTACCCTTTTTATCCAAGGCTTAACACTAAATTTCAAAGAAAGGAGTTTGATCATTTATTAGCCATAAAAAATGAGAGTTAAGTCTTTTATCACCTTCATCCTATAATCAAAAAAGAAAAATCATTGTTAAAAATCTATTGAAATCTTTGAAGGAAGGTACCAGACATTCACTGAGCACCTTCTAGATGCTGGTCACTGTGAGAGACACCGGGGCCCACAGTAAGGGAGTTGTGGCCACACAATCACATCTGGGGGAAAGGAGCCATGAGAATATGAGTAAGTAAATGCGAAGACACACAATGAATTAAAAAGCTTGATGAAACAGGGCAAGGTAGTACACACGGAAAGAAAGTATATAAGTAATCTAGAAACTCACAAGGAAAGAAAGGATCCTTGTAATGTATGAAGGGAAAAATTTAATAATATCTTGAAATCTAGTTGAGACTTAAGATGGCTAAAAATAATCCAATAGCATGTATTTATTTATTCAGAAGCTGTGCTGGTTCAGTCACACAAGATGAAAAAATTCTAGAGATCTGCTGTACAATGGTGTGCGTATGGTTAACAGTTCTGTACTGTAGATGTAAAATTTTGTGAAGAAGGTAGATTTCATGTTATATGTTTTTACCACCATTGAAAGAAGAAACTGTGAGAGGTACTAGGGACATAAACATACATTGAACGTTGCCTTTGCCCTCAAAGTGCTCACCGTCTAGCGTGGGTGACTGCAAAGCAAAGCGAAAACTACCTTATGGAGAGGTAAGTGTTATGATAGAGGGTATAGTGGGACCACATAGGGGGTCTCCTGACATAGAGAGTGTTAGGAAAGGCTTTCGGGAAGAGATGAAATGGAAGCTGAGTCTAGGAGGAGTAGAAATTACTCATGTAATTTGGTGAAGAGGAGGTGTGCAAGTAGAGGGGCAGGTAGGGAAGAGGTTGTGAAAGGTGTCCCACCAGAAGGAAAAACAGGGGCAAAGCAGGCATTTCAGGGGATCAAGGCATGGCCAGAAGTGTGAACCAGAGGCAGCATCAAATTATATTCAGAAGATGATAAGTCGGGCAGCTGGGCTATAGTAGGGGATCCAAAAAGGATGAAGAAAGCTGGAAAAGGTAGGTAGAGGCCATCTGTTGTTTGGCTGAATAGTTGGTGGAGGGCTCAGCAACATAGCTGGCGGCTGGACAAAACATGAAATCGATGGGGGCATGCTTAGAGAACTAATCTAGCTTCATCACTGACCCTCTGCAAGATGCTCAAGCAGCCCAAATCACTATCCAGAGGAGCGTGGTGAATTCAGTTCCAGCCAGAATACATATCTTTAAGAGGCCCAGTCAGACAGTGTATCTGGGTACCTGGGTGGCAGCACTATTATTCTAGTTGGCCCAGCTGGTGATAAGCAACACTCATGGAAAGGAGGGAGGGCACTCTGGCCCCCGTGAGAGAACTGAGAAAAAGCTATACGGTCTCTCATGAAGGGGATGACCGGCAGCTTCCCAGGATGGAGGAAGAAAAGCCAAATGGTCGAGTATGTATTCCCAAGTCTTTGCATCAGAACGATTTAAGTTGGTCATTCAAATTTTAAGGCTCTTAGGCTTAACTAATTCATAATCTGAAAGAACTTTAGTGGTAATTAAGTGAAGAAAATGGGGTTGATTTCAGGTTGTTGGGAGGGCTGTTTATTCAATGAGCATTGGAATGAAATATAACGAGATACAGTGCTTTCCATATTGTGGGTTAGGTGAGTTGTGAAAAAGATTTAGTGGGTCATGAAATGGATTTAATAACTGGCGTTTTTCCTTGAACTAGAATAAAATTGATGCTAAAAGGGTAAGTAAGGAGAGCAGAATTTTTTGCCAATGAATTAGAATAGGATAGAAAGAAAAAGATAAGTATTAGAAAAGATAAGAGAAGGATAAGAATAGATTAGAAAAGGGTGAGTATTCTTTTCATTTAACTTTTTGTTTCATTATATGCACACAAGTGAAGGTACTGGACTGGAATGTAAAATGTATTTTTTTTTTACACTGGGTTTTGGTCAACAAAGTTTGAAAAGCACTCACAAAGAACATCTCACGGGCTGTTAGTTATATTCTAAACCACCATGTTTTATCTAATATTGGTTTCAGAATATAAAGATTTGTTTTCTGATCTAATGCCAGATGATGAAAAAGATCTGATTTTGTCAGACGGTAAGTCTGTCAAGTGATAAGCAATCTGCGTGGTGCTAATGGTCATGACACACGTTGTCCAGCCTTAGAGAATGATCCTGTGGTCAGAGAACACAGTCCAGCAACCGAAGTAATTTTGAGATAACTCTGTTTCTTTTATTCATAAACACTTTGAAGGAGGGATAAAAGATGGAAGCAAATTTTTTTTTAATGCTGAAATTGCTTCCATGTCATACTCACCTCAAACTCTCCCCAAATACTCTGACTTCAGCTCCAGCCTCTATGTCTCATCCTTCTCACCTTTTCTTCTCAATTCTTCATTACAAAGCTCAAAACAGCTGACATGGCAAGTCAGGATCCTCCTCAGAATGTGGGTGAAAGGAAGACCCTGACAAGTCCAAGTTAGAATTCTCTTTAACAGGGAAAACCTGGGAATTTGTATACATGCATACATATATGTATCTTGTATATATTTGTATAGAGGCTTATATATTTTCTAAATCTGCCTATATGACTTGTATATCCAGAAGATAATAATAGTCTAGTCTGTTTCCATCTTTACTACTTCTTTACTTAAAACTCTGTGTACAGGAGGGAGCTGGCAAACACTGAAACATTGCCAGTGGTTTATTTTGTGGGGACCAAGGTTTCACAGGGAAGTTGGTAGAAAGATGCTACACTGAGCTGTTTGGCTAGACACCCGTTTGCCCCGACAGTGGCTTATCCATGATGCCATATAGAAGTGATCTGGCATCTTGCAACTTTCAAAGAGGGCAAGGCATTCAGAGAAACTTGGAGTAGAAGGAAAAAGGAGAAAATGAGAATAACTGCAAAACTCAATGTCCTTTAAATACTAAAAAACTCCGTTCTTTTAATTCTCTATATACTGCAGTAGATTTTTTTAGATCTGATTCCTCAAACCAGCTCTGAAAAGCCACACAGTCAAGAACACACACATGGTAGGTGGTAGACAAACATTAATGTTAAAAGGTGGTCTTTCCTCTTATAAGTGAAACTGGGTAGAAGAGGTCAAGTGTCCCTGTGATATGGTTCTTCTCAAACCCTCCGCGTTCCCACATCCCCAGAAATTCAGCCATGTTTGCTGATTCTCTAGAGCCTAGCTTCCTACTTTTATAACCAGGGATATGACAGTGACAACCAAATCCTTCCCTCAGAATGAGTAAGTGAGGAAATGGACACAAATATATCTGCAGGTCCAGATTTTCAAAGATTGTAACTGAGTTGTCATGATATGTTATGCAAACAAGGCAGATGTAGGTTTCTTTGTGGTTGACCGGTCAGGATATTCACCCATGGCTCCACACTTTCATTTAAATATCCAATAAGATTAATAGATCCATTGCACCTTCCAATCTGAAAATGTGCAGTGTGATGGGCTTTGGCGTGGGGCTAGCTATGGGGAATTAGAATTGGTGCATAGAGGAAAAGCAGGGCCAAAAGAGGAAACAGAACTGACAATATAGCTGCTAAAAAAATTCAAAATGAGAAGCAAAGGAGCCAAGAGAGATGGCACATAGAAATAGATTAAGGTCAGGAAAGTGGCCAGAATTTAATTTCGATATGAAACTGTCAAATGATGATCATGTGGTTTGATTCCCCTCATAGGATCCTTCTCACACATGCACCCCCTCAGCTACTGAATCAGATTGAATACAGGAATCCAGTAAACAGAAGGAAAAGGGTAGCCAAAGAAAAGCTAATAAAAACATGTTACTAACATATTTTTAAAATAGTTACATCGTTTCATTTCCTTCCTTTTACAGATTCTGAAGGCAAAACTATGGAACAGTAGCAGATCAAATTAGATCAGCTATAAAATTATTTGGTAGTGTAATAAATATGGAAAGACCCATGAACGTCTGTGTTTAGAGAAGAATAATTCGAAAGATTTACTTCAGTCTTGGATAATATTATGTGAGACAATTAAATAACAGTGACAGCGCACACACAAAAAGCCAGAGTTCAATCATTTTATGTTACTTGTATCCATTTATATGTTTGCTTATTATTGCACTTTCTCTAAATAGTTTGGTGTCAACTGCTGTTTTTTAAACTACACTAAAATAGAATTGTCAGTCATTGCATCCTTGCCCACACATCCTTCTGAGAGAACCTGTTTCTCCTGCAGGCCATACCTAAGACATGGGCCTAGGCGGCCATGTTTGCTCAGATGTCCTTACCACCTTGGCCTCAGCTGATAGGGCCAGAATGGGTACACCTGACTCAAGGAGAACCAATCAGAGTTTTCTCTTGCTCTCTCAAAAAATTTGAACTGAGAAAAAATGAGTAAGTTGGTGTCTGAGTGATGGTAATGGTAATGAACAAGAGAAGGCCACCAAGTTCTGCCTGTGAGGTCTTCAGAGCCCGTCATGTTTACCGCCTTCATAAGAATCGGCTGTGTATTGTTTTTCCTTGCATTTGCTTTTATTTTAGTCTATATTGATTAGATTTCTGTTTCTTGACACCATATGTAGCCTGAGTAAATGGAATTTTAAAAGAAAAGCGTAACATTTTACCTTATAATTGCATGGTTTAAGAAGAAAATTACAGTATTTTATTAAAGTAGTAGGAGTCATACCCATCTGCTCATATATTTCGAGCTAATAAGACCATTTACAAAGGCCAGTTAGGAACTTTTGAAAGACCAGGAGTGATGTTAAAAATTGCTGATACCTGTGCTTTCTCTGTAGTTTTTTTTTTTTTTTTTTTTAATTATTTTATTTATTTATTTTTGGCTGTGTTGGGTCTTCGTTTCTGCGCGAGGGCTTTCTCCAGTTGCGGCAAGCGGGGGCCACTCTTCATCGCGGTGCACGGGCCTCTCTGTCGTGGCCTCTCGTTGTGGAGCACAGGCTCCAGACGCGCAGGCTCAGTAGTTGTGGCTCACGGGCCCAGTTGCTCCGCGGCACGTGGGATCTTTCCGGGCCAGGGCTCGAACCCGTGTCCCCTGCATTGGCAGGCAGACTTTCAACCACTGCGCCACCAGGGGAGCCCCGGGGAGCCCCTCTCTGTAGTTTTAAATGGTGCTTCAGGTACAAGTTACTTTCTGAAAATTCAGGGAGCTTTCAGATGCTTCTGCACTGCTTCTATACCATCATAATAAAATGGATGATTTTAAAACCATGACTAACTTTGGCTTATTTCCGAAGTCAGCACCTCATTTATTATGAAGAAAACTTAAGGACTTAAGGGCTTCAGGTGAGGTTTTGTGCCCTAATCCTACCACTTCCTCTGCCCCTTCTTGTGGGGTTCTCAACCAAAGGGGTGAGACCACAAAGAACAGTAACTGGAGGGGAAATCCCCTGGTGCTGTACGACACAGGGCGGGGCATGTGGCAGCTGCCCCTCAGTACCCGGCTTCTTCATGGTAAAACTGAACTCGATTGGAACGTGTGACTCAGACTAAGAAACTCGAGCAAAGCTTCCTGTTCCATTCCCCTGGAGTCAGCTATGCCCATCAGTTATCAGCCAGAACCAAGAGGAAAAGTCAGAACAGAGAATACAACCATGAACACAATCACCTTTCAATCCAGTAGCCCTGCGTTTAGTGAGACTCTTCCCAGTGGGTGTCAAGCCCTGACCAATCAGACAATCAGCTGCTTCTCCAATAGCTGGACATCTAGGAAGGGGTTAGAGACAGACATGGGCAGAGTTTCTCCTCTCTAGGGACATTGTAGGAAATATTCAACCCCATCCCCAGCAGGCTGTACTTCCCAGTATGAATCTGAACAATCGCTTGTTTGAACCACTGTGGGATGACCAGGATGGTCCAGGATAGACTCCCATAGGAGAAGAGAACAAAGTGATTTTAACCACTATATCTACTACCATACATTTGTCCAAAATTAATACAAGATATGGAATTATACGTGCTTGCTATTTGTTTAAAAATAATGAGGGTGCCATTTCAAAAATAATATCTTTCAGAGAATTACTATTTTGTTTTTGTTTGTTTGTTCGTTTTCAGCTGATGCACTTGCTCTCACAGTAGCTTATAATTTGTAATGACCCAACTTGGGAAATCTCAAGTCTGGTCTTCCCATTAGGAGTAACTTTAATGTGAGATTATTAAAAAATAATTTCTCCATGTTATTAAAACTGTCATGATAAAGGCATGAAGGAAGAATATTCAGTAGAACTTTTAGAATATGACTCAGAGAAAGGCATTATATGAATAAAGCAATTACTTTATTGGTCACTGAAATATAGGTTAAGTGTACATATCCTGTAACTGTAGCAGGCACTCTTAGTTGCCCTCCCTACAGCCCTGCTCCCATTCTCTTGACTAACAGAACTCTGATTTTGTTGGGATGGGCAATGGGCCCAACTCTAGGCCATGAATCTTGATAGATCTTAGCTAGTCCCATTTGCCAGTGATTGGTCTAGCGGCAGGCATGTGACCCAGTTTTGTACAGTGATACATAAGGAGAAATCGTCTTCCAGCGGGGTTGTGTGTATGTGTGAGAGAGAGAGGGTGTGGAAGACAGAGAGAAAGAGGGAATGAATGAATGAATGAATAGTATGCAAGGAGAAAGCACTTTGACTTCCACCTACTTCCTTCCTGCTTAAAATGTTACTCTACCAGGACCTAATGCTTGCAGCTTGGGCAGCCATTTTGTGGCCATGAGCGAGACATCACCAGCAGGGGGCCACCAGGAGAGTGGCAGTGTAGAAGGATAGAAAAAGCCTGGTGCCTGAGCCCAAGGCCTCAATGACTTCAAAGAGCCTCTGAGCCAACCCTGGACCAACTTCAGAATTCCTGTCGAATAAACAACAAATAACTTTATGGTTTAAGCCCCTGTGAGTTGTGGTTTCTGTTACTTACATCCAACAAATAGATACTTATACATATGGCTATATATACTTACAGCCAAAAGCTACATAACTTGATAGAGAAATATCTTTCACTTTGTTATTGTCATTTGTTCTAGGGGAATGAATAAGAAATATATTTAGATAATTTAGACAATTCTCCCACTCAGTCAGGTTCAAAACCTGTATTGACTTTCATATTTTTTTAATATTTCAATTTCTTTTTTATTTTATTTTTTTTATTGAAGTAGAGTTGATTTACAATGTTGTGTTCGTTTCAGGTGTACAGCAAAGTGATTCAGTTATACATATATGCATATATATATATCCTCTTTCAGATTCTTTTCCCTTAGAGGTTATTACAAAATATTGAGTATAGTTCCCTGTGCTATACAGTAAGTCCTTGTTGGTTATCTATTTTATGTATTATGGTGTGTATACGCTATCATGCTTTTAATATTCTCAATTCCAGTGAGTAAATGTCATCAGCCTAGCTCAATGGACAAGTGGTTTTCAGCATTAGCATGAATCGGAATCACCTGTTAAAAACAGATTGCTGTGCCCCATCTCCAGAGTTTCTGATCCAGCAGGTCTTATGTGGGGCCTGAGAACTTGCATTCTTCACAAGTTCCCCGGGGACACTGATACTGCTGATCTGAGGACCACACTTTCACAACCACTGCTCCAGCCAATGGACAGTCACCTCCTAAGTCAGCTACCTCCCCAATTCCCTTTATCCACATCTACAGTCTTGGTACTTTAGTCTGAATTTCACTTTCTGACTGCAGGATTCCTCTCCACACTTACCAGCATGTTGTTTTAGGACTTCTTAATGTCATCCAAACTGGTTCACCACAATCCTGTGAGCCTTAGGTTTGCTGCCCTACCACGTTTGCATAGACCATTTGCCCCACCTAGAATCTTATCTCACTGAAGCTACTTTAGGTCTGACACAGTGGGGTGACCTTCCCTCTGTAGGCCAAATCATTTCTTTTTATATCAGAGAGATGAAAATTATGGGATTCCAACAGACAGAAATAGATTAAAGAGCCTTTTCCTCCCTCTACTCCTACCAGGTGGGAAATAATGTCGTATATAACCTTCATTTGTTCCTTTTTTGGCCTTAACATGAGCATCTTTATGTCTAAAATGGTCCTGGCCCAGAGCTGCATGCTTACTCATTCTGCAGAGGACACAGAAAGGTTACCCAAGCTTACAACTGAGCCGCTGGAAGCAAAACCCGTAACCTTCCCAAGCCTGAGCAGCTGCTCTGCGCCTTAGATTAATTTCTTCTGGGCAGAAATTATAAGCCCTCAGGGATCTCTAATCACAAGTTTCTCATTTGATTGGTCCAAGGAAGCATGGTTGCTATACAAAGGGGCCGTAAGCAAGGGTTTTGCAGAGCCACGGTTTCCTCCTTCCGTGTAGGTACACTACCTATCTCGATCTCAGGGAAAGTGGCCCCCAGGCCCGAGTGTCTCTTGCCCAAGAACAGCACGCAGTAGTCACACTCGAGTAATGCCATCAAGTCAAGTTTACACCCACAGCCCCCAGAAGTTACTGCGATGACTGAAAAATCCCAGGATGTGTCCGTAGTTCTCATACAGACTTGACCTATCAGCAGTGTTTGACATGGTGGATCATTTCCTTCTCTCGGTTACACTTACCTTCCAGTGCACAGCACTTTCACGGTTTTCTTCCTAATTCATCCCCATGAGGTGTCCCACTTTTTCTCTGTTTCCTTTGCTGGTTCCTCCTCTTGTCCTCTCGTAAGCTTGGAGTGCCCCAAGGGTCTATCCTTGGTTATCTTCTCTACCTACACGCATCTGTTAATAATTCCATCTAGTTGCATGGCTTTACATACCATCTGTGTGTAGGTAACTCCCAAATTTATATCTCCAGGCTGTCATCTCTTCCAAACTTGATACTCCTCTATTCTACTTGAGATTCCTAGTTAAATTGCAAATAGACAAATAAGTTAACAAGCCCCAAATTTCCCTTTTATTCCAACATCTCACACCTCAAACTTGTTCCTCCCCACAAAATCTCAGTGAAGGGGAACTTCATCCTCCCAACTGTTCAAACCAAAACCCTTGGAGTCGCCCTTTACTTTTCTTTCCCTCACATTCTACACCCAATCTCTTAAGAAGTCCTGTTGGCACTAACTTCAAAATATTCTCCTGTAAATCAGATAGTATCTCATCTATGTTTAAAAGCCTGTAGAGGCTCTCAGTTTACTACGGGGTAAAGGTCAAGTCCTTACATTGGCCTGTTCCCACCCCACCTTTACATCCCTCTGATCTTTCCTACTCCTCTCCTCCCTGCTCATCCCACTCTGCTCTGGCCACACTGGCCTCTTAGCTACAACTCACATCTGCCAGGCAGACTCCCACCTCAGAGCCTCTACCTGGAACATTCTTTCTCTAAATGGTACTTAGCGAACACCTTCACTTCCTTCACATCTTTGCTCAAATTTCACTTTCCTAATGGAGTCTACACATGCCACACTATGTAAGACCGTAATATTCAGCAATAGCTAAACCCCCTTATCCTGCTCTACTTTTCATTTTATTCCATAGCACTTACAATAATCAATATTATTGTTTGTTCATATGTTATTATCATATTGTCCATCTCCCATACTAAAATGGCAGGATCGTCATCTATTCTCTAATGTTTTCTAAGCACCTGGAATAATGCCTGACACATAATTGTGATCGATCAATGTATGTTTTTGTCCCTCTCTTCTAAATTCTGACAGTACTCATTATTATTTTTTGAAGTATCTATAAAAAAGGAAAACCAGTAAGTCTCCAAGGAAGTGAGTAGGTTATCTCCTAGGGTGATATTACCTGGTAGAATCCACCACCAAAGCCTATTCTTCATCCTTGCACAATCTTGCACAAGATTATACTTGCACAAGAAGTATAGTGTGTGGGCACTATTAATGATCCTCACAAAACCAACCAAGACTAATGATAGAACAAGAATGCCAGTTTATAAGTCTTAGATTTAAAATAGAACCTACCAAGGAAAGCAGATGTCCACAGCCCTGAGAGTGACTTCACTTCCTGTGCAAGCTACGTGGAGGCACAGATTATAATCAGAAGGTTTGGAGTCAGAACAAGGAGAAGTATTTAAATAATTTGGAAATCTGAGAGCCTCAGACTATAATTAACTTTCATCTCCACAGGAAAGCAATATGCAACATAGATCATAGGCAGGGCACTCTCTCCATGCACAGTGCTAACGAGTCTCTCCTGATTGATTTTATTCAACACATTTCTTGGATGCTTACAATGACTCATACAGTATGGGAAGCAAATACTGAGGATACAGAGTATAATTCTGCTCCTAATTCTGAAGTGTAGGGGTCTTTCCCACCACTAAACAATTTTCTGACATCAGCTGCATGTCCTGCAATCCAACTCAATTCTAATACAATCTACCTGGAGATAGGGTCAGATCCCACAGGCTAAGAGCTCAGTCGTATAAGACTGCCCCCCAGTACACATACACACACACACACACACACACACACACACACACACACACACATGCACACACACTACTTCAGATACCAATCAAAAGGCCAGGTTGTCACCTGTGCTTCTGACCAATGGCTATAGATGAGATCCCCTCCTTGGATTAGATTAATTTCCTAGGGCAACTCACAGAACTCAGGGAAGCATTTTACTTAACAAATTAACAGTTTGTTTTAAAAAGGATATAACTCAAGGGCCAGATGGAAGAGAAGCACAGGGCAATATATGGGGAAATGTTGCAAAACTTCCATGCCCTCCCCAGCATGCCACTCTTCCCAAATCTCCATGTGTTCACCAACCTGGAAGCTCGCTGAACCCCATCCTTTTGGGGTTTTATGGAAACTTCATTGTAGGAATGATTGATTAAATCATTGGTCATTGGCAATTGATTCAACCTCCAGCCCCTCTCCCCGCCCCAGAGGTCAAAGGGGTGAGACTTAAAGTTTTAACCCGCTAAACAGGTGGTTGGTTCCTCTGGTAACCAGCCCCCCATCCTTAAGTGCTTCCAAAAGTCACCTCATTAACATAATAAAAGACAATTTATCACTTTCATCCCTTAGGAGATCCCAAGGGTTTTAGGAGCTCAGTGCCAGAAAGGGGACAAAGGGACAAAATCCAAATATATATTTCTTATTACGAATCACAGTATCACACATGAACAAACAAGACAAAAGAGCTCTTATTCCTGCCCCTGAGGAGCTTGCTTTCTAGTAGAGAAAACAATGATAGATCAGTAAACAAATAAAGAACCAAGATGACCACAGGTTGTGCTAATAGTTATGAATAAAATGGAGTTACGTGTTGAAGCTACTTCAGATAGAGTGGTCCTGGAAGACCTCAGGGAAGCCTGAAGAATGAGTTTGTACCCTTAGATCAACGTCTACCCCCTTCCCTGCATGTCCTTCACCCTCCTCTGCCTCTGGTAACGGGGAACGACCATTCTACTCTCTGTTGCTTTGCGGTAGACTTTTTTTTTCTTTTCTTTTTGAATTCCATGTGTAAGTGAGATCATGTGCTATTTGTCTTTCTGTGTCTGGCTTATTTCAAATTAGCATAATATCCTCCAGGCTCATCCATATTGTCACAAATGGCAGGATTTCTTTCTTTTGTAAGGCTGAGTAATATTCCATTATATATATACATCACATTTTCTTTATCCATTCATCTGCTGTCAGACATTTAGGTTGCTTCCATATCTTGACTACTGTGAATAATGTAGTTATTGTTGGAATGAACATAGGAGTGCAGATATATCTTTGAGATACTGATTTTATTTCCTTTGGCTATATGGCCAGCAGTAGGATTGCTGGATGACATGATAGTTCTATTTTTAAATTTTTGATCAATCTCCATATTGTTTTCCATAATGGCAGTACAAATTTACGTTCCCAGCAACAGTTCACAAAGGTTCCCTTTTCTCTATTTCTTCTTGAGTCAATTTTAGTAACTTGATTTGTTAAAATTGTTCATCATGTATGTAAATATGTATATAAAATTATCCTGTAATTTATGTAAGGGACTACCTAGACATTTTAGGGTATGATGTGTCAAGGCTCGTCTTTCTCTCTTGGAACTTAGAGTCTTCAGATGCATGTGTAAAGAGCTGTCAGATACTGAACAGAAAATGGCTGCCTCAAAAAACAGTACCAATACACGATAAGGAACAGTCACCCAGTTTCTGGTTGGTGTGGAGTCTGTCTAAACCAGAGCAAGTTGTGATTGTACAGGGAGATTGAACCCTCTTCTCACCTGCTTCCTCAGGGTGGAGCTACTCCGTTTCAGAAGGTAAAGGCAGTGTCAATTACAAAATTTTGATTTACAGAAATTACTGCCATACTAGTAAAAAATGTCCCCTTGTCAGTTACCTATAATATTGTAAAATTGTAATAACTTGCTTTGATTTATAACCCAAAACATACTACGATAAAGAAAAGAAAGTCTTAATGTGATTAAGTCTATCTGAGCTTGAACCAGGAGGTGCAACAGTAATTAAAAATTTCCAGTTAACAGAAGTAAGTGAAACCAAAACTGTCCTCGATCTTTCATCTCAGCTGTCCAAAATCAGCCAGGCTGAGAGCTCAGGACTATCAATTGCCCATTTGCTTAAATTACTTTCCAACATCCCCTAGTTCACTCTCATGTACTTAAACATTTGTCTACTTAATTATATCATTTTGCCTGGAACTTCAGACAACTTTTTTTTTTTTTTGATGCAAAGTTTTTGATCCATGTAATTAATCAATGCCAGAGATATGCTCAAATCTCAACATGGCAGCATTCAGGAAAACATTCTATCCTCCTTCTATTGCCAATACCTCAGATATTATGTTATGTCTTGATGCAGATATAATGAAATACAAAACTTCTAAATATGTTCTCAACTTTGAGTCTGTAGCACTCAAACAGATACAGATTTCCTGTGAGATAGACTTTCTCTCTTCCTACATTGTCTTATCTGTTCCCAGAATATCAACAAAATTCATATAGAGAAAAACAAGTGATACGTTTTCCTCCCTCCACTTGATCCCATTCTTGCCCCATTACTAATCAACTTTCATTTTTAAAAACGTCCCAAGTTTCTGTTTTTAAGAAACCAGTAGTGTGATACTAATACTTTCAAAAAGAAAGGGATAAATTGGTTGTCGTTGGAGATCATACTGATTTTTCTCATGGCACATTCTGGAGTGGATTAGTGACCACTTATCATAATTGTTTTAGGAGCATCGATTGGGAGCATGGACCCAGATATTCTGGCTCTCCAGGTACTGCTCATGGAGTAATATACCTGTGCTTTGGGTTCCAGCCCTTTTGAAAGACATGTCTCCAGCCACCTGAAGACGTTGATGGTAAAGTTCTAATACATTTGGTTGATATGACTTCATTTTTTAAAAATAAAAGCCTAAGGCTTCCCTGGTGACACAGTGGTTAAGAATCTGCCTGCCAATGCAGGGGACACGGGTTCGAGCCCTGGTCCAGGAAGATCCCACATGCCACGGAGCAACTAAGCCCGTGCGCCACGACTACTGAAGCCCGCGCGCCTAGAGCCCGTGCTCTGCAACAAGAGAAGCCACTGCAATGAAAAGCCTGCACACTGCAATGAAGAGTAGCCCCTGCTCGCCGCAACTAGAGAAACCCCGCGTGCAGCAAAGACCCAACACAGCCAAAAATAAATAAATTAAAAAAAAAAAAAGATGGTAACTAGAAAAAAAAATAAAAGCCTGTTAGGATTACAACAGGTTTATTTTTAATTTGAACTTTAAAAAATACATTTTCAGATTATACTTAGAACTTAAGAGGAAATGTGCATTCATAACAAACTATTATCCTTTTGAAGACTTGTATTATATTTGGTGCCTTTAAAAAACCTGTAACCGTACCTCTGTATTTCTAAAAGAATTAATAATCAAATGAATTAGATTCCATCCCTAGGTCACTCTTATCTGGGATGGTTAGTAAGGTGGCTGTTCCCTGGGATGTGGAGTTCTTCATACTGTTTCTTAATCTCTGTGGTAACCCTTGTTCTCAACAGCACCCAGAAGTTTTACTTGTCTCTCCCACACACGAAATCAATACTGAAATAGCCCTTTGAAACAGAGATGTAGGAGTAGTCTTAAATTATGCAGCATCTCTATTACTAATGAATGCACTTCTGTGAGCCCTTAAAAACAGTGCAACCTCGATATCAGTTTTGTGTGTAGTTGCTGGACAGTCAGAACAAGACATCCACTCTCCATAGGAATGCCACATCTGGAAATCTGTTAGTACTCAACTTTTCCTTCTTCCAAAACTGCTGAATAACCTCTACAGAATGTTTGACTAAACTGCATCCCCAAGGAAACTAAGAAAGGTAAGGACCTGGAGTGGAGGCAGATAGATTGTATCTCCAGGTGCACTGTTGACAGGATGGGAGACTGGACCCTTCTGCACCTACCTGGGGACTTCAGGAAGGGCTCGGGGAAGTGTTTCTACACCAAGGAGAATTCTAACCTGATTGCCCTTGCTACAACTTTTCAAAACAAAGCTTACCTGAATATATTTGGAACCTTCCTGGTTTGGGGCAAGTCTGGTATTTTCACTATTGCTATCATATTTTTAAAGAACTAATGTAATCAATTTTGTTTTAGTTTCTCTCTTTGTAAAATGTTGCTTATCTGCCCAACAATTTGTGCCTTAATTAATATACTCATTAGAAGATGATGAAAAGTCCTACCTAAACTTAATTACCATGTAATTTTTAAAAACAGTTTTCAACTACTCATATTAAGAAATGTCATTCTTAGAAATGTGTAAGGTTTTATTATAGCATAACCCATTCTTTTTGTTGAAAGCAAACTGAATTGTATACACACACAGACACACATAAATACACACATATATGTGATAAGGTGTTCAAATGGATAGTATTTTTCAGATACTTAGTATGTAGAATGATTCACTATAGTGCTATTAGAAATTCAAGCATTGAGAGCTTCAAATTTTGTCCTTCAAAATTCAAGTAAATTTCCATTTTCTTGAAGTGAGAATTCAGTCCACTCTTAAAATTATAATGCCTCAAAAGTTCTAAGTATTCACCGTATTAGTTTCAGGAGTTTGTTTCCAGCTTCCCTAGAGAAGTGACCAGTATAAGAAGCTTCTCCCTGCTTTCCTTATTTTTTACCCTCCCAGGAATTTTTAGTCTCCCTGAACACCTTGCAGTCATCGTTCCACAGGTGAAATGACTTTGCTTAGTTGCCTTTTTGCCCCCCACCCAGCAATTAGGACCACTGGCCTAAAATATCTCTGATACATCCAGCAATTCCACTGCAAAATCTTCTGATTAAAATATTGGTTCATTTCCAGTTACAAGGACCTTCTTGCCATCTGTTATTCCAAGAAATTCCTAAAATGGACCCAGATAAACAAGGTAAGTATTATTGTTAAGTTTTTGAGCACAGTTTGCAAACAAAAAAATCAGGCACAGATGTTGTATTTTCAGACTTCCGAGTTGCAGAGGAGTGACATTTGGCAAATGCCTGGCTGAAAAAGAAACTATTGGATGATTGAAAAGACTTTCTCCGTTTTCTAAACAGAAATTCATAACATATTGACGAGTATTTGGTCTGTTGTCCCCAAAGCACCAAAAAATAATTTAACAAAAGACTTGATCTCAATATAATTGCACTTTAAATTGCTATTCAAATACACAAAAAGTGGCTTATCTTATTTACATATATCTTCATAGTTTACTATTAAAATGACATCACTGTAGATATTTTAATGTCAGGGGTAAGTTCACTGTACTATTTGAGACCAAAGTTGAGAGAAAAGTGTCACAGCTGTTACTATATGACTATTTGATAAATGGATAGAGGGAAACTAATTCCCTTTTCTTCCAGCATCTCTGAATGCCAGGGTAGGCCCAGGACTGGCTTGTGATATTTTTATTGTTGGACCTAGTGGCAGCCTTATTCCCCTAGCTAAGATCTAGATTGTTAACTTGGCTTGTTTTATATAAAATTCCGTACTATCTCAAGTTATTTATCTAAAACAACATTCTGAATGATTCAAATTATCTTTGGGTTTTCCAGTATTGGGCCCTCATGTTAGTAAGCTTAACACAAAGCAGTAGATACTCCATTCAAAGCTCACTTTTCTCTCCCTAAGGAGTGTTTCTTAAATGTAGTGTGTGTGCATCAGAATCATTTAGAGGGTTTGTTAAAATGCTGGGCTCCACCTCCAGGGTTTGCGACTCAGTAGGTCCAGTGTGGGGACCAAGAACATGAATTTCTAACAAGTTCCCAGGACATGCTGATGCTGGCCGCTTAGGACCACTGGCCTAAAATATCTCTTTCTGGATCATCGAACTAGATGATGGGCTGTTGAAAGAAATTTTATTACATTCTTAGTATCTGTAGAAAATGACACATTTGACTAAGTAAAAATATGAATCGTTTAAAGCAAAACAAGGTTCCCCATTAAATTGCTTCCATGAACAAGACCATATGTAGCTTTGTAGCTTATATTATTATTTTTTTGAACATCTCAAATTACTTTGTTTATAGCTTTGGGTCTGATACATCCAGCAATTTCTTCCTTTCTTGAGTCTTCTCTTACCAGCAGGAGAAAAAAAAAAAAAGAAACCTTGAAGAAGCAGGGCTGCTGGTGAATCACCTGGGATACTCATTCATTTTCCCCATGTACTATATCACAGCTTGCCCTGTTATGCTGGATAACTTCATCAGATGACACTGCAAAACATAACTTGACAGGAGTGTGATGGGCCAGATGGTAGAGCAGCCATAGAATCACTCTTCCACCAACAGCAGCATCTGGGAACCTGCAGACTCCCTAGCTTGCTGATTCTGTGTTCATTTGGTGCATCTGAGAGGAACCAGGGCGCAAAAATTGGCCAGTTTCCAGAAGGAAAAACAATGTTGGGCATTACATTTTTGTAAATCACTTCCACACTCTTGTGGCTACTCTCCATGTGCTCTCCTTCTCCAGACTTAGGGCAGAGGTATGACTTTTCCCCTACTCTAACACTGGACTCTTATCTGAAAACTAAGCATTTTTAAAACATAAGGAAATAGTAAACAACAAAAGAGAGTGAACTGTAGGTCTCTGATATGGTTATACCTGTTCAAAAAAGAATAACAAAATATAGAGGGTTTTAAAATAAGCTGTCTTGTTTAATGACACTTTCAGGCACAGCCCACATTCCCCTAAGGTAGGTGTCTTTGACTCATGATCATATATCGATCATTGGATCAAGGTATATTTAGGGAGAGGCCAGGGGTATGCTCTAAGGTCTCAAGGGTGGGTCTGACCTGGTTCAGCCCTTGTAACACCCTGAGTGGCTTAGCTTAGTGCCTGGCACTCAATACCCACATGTGGAATAGCCAGGACTTCACGCCACGACACTCAAGGGCAAGAAACAGCCTTTTCCAAACCAAAAGCTAGTCACTGTCACTTGGTATGAAATTTAGACTAAGTTAAGTTTGGGAAGCAGCCGTCCTGAGACAGACAGAAACCATTTCAGCTTTTTCCTGAACATCTGGTCTGAAGTGCTCAGAGTATCCGGTCCGAAGTAGCATCGTGGCCGCCACTCACTCTGCTCTTTGCCTTTGGCTTTGGAGTCCACTTGAAGACATGGGACTCCTTGTCAAGACTGGACACAGAAATCCTTGCCAAGCCTAGTGTCCGGTCTCCCTAGTTACACAACGCAGCCATTCCCTCCCCCCGGGGAACTGCTAGTAAGGGAAGCCCCGGAATCAGCCCGCAAACTTGAACCCCAGTTAGGCATCTCCCACTTTCCTGTCCAGGTATCAGCGTCTCTCCCGCTCTAGGGAAAAGAGAGTCATAGCTAGAACAACACTAAAATCAAGATTGGTTTTCAAAGGCAACTGAGATTCCAGAATGTCTGTATGTATATGGGTCAGGGAGGAGCGGCCGGGACAGAGGATGAAGTTGCGGTGCAGGCAGTGAGGGATCCAGGTGATATTTGCCACAGCAAAGCCCCTCTCAGAGGGAACCTGCTCTTCTGGCCATCCAGCATCTGGTCGCGTTTCTTCTGCTGAACCAGTGCACCTGCTTTGGAAGAACAACTTCCCCCTGATTTTAGGCCATGAAATTCTAGTAGTGTTGATCCCAACTCTCCCATTTCCATGGATGGCATTCTTTGATGGGCCTTTCATACTAAAGCCTGAGTGGGTTGACTTCAGGGTGGCCCCTGAAACACTGACCCCTTAAAAGGTGGTAAGTCTCCCAAAGGAGTAAAGAGAGCTTAGACCTTGGAACACACACAGAAATGGACATGGAAACATTGCCTTTTCATTCTTTAAATTCTCCCACTGCTGCAAGAACAAGTCAGAAATTAATATCACCATAAATTATCCTGCCACATATGTTTGAATCAATGAAATCCCCCCATCAATCCCTTGTTTTGTTTTGTTTAGGGCCTGCTTAGCAAAGGCTAAAGAGCCTGCTGTGTTTCTAGTCACAAACACTTCTCCAGCACACAAACCATTTACTCCCAATTGCCTAAGTTTTATGGTAATCAGCTGACAATAAATTTGAAAATAGCTTTATTTTCCTCAAGGCATCTTCCCTTCAGCATAATAAATACAAGTAAGTCCTGGGCTCAAAGCTTGTTTGCATGTGAAACCTTGCTTCCAAGTGAGCATTGTGGGTATAAAGTCTATTTAATTGAAATTTGTTATCATAAGAAATGTTAGAGATGCAACGTTGCTTGGCAGTTCTTTCCAAAGTGTGTGACTGGTTTCCTCTCTCACTGCCTGCTGTAACAATACCATATCTTTACCATTCCTCAAGCTTTCTGCTCTACCATCTCTCCCTAATTCTGAGTGAACTTGTCCCCAACTTCATAAAGAAAACAGACACCCTCAGACATGCCTTCTTTCCCCACACCCACCATCATATCCTTTTATTCTTCCTCTCAGGGAATGAGGGGAAGTCCTCTCAGGGGCTTCTTGCCAAAGCTAATTCCTTCACCTGTACATCTTACCCCATCCATTGCCTCTACCTCAGAGATTGTATCAGTTAGCTACATTTCAGTTACTTGTAAGAGAGAACTCGGCTCAAAGTGGCTTTATTACCTTATATAATTAATTACCCTAGGGAGGACTAGCTTGCTCTGAGCCCAGACAATGTCAGTAGGACGTGGTTTCTCTCCATCTCCAAGTTCGTCTCTACTCTCCTTCGTGTGTTGGTTTCATGCTCAAGCTACACATCCCGACAGGAGAGTAACTGCTGCTCCCATCTATGATTCCAATTTCAAGTCCAACAGGAAAAAATAAGTCTTCTTCCCTGATAACTTGAACAAAGAGTCCTTGATCCAAATTTCATTGGTATATTCTTTGCCTGACTTTGGTTATGAGTCCACATCTGGGGAGGGCAATGATGCTCTCATTGGTCGGGTAGGCCTGGGCCACGTGTCCTCCATGGAAATAGGAGCATTGGAATGAACCCAACTAGAATTTCATGGACCAAGATCAGGGGAATTTCATGGACCAAGATCAGGTTCACCAGAAGAAAGGTGAATGGATGTTGGGTGGCTACGGGAACATGTTGTCCTCTGAGACAGACTTTGCTATATCAAGTACCTCCTGGAACCCTACTTCCTGGACCCTCAACCTCATCCTCTCTCCTGACCCCTCCTCCATGACCCATATGTACATTTTGGAATCTCTCCTGCCTTTGAAAATCAGTTTTGATTTTGTGTGCTTTTCTAGCGATGGCCCTCTTGTCTTCCCTTCAGATTAAGGATCTTGAAAGAGTTGTCTGCTTTTATGTTTTTTTCTTTACCTTACATTCATTGATCAATCCTGTGTAATTTGATTTCGGCCCCCATATCCCCGTAAAAGTGCTCTTATGAAGCCTTTAATAGTCAAGTTAATCAAAAACAGAGACTAATTTTTAGCACATAGTTGATCTCCTTGTGGCTTCCAGATACTGAAGTATTGGCTTGTCTCTACTTTCTGAAACTCACCTTCCTTGGCCTTTGTACCATTGCTGTCTCCTGGTTTCTTTGGCTTTCCCTTCTTCTTCTTCTTCTTAGGTTTCTCTTTCTCCTCTGGTACTTAAATGATTATGTTTCTCAGGCGCACTGTTACTTAGCCTAATTTTCTCTTCACTTAAAGCACTCTTCTTAGGCAACCTAGTAGGTGGACATGGTTTTGCCCACAGTCAACACTAATGACTCCTAAATCTCTATCCCATCCTAAATGGCAACCCTGACCCCCAGAAACAGAATCAAAAATTGAGTCCTGTTCAACACCCTGAACAGCTCCCCCTCCCAGCCAGTATTCTTTAAAACTGAGCTCTCAGTCTGGTAGCCACTAGCCACATGTGGCTATGGAGCACTTGAAATATGGCTAGTCCAAATTGAGATGTGCTGCAAGTGTAAAAAATATACTGAGTTTTGAAGACAATAAGAACAGAAAATGTTTTATTAATAATTTTTATGTTGGTTACATGTTAAATAATATTCTGATAGATAAAATGAAATACATCATTAAAATTAATTTCACCTGTTTCTTCTTACTTTTTAAAATGTAGCTGCTAGAAATTTAAGGTGACATATTTGAATCATACTGTATTTCTCCTGTTGGACAGCAATACTCTAAAAATTTCTCATGGCTACTCCCTCCATGCTGGGAAATCTCTTTAAGCTTCTCCTTTTCATCACCATGTGGAACCCTCTGGCTCTAGTCCGGCATTCCCAGTTTCTGACCTGTTCCCTTTCACCTGGACTCTGCTTGATCCACAAGCCTTCTCAGAAAGAAACCTTGACCAATATGTCTGCCTATTCTCTCAGGTCACCTTAGCTCCAGGATTTGCTGTCCAAGGACCATTCCCTCCAACTCCCTGTACTCCAAGCCCAAGTCTCTGGGGACAAGTCCCAGTTCCAGAATCCTGGACTCCCAAGTGTCTGGGAGGTAGTTTCAACTGCCTATTGGACATCTCCATTCAGATGTCTTACAGAAACCTCAAACTCAGATGTTGAAAATGAATTCCCATTCCACCTCTATGCACAAACTTTATCCTCCCCCATTATTTCCTACACTTGGTCTCCCTCCCACGTCCAATTAGCCACCAATCCCTGTCAATTTCACTAGAAAATTGTGCCTCTTATCTCCCCCCAATTTTCTCTCCCCAGTACCATTCAGATCGCTATCATGTTATAGAAAGTAAAAAATTAAACCCCTCCCATAATGCCCATAATGTACTCCTGTCCCCAGATAAACAGTTAGAGGTCTGATATATAACCTTTCCTACTGTGTTTATTGTGTTCTTTTTTTCTATTAGTTTTTATCATTTACAAAAATAGGACCATACTAAGTTATAGACACATTGCCATGGATTTGGGCTTATAATCATGCTTTAAAATATCTTTCAACCTCAAGATTGCCAAAAAATTTTTCTTTTAATTGTCTTAGAGTTTTAAGAATTCATGTTTAACTCTGTAATACATCCTGGTGTTATTTTTGTTTATGATCTGAACTAAAGTACCTATATTATATTTTTCTAAATAGTTATCCATCCAATGGCCCCAACACTATTTATTAAATAATCTATAATTTCCTCATTGATATAAACCACCGATATAAAAGGAAGTTATTGATTCTCACTGAGTTAAAACATCATCTTTATCATATGCTAAAACCCTATGTAAGGCATATATACACTACCAAATGTAAAATAGATAGCTAGTGGGAAGCAACCGCATAGCACAGGGAGATCAGCTCGGTGCTTTGTGACCACCTAGAGGGGTGGGAGAGGGAGGGTGGGAGGGAGGGAGATGCAAGAGGGAAGAGATATGGGAACATATGTATATGTATAACTGATTCACTTTGTTATAAAGCAGAAACTAACACACCATTGTAAAGAAATTATACTCCAATAAAGATGTTAATAAAAAAACAAAAACCCTATGTATACATAGGTCAGTTTCTGATTTTGTCCTGTTCCATTACTCTATCTGTTCCTGAAATAAGCACACATTGCATTTATTCTTACAGATTAATTTTATATTGTTTTGTCAAGTTCAAAATGGTAGTTGGAATTTGGGTTGGAATTGCTTTAAATTTATAGGGTAGAATTCATATCCTTATGTTATTGAACATTCCTAATCCAGGAATATCCAGGAATGGAGGAAATAGATCTCTCCATTTATTCATATTATCTTTAATGTCTTTCAATAAAGTTTTATAAGGTCTTACACATTGTTTTGTTTACTTTAGGCATTTTTTAGATGTTAAAAATTACCTGTTCTAACTGATTATTCTTGGTATAAAGTGGTGGTACTCAAAGTATATTTCCTGGACTGAAAACATGAGCATCGCCTGGGATTAGAAATGCAATACCCAGACCCCCCGACCCAGACTGTGGGGGTAAGCTCTGCAATCTGATGCGAGTAAAGTTTGAAAACCACTGATATAAAGGGAAGTTATTGATTCTCATACAATTGTCCTAAATCCAGCCAACTTGCAGATGATCCTCATGAATTATCTGGATAGAGAGGCAATCAGAACATCTGTACATCTCTTCCTTCCTAAAATTTATAACTCTTATTTTTATTTGTTTTTGTAGATTAGAATTCCAAAACAGGGACAGCAAATCAGTTCCAATTCTATTATTATATGCCAGCTCCAATGGACTCATACTGACATCCTGGAGGGCTATCCTTCAAGGTCTATCAAGGAGATTCCACCCTATCTGGCACAGTGTGGAGGGGACAGGGGTGGTCCTGATGCCCTGTATTTTATTTCTCTGCTTCAGACTAGAGTTGGATCACAGTGGTGAAAAGGGGGATGGGGGTGATTTTTTCCTGACTCTAACAGGGATGTCTTTTGTCTATCTCACTTTTATATGAAATTTGCCTTTTATTTCTGACATTTTAAGGATGTTTCCTCTCTTCCTAGATCATGTACCAGTTTTTAAAAAATCAGAATGGCTGATGAATTTTACCAATGTATGTTGAGAATCCACTGGTTCAGTAACTTTTTTCCTTCTCTTAATATATTAATTGTTGGGCTTCCCTGGTGGCGCGGTGGTTGAGAATCTGCCTGCCAATGCAGGGGACACGGGTTCGAGCCCTGGTCTGGGAAGATCCCACATGCCGCGGAGCAACTAGGCCCGTGAGCCACAATTACTGAGCCTGCGCGTCTGGAGCCTGTGCTCCGCAACAAGAGAGGCTGCGATAGTGAGAGGCCTGCGCACCGCGATGAAGAGTGGTCCCCACTTGCCACAACTAGAGAAAGCCCTCGCACAGAAACGAAGACCCAACACAGCCATAAATAAATAAAAAATAAATAAATAAATAAATAAATAAAAAGAAAAAGATTAAAAAAAAAAAAAAAAAAATATTAATTGTTGAACAAATTTTAAATTCCTGAAATAAATCTTTCCATATCATGGAACATAATTCTTTAATGTGTTCTTGAAAATGTTTGCTAATATATTATGTTTTATCTTTGCTTTCATCTTAAATAAGATATGTTTATTTTTTATATATCTGATTTAGATGGTATTTAGATGAGACTTCAAACTTTAGACTTTTGAGTTGATGCTGAAACCGTCCCATATTGGACAATTTTCCTTGGCCAATTAGACCAATTTCCTTCAAAGGCTCAAATCAGAATTTAACTAGTTTCTCTCAGTAATAACAATATTTTCAATAAAACTGTATCAAATGTTGGTATTACAGTTATGTTAGCCTCCTAAAATAAATTGGGAAGTTTTCTGAGTTTTTTCCAGTTTTTTTTTTTTTTAATTTTTTTTAATTTATTTTTTTTAACATCTTTATTGGAGTATAATTGCTTTACAATGGTGTGTTAGTTTCTGCTTTATAACAAAGTGAATCAGTTATACATATACATATGTTCCCATATCTCTTCCCTCTTGTGTCTCCCTCCCTCCCACCCTCCCTATCCCACCCCTCTAGGTGGTCACAAAACACCGAGCTGGTCTCCCTGTGTTATGCGGCTGCTTCCCACTAGCTATCTATTTTACGTTTGGTAGTGTATATATGTCCATGCCACTCTCTCACTTTGTCATAGCTTACCCTTCCCCCTCCCCATATCCTCAAGTCCATTTTTAGAAGAGTCGAGTAACAGGGATTCCCCTATCCCTTGAAAGTTTAAAGGAATTTGCCTGCAAAACTATCTCTGCTTATGGTTGTTTATCTTTGATGACTGCTTTTCCTCGTCAAAAAGTCTTCTGTAGTAATTAGTCTTTCAACTTTTTTTTCATATGTTTTGATCATTTCTATTTTCTATTACATATACATTTTCTATTACATATACAAATGTACAGGGCATTTGTATATTACATATACATTTTCTATTACCTAGATATGGCTCCAGAGCTTTCTCTTCTCCTCCACACTGTGAAAAGGGTGAATACATACTCAGTGCCTGGTAAGTGCTCAGAAATGCTAGCCACTGATGTAGTGATGTTGGTGGTGGGTAAAAGAAAGTATATTAATAATTCTTTTCTGATTATAAAAATAACATGTGCTCTTTATAGAAAATTTAGGTAATATTGACAAGTAGGAAGAAAATAACTAAGAATTCGAGCACTCAAAGATATCCCCTGTTAACAATCTGACGAATGACATTAGAAATTAAACTCCACGGGGCAAGAATTTTTATCTGTTTTGTTAGTTGCTATATTTCAAGAGCCTGGACTCATGCCAGGGCCATATAGTAAGAGCTCAATAAAAATCTGCTAAATGAGTGGATGGTTAGTCATTTTCATAGATGCATAAATATGTGTGTACATATGACTAGAATATATTAACAAACTGAATTTATATTCTACAGATAGTTTTTTGTCTTATTGTTTCATAGGCTATTTCATTTTTATATAAAAAGTGGACAACTTCATGGAGAAGCCCTCCTCACTGGGGGATTCCTTAGTTTGGTGGGCTCAGAGGAGGCTCTCTATGGTCACCTGCAGCCTAGGATAGTGTAGTCCATTATTATTTGTTCCCAGGTAGGAAAGAGAGCTCTAGACTTTGATTTCCTCACCTGCAAAATAAAGTAGGGCTACATGCTCTCTAGGATTTCCTTCTAGGATATGGGATTTATCTAATGAGACAGTCCTTTATCTATGATATTTCATGTTTTCTTTACAGATGCTCTTAATAGTATTGAGAATTCCATTTATAGAACAGCCTTCAAATTACGATCAGTGCAAACCTTGTGCCAATGTAAGTACAGGTTCTCTTGAAACACTTGAAATAATCTGACCCTGATGTGTAATGTAAAAGTCATAGAAAACCAAAAACTTCCCCCATGTGAGTGACTGCTGGATCTGGAAGGTTGGACCTGTGCATCTACCCTACTTGTAACAGGGAAGATGGAGTGTGGAAGATACACCTGTGTGTTCCACCCACATGTAGCTTCGCTGACTGACAATAGACAATAATTCATGGATGAGGATTTTAATTCTTTAAAAGATTGTTCCTACTTGGTTTCTGCAAATTTTTTGTTTGTTTATTCCCTTTTCAGGATACCAATATTGACGCAAAATAAAATCACAAAATAAGTTAGTTTAATATAACTTGTAGATTCAAATGTAAAAATTTCTAAATTCCTTCTACTACTTAAGACTTGCCTTTTTAAGTTGTACCCCCGTCTCTTTCTGAACCTGCAAAAGTAAGTTCAGATGAATAATCCTCAGGCCATAAAGTTTAAAAATCGCTTGAGAATTTCATGAGAACTACTCTTTTGCATTAAATTTTATCTGATTGAATGCCATGGTTTCTTTTCCTATACTGTTATCTAGGTAAAATACAGTAAAAATTTTTATGTTGTAAAAATTCTCCAAAATGAACTGACTTGGGTCCTGGCTGTGAAAAACGACAGGCATTCAGCATATCTGAAGTTATTGATTTCTAATAAGTTCTGTACTGCATTTTTTTAAAATCACTTTGTGTAATTTATGACATTTATTACAGCAGACCTAAAAAAGTTGTGTTTTATATATATATATATATAAATTGTATTATATATATATACACACACACACACATATGTCATTTTTCCTAAAGGTTGAAATTTTTAAAATATTTTTCCTCTGCCTAATAAGTTAGGTAGACCAGTGGTTTTCAAAATGTGTTTCACAAAGTGGACATGGGTGTGAAGTAGGGTAAGAAAGGGCCAGCGAGGTGGGAAAAGGAAGTAGAGGCAAGTCGAGAAAACCCAAAAGGGCCAGCAAGGTGGGAAAAGGAAGAATAGGCAAGTAGAGAAAACCCAAAAGGCTATCTCCTCTACCAGAACAACTCTGTTTTTCTCTATCTTCCATATTGCATTTCTGTGAAAGTGTCCTTTGAAGAAGGGATTCTTGGCTTAAAAAAAAATTTTTTTTTAAATCACTGATATAGACAAATTACTTATATTACTCCAGAAATCAACAAAAGGCAGAAGATGCTCACTAAAAATTTACCCTGAATCATGCTATTTTCCTGGAGAATGTCTCCTATTAAAGAAAGTTAGCAGCCAATGCTCACATGAGCCTCCATCATTGTTCATATGAGACTGGATGTGTACAAACAGTGTAATTTGAGGGTGTACCTTTCGGGATTTTTTATTACGCCTGGCATCAGAAACAGTGAATATAAATAATATGCATGGGAAATAGTAACAGTATACGAAATCAGAAGTTGGAAAGTTCTACGTATAACAGATAACCAAACAAAAATTGGGGAAACAAAAGTCCCTAACACCGAGATAAACATATCGTGAGCTCCAGGCAGCAGGATCTGGAGAGCCGGAGAGCGTTCCTGCACAAATCTGGTGGTGAGATTAATGGACACCACTATTATCTGTTTTGCTGTAATACAGAATTCTCAGCAGAAGCCATAGCATCCTGTGTACAGCACGCCAGGCCGAGGTGATAGGTTTTGTGACTGAATAACGATGAAAGAGTTTTCAGTCTCTACCACATGCAGCCACGTTTTTATCACAGTCTCATCCCAAAACATACCCCCTCACTTTCTTAGACTCTCCCTTTAAAAGCAGTATCAGAGAACAAATAAAAATGTTTATTATACGTGCTAGATTTGTTGTATGTGAGGTTGATTTACGAAGTAGACAGAAGTGCAGGGTTTTATCACTTCACAGGCTGAAGCATTTTAAATGCCAGCAGCTCTTGGTGCCACTGACGTCCCCATCTCTCAGATGGCACAAGTGGGTGTTTATTCATTTTGTCTGTCATCCTCCATCTGCAAGAAACCATGGGGTCAGCTCTGTTTCATTCTTCCTTATATTTATTGCCTTGTAACATTTTTAGGAGAAGGTGATAAAAAAAAACATGTAAGAAATAAACCATTATTTTTTGTAAGCAACTTTGGTTTTATTAAGTGCCTTTCTGGATAATAATACTGATGAGACCAAGATCAAAAAAATAAACATTACTAAAGCAAGGGTGAGACCTAAGGAGTCTAATTCAGCAACTGCTCTTTTATAAAGATCACTGAGTTTTTTAAGTAATGCATTTGCATTTTTATACACAATATTCCTTCTCGAGCTAGGCTGCAGACAAGAAAAAATGATATTTGAACATGAAAGATGAATTTTCTCAATCCACTTAATAAACAGCATAAAAATGTTTTTCCCAACTTTTCACCAGTGTCCTAACTTCCTCGGAAAGCTATTTTCAAGTTTCTCACTTCTTTCCCATTTAATTTCCTTTTATAAAGCCACATCCTAGAGGTTATACTGGGAATAATGTTCTAACTATGCTTTACAAACAGATGCACTTTTGCAAAATCAAATCGACTGTTAGAATAGGAACGCCTGAATTATACACAAGAGAGATGTATCCAAATAGTGGCCATACGTAATTCCCTTAAAAAAACAGCTGCCATAAAAAACAGTCTTCATTAAAGGCTAGATGATGTTTATTTTTTTGAAGCCTTTTGTTCAGATCAGAAGTGATGCAGTGTTTCCTTTGCTTCCTGCAGTGGACTTGATTGGCAGTTCTCTGATTCAGCATGTCCTACTACGTCAGAGTCTCTGGGAGGCAAGAGAAAGTGCTGTCTCTGTGCAGCAGCTTTTTCAGGCTCTGCAGGAGCTGTTTCAGAGAGTCAGGGTGGAAAAACCAGGACAGGTGCACCCCAGAGCTTCGGAACTCACTCTGAGCCTTCTCACAACAATGTATGACAGGTGAGGCTGAGGGGACCATGCTGTGACCTCACAGGGGGTGTTTAGTTGCCTCTGGTCATTGACCAGTTGGGATTGTCTAATATTTGTTCAAGGTTTGATATCTAAGAAGGCTTCTTTGTTTGTTTGTTTTCCTCAAATGTATTATTCAGGAGGGGAACAAAGAAGTACATGCTTATCAACCTCACTAATATGAATGACTCATGGACAGCAAAAAGGGGGAAAATCCACATTTTCATACAGACTCATTTCCACTCTAGAGAAGCACGCACACCTTTTGCTAGGGCAATTATGCATCTATGTATACATATAAATTACACTTTTCTCTTGAGTCCCCGGTAGTATATGTCTTTGCTTATTCCTTTATAACCAGTTGTCAGTTTCTGTTTGTGAGATAAAGTTGAATAACCTGTGCATAAATGGCTAACCTATTGTCTTAGTCTGGGCTGCTATACCAAACTACCGTAGACTGGGTGACTTAACAAACATTTATTTCTCACAGTTCTGGAGGCTGGGAAGTCTAGGGTCAAGGCACCGGCAGACAGATGGGTCTGGTGAGAACCCACTTCCTGGTACATAGAGGGCCATCTTTTGGCTGTGTCCTCACATGGTGAAAGGGGCGAGGGCGCTCTCTGGGGTCTCTTTTGTAGTAATAGCAATCCAATTCATAAGAGTTCCACCTTTGTGACCTAATCATCTTCCCAAACCCCATCACTAAATACCATCACATTGGGGGTTAGGATTTCAACATATGACTTGGAGAGGCACACATAAAACAGTTTATACCCTGTCAAAGGCTTGATTATGCATGCTTTAAGTCAGTGGTATTGGGTGTGTGTGTTTGTGTGTGTGTTTACCACTTTTTTGTCCCACTTCAGTTGTGTTTATCCTACGTGATCTTGACCCAGTAGCCTTCATCCTGTAGAATGGACTTTTAAAAGCTCACAGTAAATATAAAACATGTGGAAAGTGCAGAAAAGAGTGAAGAAGAAATATCACCCCAAAGCCTGCCTCCCAAAGGCAAGCACAGTTTAACCACTTGGCAAATTCCTTACTAGTTTATTATTTATTTTTTTTGTTGTACAAATAATATATAAGCATGTTCTCAAGTTATTTTTTCATGATTTCAGTCTCCTTAAGCATTGTGATTTTGGCTGTCCTTTCTTGTATCAATGCCTGCCTCTAACAATCCTCCTGCCTTTGATACATTGTATTTTGTAGGTTTGGAAACTGCACAGCCAGTGGGCACAGTGTAATGAGGCTCTAAGTGAGGGCCTGAGAATGGGTGGATTTTTTTTAATATAAAGGTTTGCTCCTTCTGCCTTCCTTTTGGCCCTTGTCTCTGTTGTTTGGTTTCCCAGCATGTGAGCCCTAAAGGAAGTGAGACTGCCTGGTCCAGGAGGACCCAGGAAGACGCCTGGGTCTCCAGTGCCTAGGACACTGCTTAGTACAGAGGAAGCACCCAGTAAACATTTGCTGAACACATGAATGAATGAATAAATGAAGGATGAAATATTTTCATGCAATTCTTAGTTCTGTCAAATTCTAGATATAGGAAAACTGACCATGAAAAGCGTGAACTTGTAACACGGTGTCAGAAATGTCCATTCAGGGACTTCCCTGGCGGTCCAGTGGTTAAGACTCTGAGCTACCGCTGCAGGGGGCACAGGTTCCATCCCTGGTTGGGGAACTAAGATCCCACATGCTGCACAGTGCAGCCAAAAAAAAAAGAAAGAAAGAAATGTCCATTCATAGTCATGGTTTTTATAAACCACTTTACCAAGAATAACCCTGCCTTTCCCATTCTTATCTCTGTTTTGTTGCCATGCAGCTCGGGAACGGGTTTTCTCAAGCTTGGACCTGCAGCTGCTGCCCTGATTGCCCTCTCAGGGGATAGTCCTCTTACAAAATACAGAGGTAACATATGTAGGAGTTTTGAATGTCTGAAGTGCAGTGACCACCAAATCTCTCCAACACGTTATCTTCTTCACTCACACCTGTATCCCCGCCACACTGCTCTGGTTCGGCAAGTACTCAGCAAGACCTAGAATTTTTCAAGATGTTGATCTATGCTTTCTAACTATTCATAATTTGGTTATCCTTGATATTTATTTGTATAGGGATTATTCAGACACCAGTAGTTATTATTCCTTTAAAGACAGACTCTGCTCACATCACCATTTACCAACCTTGTGGTCTTTGTCATTGATGTGCTAAATTATCAAAAAGTTGAAATGTGAATGGATCTTCATTAGTTATCAAATTATTTAGTTTGGGAAGCCTTCAAAATAGCAAGCAAATAACCAAGAATTATAACTTTCACCTTTATACCCACAGATAAACTGTTTAGAATTCAAAGCACATATTCTTCAAAGATATATAGCAAGTATTCAGTTTAAAGATTTCTTTCCCCCCTTATGTGTCTAGCTCTTTTTCAGCTCTATGCAGAAAATAACAGGGGACGTTATGATTCTGGGGCACGCATGACTCGAAGGATTTTGAGAAACCTACTAACAGATCTACAACAGGTAAATCTCTAATACTTAAGAATTCTAAATTTGTTCCAGTTATATTAGTCACATTTATTATTAAAGGATCTGATTTTTACAGTGTCAATTCTACCTTAATATAGTTCTCCATGCAACCTCTCTCCTCTTTAGCCACTGGTATTATCTGAATATAGACTGATCTACTGCAATTGCTTCCTAACTGCTTTGCCCAACTCAAGCCTCTCCTCTCTGCAACTCTTCCTCCACACAGCAGCTAGTGACTCTTCCAAAATGTAAATGTAAATGCCTAAAATTCTTCGTTGGCCATATTCTGTGATAGAATAAAACCTGAACTCCTTAGCCTCACAGGCAAAGCTTTCATGATTTGACTCAATCCTTCTCTTTTCAGAAAGAGGTAAATCATGATACTTATACAAATATAAAATGAACATGTATTCAAAATTTTATTTAATTTGTCAATTAAAAGAGGGCTCCAGTAAGTTACAACTAGTTGAAAGAAATAACCAAAGAACAGACAAGCTGATAGATTAAGAATTTTACAACGAATTTGCAGGTGGACCCAAGACTGACTTTGGGCTGAAGGGGAGGGTTGTCCCTCAACCAGGACAGAATTTATTTGCATGTCTATAGATAAGAATTATTTGCATTGTGATCAGTTGTCTACAAGTTAACGTTAATGTCTACAAAATTATAAAATAGCTTAGTCAAAGACAGTGATGCATATCTCTACAGGTTCAGATAATCCCCATTGAAACGATATGCAGTGGTTTCTTTTGCGTATTCCACAGTGTTTAATTTTTCCTTCCATCATTGTCACTCTTCCATATCAAAATTGTTACTGTACCTGACATGCACCAAGTTCTCCATGCCTGACTTGTGCAGGTGCAATCTGTCTGCAACACCACTGGCTCTCCTTTCACTTGACAAATACTGTTTGTCTTTCAAGATCACTCAAATATTAGTCACCTCCTCACTGAAAGCTTCTTTAACTCTTGTACATAACTTTGTTATAGCACTGGTCAAATTTTGTTGCAATTATGTCCTAGATATATGCTTTTCCACTAGGCTGCTTCTCAAGGGCAAGAATTTTATCTCTTTATCTTTATGGCTTGAAAAGTTCTTGATACTAAAGCCTTCAACGGGGCTTAATGGAAACATAGATGAAATGCAACCCCGAATACTCAAATAGTTGCTTTCCATCATTTCCTATTCTTTAAGAATGTGCAAATGTAGTGTTGTTTTTATCCATACTAGGCAAGGGAATTTAACATCCTTAAAGTAAATATGTTTCTTAAATATTAAAATGATGTAAAATCATGTAACCAAGCAAGATCTTCTGCAAATGGGTTAAGCAGGCTATGGATTATCTTGTGTAGAGCGGTCACTGTCCCTCCGTATCTTTTACCCCTATTTCAAGGATGCGTCTATTCTTCTTCAAGCCCCTGTAAAATCCCCAAACTAGGTTTTCCTCACAGTGAAGCCATAGTAATTTTCTGTCATTTTTCCCCTGGGTCTGGACTGTAGGGGAGAAAAAAAGTTCTTTTTCCTTGACCCATCTTAAGTTCTGTGACTGGGGCCCTATAAATTGGACTGGCAAAAGACAGAATTAACAAGAGAAAAACAAACCAAAGTTTATTAATGTGTATAGTGCATACACATAGGAACACCCAATGATGAGTAACTCAAAGAGGTGGATGGAACTCAGGCTTGTAAATTATTTTACAGTAAACAAAGGAAAGGGGGCTCTGGGCTTCTGGGTGGGGGGAGGCAAGTTATGAGAAGGTGACGGGAAATAGATGGTGAACAAGTGTTGTTTAGTAAGGTCTGTTATGCCGATTTAAGTCTGTGATTTCTCCATTAATAAGTGTTGTTAAGAGTCCTCCTCTTTCTGATAGGGAGGGGGAGACACTATTGGTAAAAAGAAATTTCCTTTATAAATGTAAATTTACAAAAGGAAAACCTGTGCCCTGTTTTTAGAGCTTTTTCTGCATCTACTGGTTCTCAATGGCCTTTAGTTCAAAATAATACATATGCCAAGGGCTCATATTTGGGGGTGACATATTCTGGTACCCTTCAGAACCGAGGATTCTGAACTGGGGATAATTATGATACAGGTGGGAGTGGGTAAGGAAAGAGATTATCAGACAGGGAATATGATTTAGAAAACCCTGTCCAAAATTACCTTTGCTTTGATTTGGCCTTAATAGTAATAGTTTATGTTCATATTGATTGTAATAATTAGTATTTAATGTATTCTGTAAATTCCAAATAATATGTAAGATGTTCATATTTTTTAAGTGGAGCAATGATTTTTTTTTTTAATTCCTAAGGTTCAAACATCATATGTAGTTATTTAAGAGCTGTTCTGGTGGTTGCAGCAGCACATGGGCCCTGTTTTCTGCTGACTCCAGGCATATCTTAAGGAGCTACTTCCCCAATAATCCCAACATCTTAGGACTTAAGCTGCAGGGAGCCAGGGAGACTGGGAAAATCTGTCCATCCATTTGTGCAATCAGGCTTGTTATATTAAGGTGTTGAGGTGGATGTAATGAAAGAAGATGGACGGAAGGGCGTTTTCCTCCTCCTGAAATCCTGTGCTGCTTCCTCACTACTACAGCTGGCCCCAGGCTGGCTCCCCATCCAAGAGGCCCTAAAAATCTGCCCTTGTTTCAGGCTCAACTGATGTCAATGAGCTGCCGAAATGGCAGCTCCTGCAGCGCTGTCTGCCCCCCAATGCATTAGTAGGCTCCTGAGAAAGCTGTTAGGAAGGTGGAGATTTGCATAGCAAATTATCATCCTATTGACTTCCATTAAGACCACTGAGATGGGTTCCCATAGAAAATGCCAGGCCCCACCGTGTGATCCCAACCCCTCCCCCAAGAATCATAATTATCATTTCAAGTGGTGTTCTGCCTGTGCTGGCAAGCTATCCAGCCACACTGCATCCTTCCTTAGAACACCTGCAAGAAATTAGTCAAATGGGCAATTAATCCACAAAATCTTTGTGCACACACTTAAAAGCCAAAAATGTAGGTTAGAACCCACTACACAAGTGAGTTTTCTTTTGACTGGTGTCAGAATCACAGAGCTGACAAGTGGGTCCTATCTGATCCACATTCCTTATTTTCCAAATGAGGCTAAACCCCTTTCTCAGGGCTCAAGGACGCCATCCAAATAAATGCTCCAGTTAGCTCATCAGCACTCTCAGGCCAAAGTATGTTTAGTGAGTTATTTTTTCAGACACAAGCCAAATAACGCATAGTACTTAGTTCAGCTGGTGATGGGGTTATTATCAATTTAAAGTACAAGCCATCTTGTCACGATTACGCAAATGTTTGTTGACTTCTGTCTGGCTAATTGTCAGCAAAGTGGCTCTAAGTGCCACTTTCCTGATTAGAAGAATGTTTATTCGAGTTGATGGACTCAGCAGGGGGGTGTTTGAAATTACTTCTGAGCTTGGGAGCAAAGCCTGCTGACAGACTGTGCTGTAGAAGACATCAGATGTGAAACTGGGACCCACAACCAAATGGGCATAAATGGAGGTGACAGGTACATGTATCTGTGCATATAGATAATGTCAGGGCCAAGTCCCTGGCCATCTCGGCAGTCACAAGGGGTTCTTAGTCCCTTAGTTAAACTCCTTAATGTGACTGATTGAAAGATGGAAACCATTGAGTGAGGTGGTGTAAATCAAGCCATTGGAATACACATCAGGTCTGGGTGTGACGAAGCTTTGGGAGAACCCCTCAACAGAGTAAGGAGTCTTAGAGTGAGAGCTCAATTCTGCAGCTAACTTGCATTTGTTTGTTTGTTTGCTTGCTTGTTTTACCTTGGACAAAATATCAGATCTCAATTACTCCTTGCTTTAAACAAGGATAATGAGTGCCCTACCTCAGAAATTGGGATTTGTTAAAATGAGACGATGTGAAAGTGTTTGAAAAGGTTTCCTTAAAACTGCCCTGAACTTTAATACAGTATCGTTGTTACTTGTAATTCATAGCTGCACAAGGGCAAAGAAAGATTAAATATTTGACTGGGGTCAAAAGAAAAGAAACAATGCAAGCCCTCCCTGTGTTTCCCCCACTGCCAGACTTTCTTCTCACTTCCTCCTCCTCCCAGCTCCACTTCTTCCCACTTGTTCATTCATTATCTCTATTCATACACTGCACAAAACCCACACATGTCCTGTTTGCCTAGACTGAGACAGCCCATCCAATCTCAGACACCAGATACTTGTGGCGCTATGACCGTAAGCGCCACCGCTCAGGAGTGACTGGTGGCCACCTATTTCTCCATTTCTTGATCGCTGACGTGGGGTTTCTTGCCTCTTGTAGATCCCGACTGCCATGGGGGAAAGTCGAGCTCTGTGCTCTGTGGAGAGTGCTACACGCAGCTGTTTCCAAGGGGTGAGTGCCATTCACATGTCCCTCAGACCTGGGGGGCAGACACCACTGCTGACCCATTTAAATCACAGACCTACTACTCTACACCGCATCCTAGAGAACCTAATTTAGAGGTAGACTTGCCCCGACTTTGCACGCGATAAACTTCTTAAGTAGAGCCGACAGAAACAGAGCCAGAAGAGAAGATGAAAATACATTTTCATCTCTACAAGAGACCAAAGTTCCGCATAGAAACACATCCGAGTGTGCCATTGTTTTTCAGGTGTTGAGCTCAGCAATTAAAGAAGAGAAATTCCTATCTTGGTTACAATCTGAGCCTCCCATCCTCCTGTGGCTCCCGACCTGCTACCGACTGTCAGCCCCTGAAATGGTCACTCACCCTGTTCGATGTAGAATCTGCAGGAACTTCCCCATCACAGGACTGAGGTAGAGTCATTCATCACTATTACACGGACCGTCACTCTCCAAATGGGTCTGGAGTTGGAGCTGCATCTCTCCAGATTCTTTTTGTGGTCCTTCTCACACATCTAGAACTCAGTTGATTTTGGGGGGTCAATAATTTCCTGTATGAGTGATCCTGCTTATAATAAATTTTATTTTACCTTCTATAATTAACGGAATATTAAGTTCTATGGACACATACTCTGACTGCTAGATATTTTTGTTCCTTAAGGGGAAATTTTTTTGTCTTTTGTTACCAAAAAATGCTGTTAAATACTTTGGAACCATCCATAATAATAACAATAACAATAGTTTACATTCTTTGCTTTTTTAAAAGTTTTATTGAAGTATAGTTGATTTACAAAGTTGTGTTAATTTCTGCTGTGCAGCAAAGTGGTTCAGTTAAACATATATATATTCTTTTTCATGTTCTTTTCCATTACGGTTTATCACAGGATATTGACTATAGTTCTTTGTGCTATATAGTAGGACCTTGTTACATTTGTTAAATGTTGAACAAAGGTTGTGTAGTTCACATGGATCATTTCATGTAAAGCCTGTTACAACTCTGTATACATGTGGTATTGTTATGCCTAATTTGCAGAGACACTAAATAACTTAACCTTAAGCTCACATGGTTAGCAAGTGGCAGAGGCTACCGACCGAATCCAGAGTGCCTGCTTTGCAACCGTGATGCACTGCTGCCGCCTTGTGCAGACAACTGAGAACATTACTTGAACCCAAAGGAATGATGAGGCTTTGTGGGAGCAGCTCACGCCAGAGCTTCTCTGGCCTCGAGGAAAAGGCAGATTTGAAAGCTAGGTTTGGACATTGGAGATTCAGACCTTTCCACAGCTTTGAGGATGACAGTCAAAATCCCATATTAGGGAAAGGGTGTTGTAGTTCTCTTGTCAATAAAACAATAAAGAAGTGAAATCCGAGTTATTATTAAAGATGAGGAGAAGAGAAGGAAGCGTGCAGGTGTAGGCCAGGCAGGGGGACCACCGTGGTGGACGAACATGTGTGTAACAGGGGCTGGAGATGTGGTAGGATTGAAGAGCTGGGGCAATTTGGGAGCTCAAAACAGGTAAAAAAAGGGGGTGCCCAGGAGGGGCAGGAGGAGTGATATAAAATAGGTCTGATATAAAATAGGTCTGTTGGGTCCACTAAGAAACTGGAAATCAGGTTTTAATTTTGCTGAGAAAATGAATTGGATTTGCCGAGAATTCTGAGGACACAGTGAAACGTCACTCATGGCAAACTCTTCACAAGTAACTCAAGTTGAAACAATAAAACATACAAATGGCCCCAACTGTTGGAAGCCAAGTAAGCCAAACCAAAGAAATCTGCATGCTACAATGAAAAATAAACCTTTTTTTATTGGACAGTGGACAAACATGAATATGATTTTCCATGTTATATGTATATCATACTGACTTACTCAATAAACAAGTATTATTTAAGCAGTAACTTTGCATCCTGCACTGGGTTAGGTACAGAATTCACTTTGCAGTTATATAAGATACAACTTTTACGTTGAAATATTTTTTCAAAAGCATTATGTATAACATAAAGCATGTATTATTTTTATTTTATAAAGGAGTCTCACAGAATTTGAATGACTTGCTCAGGTCACTCAAAAAAAAAAACCAAAAAAACAAAAACAAAGGCAGAGGGCTAGAAGTGCCATACTTTAAGTTTTAGATTATGTCCCTATCTATTGAGAGTGAGATTAAACTTCCGCTTAGAAATGCCGCTGTGTGACCCATCCTTCCTCCTAGAAATCTAAGGCAATGTACAGTTCTCATATATGCAGACAGCTGTGTGACCTGGGCGTGGCCTTTAACCTTTCCAGACCTCGGTTTCTTTGTAAGCAAGAGAAGGAGAGGTGGGTCAAATGATGACAGGCTTCTTTTAGCTGTAACCTTCTGAGTCTATTAGAAATTGCTTGAATGTATTACAGTTCTAACCTTAAACCTGTGTTTTTGGCTCTCAGAAAACTCCAGCAATAGCCTCAAGGTTTTTAGTTTCAGTGAGATTCATAAAGACATTTTAGAGCAGAAGTGTTTGCAGATCTGGAGGTATAGCAGGAAAGAGGGCAAAGACTTGACCTCCTAAAGTAAGAGAAGCTACAAAGACCAGAGCTTGTTCCTAAGCCAAGTGTTCAATTTTAGCAGAATGTGTCACATTTATGCTCTGTAATAGCCATGTAAGTTTGAAATGAAATTAGGGGAAAAAAGTTGGTTCTCTATGAGTAAAGGCATCAACAACAGACCAATCTCATTATCCACACTGCACCCTTTCTCACACACCTGTCGGTAGTTTCAGAGCATGGAGGAACTAAGCCAAGATTAGGGTCAGTGTATTGTCCTAACGAGTCAACTGTAACCATACAGTAATGCTAAATAAAGCAGCCAGTACAGGTGGCTCATCAAATCATCTTTATAAAAAATACTTTATGTTATAGACTTCATGTCTCCCCAGTTACGCATGCTGAATAATTTTCAAAGCTTTGTAAAACCTTTGCAAGGCCGAGAGGACAGGGTTTACTAGCCCCATTTTCTTCATTGAAGAAACTGTCATTCATTTAATTTCATTCAACTGATGTTCTTTGAAAACCTGCGCTGTTCCAGGTATCTTCAAAACAATGAGCTTAAGTTTCCATTTCAAGGTCACCTGGTAACAGTGGCATGTGACTCAAACGCAAGTCTCCTGACATGGTGGTCTATTAACAGGGGTTAAAATAGCTGGCTCTCCATTTAGATGGTATCCCTGGGCTCAAAGCCTAATGCTACCACTTACGACGTAGTTGTGTAACTTTGTGCAATTGCTTAAACTCTCTTTGAATCAGTTTCTTCAAATGAGGATAATAATAAGAATGCCTTGCCTTAAAGAACTTTCATGGGGATTAACTATGTCAATGCATGTCCACTGCCTGCTACATAGTAAGGGCTCAAAACTGTTTGCTACTGTGATAGCCCTTCAACACTCTGTATTAATATCCTACCCTGGGACGAGGTGTCGGGGACGGCAGTGAACAAGGACCGTGAGAGCTGGTCTCATGGAATTTCCATCCTCCTGCTCTGCCTTCCAATGACTTTGGTCACAAGCCCTTCTGCCATCTGGCCTCAGGAACGTTGCAAGTTTTTATTCCTCCATTCTCCACAGTTACCTGTAGGTCTGATAGGTCTGAAAAGCTCTAAACCCTTCTTCTTCACCCCAGTCTGCATTACCTTACTCCTCCTCTTCCTTCTACCTGGGATTTCCTCTACTTTAATCTCCCACCCAGCATTCTTTGCCTAGCATGAGTCTCAGCTCTTCCAGAAACATTTATCAGACCATACCAGCTCCCAGGGATCTCCCCCATCTCTCCTACAGCATGTATTTTCCATGCCTCTTACTCGGCACTTCATCACACAGTACCTAATTTTGCTAGTTAGTACCTCAAGCTTCCATATCATGTCTTTGCAGCCAGATATGAAATTTGAAGAGCATAGGAATCTTGTCATAGTTTAAGTTTTATAGCTTTGAAGACCGGGGTTGAAAACTCAAATGCTATTGGGGGCAAGGCAAGTAGTATAAATGAGGGCGGTTGTCTGGGGAGAGACTGTCTTAAAGGTGTAGCTACCCCCTTGCCCTCGCCCATTGCTGCCATTGATGGGGAAGACCCGACTTTATGCTGCATCCTCTGTAGTTGAAGAAGGGAGTTAAAATAGCAGGAAAAAAAGTATAGATCCCTGATATTTTGCAGACAAACAATATGATCCCACTCATCCTTAAAAGTTACTAATTCATGACTGAGGTCTCACCAGCCCTCCCCAATATCACAACATGTTCCCTGAGTGTCCAGAGACACCCTTCCCTACCAGAGTGTCTCAAGATTTCCGCCTGCCCTTCTGATCACAGGAGATTTAAGATTGTAACTGTCCATAACAGAAAGTCTGCAACACTGATGTGTTAAGAAACTTGGGTGTGGTGGTCACTCAGTCTTGGCTGGTGAGGAACTCCCTCTTTTCCACAATATCCTTTCCTACATACAGATTTCTGATAAATGACACATTTATTTTAGATTCTTCATCTATGGTTTTATTTTCCCCAACACCACACAAGAATGCAGGTCCAATATCACCATATCTCACACATTTTCCAGAGAAGCTAGAATTCAAACTTTTTGGAAATCTCCCAGTTTTCTTTAAGTTGGCAATTAAATTCAAATTACCTGAATGAACTATGCAGCTACACAAATGTGGCTGCAGACTTAAGGGTCTATCCTAAAGGTTGTAGCACATAATACCCTGCATATAAAAGACACTTGGTATTTGGGGGGCAGGGTAGAGAGGATGAATCAGGCTTCTATATGATAGTTTGTTGACAAAACTATATTAATTTAATGTCATGTTATAAAAATGCCAACAAAAGAAGACAACTTTATACTCACTCGATAGCTCAGACACCTCCTGTATATTTCAGGATGCTCATTCTCCACCTGAATAGTACTTTCTTTGCTCACCTACTAGTAGTGATGTAAGTCACACTTCCATTTTAATTGGCAGATACCGCTGTCTGAAGTGTCTCAACTTTGACATCTGTCAGGTGTGTTTCTTATCTGGTCTTCAGAGCAAGTCCCACCAGAAGTCTCATCCTGTGATTGAGAACTGCATCCAGGTAACATCTAATGCCATGTACCAAACTATTCATGAATCTTATCAGTGAAAGCTACAGCAATTAAAAAACTTTTCCTCCTAGAAAATCACAGGTTCTGCTCCTTTCACACATATAATATTTAAGACTAAGGAAGTGGCAAACTCAACCTTAAATATCTCTCAATATACATGTACTTTCTTTACACTGTAGATTTTAGTAAACCTTTTGGGGATAAGAAAAGGCCAGAGTCTAATCTGAAGCCATTGACTCCTACTGTGTACTAGAAAATATCTGCGCAGTAAGAGGGGAGAGGCATTGGAAATGGATACAGATTAAAAAGAAAAAGCCCTGGTTTGGTAAAATGCTGCATCAAGGCCTCTAGTTGCTAGTACATTTCGGGAATTTTCTTTTTTAACATGTCTTTTCCTGAGCACTAAAATTCAAGTAATTTTTTCCTTAGGAAAAACAAAAGAGAAAGATTTCTATCTCAGTTTTGACTGGAAAAGTGTAAAACTAAGACTTCATAGCTGACTTTCAAAATTTTTTTAAAGAAAATTATAATACTCAGCAAGAGAATTCAGCTCTTGCTAAGAAGAAAGAGAAATAGGATAATTTTAAAGCAGAGAGCATTTCATTTTTTCCAGAAAGAACACTCTCTTTTCATCACTGAGTATGAATCAGTTTCTCCATGCAGATGGCCTCATCCTCAAATTTCACAATAGTGAAAAATATTGATTAATTACCTTTACTGAGGACAGTTTTCCCCTCATTCTCTCTTTACCATGAATGGTCCACAAAAGTCAAGTGCCTCAATCTTGCCAACTAATTTTCAGTGGATATTGCTTTACTAAATTTTATTAACCCAGATCCTCAGATTATTGGCCTATGATCCTCTTGTTTCTAAAAGTCTGGGGAGAAATAGGGCTTATCGATATTAGACTGACACCATGTGGTCATTTTGTTATTACACTTTAGATTTCAAGGGTTGAATACTTTTAATTAAAGGTCTCGTTGTTTTGTTTCCTCTCGCCTTACATGTGGGGTGGACTTTAGGTGGTCTGAGAATCCACTGATATTTTATACAAGATTAAATGTATGAGGATTTTTCTGGAAATAAATTCTCAGAGGAATCCTCCAAATTAGTAACCACAGGCTTAGTCCTCTTTCGTACCTTCTTCTAGCTTTAAAATTCCCCATTCCTGAGTTGCTCTAAGGAAGAGGAGTGTTTGCAGAAGTTGGGGGGTATTTAATTTGGAAACATATACTATATGTATGTGTATAGAGAGAGGATGTGAAGAAATTCAGGTAGTAAGGAAGTAAGATGATTTTTCTGTGGACATAACGGTAAGTGAAATAATTTCAGAAACTTCCAGGGTGGCCAATCCACCCAAGTAAGGAAAGAAGACCACTTTAAGACTGATCTGACGCCCTTTGTTCTGTTGGCTATTCCAGCAGATGTCAGCAAAAGAAAATACAAAACTCTTCCTCAGGACCCTCAGAAACAACCTGCTCCAAGGGCGCTGTAGGAGGAAAGAAGCTGCGAGAAGGCAGTGGCTGCTGGACCAGGTGAATCCAAGAGGTGTGGCTAACCATGCAGAGGCCAGGTGAGTGTCTCCGAGTGACAGTCGCGCAGGTTGGCAGCCCAGAGCCTGGGTACTGGGTTATGCAGCCAGCAAGCAAGGGAGGGGTAAAGATGCTGTTCCCCTCTAGAAACGACCTCTAATTTTAAAGTAGAACGCGAGACAAAAATACCTTTAAGTGGCCCATCCGATCATTTAGAGTTATCCCAACTAAAGACCTCAGACAGACACAGAAGATTTTTAATATTAGAGTATTTGAATAACTTTCTCCAACATCTTTTTTTGTTGTTGTGTTACTTTTGAAAGCCTAATTCAGAATTAATACTTATTTTTTAAAAAAGGAAAAGAAAGGCACATTCCATCACTCACAGGTGAGTGTTATTCACATTTCAGTATTACCAGATCAGGAATTATGCTATAGATACAACTTGTCATCCTTTTCTCCATTTACATTAAATGGAGAGCATTTTCCCTGTCATTAGCTTCCAAAATATCATTTCAATGACCTCACTCTTATCCTTATAAGGAAGTGCCATAATTCACAAGCAATCCCTTAACATTTTGGTTATTTTCAAATTTTGCCCCCCACCAAAATTCTGTAGTCAACATCCCTACACACGCATTTTCTTATATTTTATTAAGATGAATTCTCTCAAGTAAAACCATTGCATCAAAAGTTGTGAATTTTGTTAATCCTCAAAATTCAGAATGCCAAACTACGCTCCAGAGGGTTATCTCAAAGGATATCCCAGCACCACTGGTATCTGACATCACCCATCACATACCTGAGCACCAGCCTAAAGATGACTTTTTAAAAGTCTTCATGACCTTAACTGCTGAAGTAACTACTTCTTTTTTTTTTTTTTTTAAGATCAAATTTATAGAGAGAGTGTTTTGCTTATTTCTTTTAAATTTTATTTATTTATTTATTTATGTCTGTGTTGGGTCTTCGTTTCTGTGCGAGGGCTTTCTCTAGTTGTGGCAAGTGGGGGCCACTCTTCATCGCAGTGCGCCGGCCTCTCGCTATCGCGGCCTCTCTTGTTGCGGAGCACAGGCTCCAGACGCGCAGGCTCAGTAATCGTGGCTCACGGGCTTAGCTGCTCCGCGGCATGTGGGATCTTCCCAGACCAGGGCTTGAACCCGTGTCCCCTGCATTGGCAGGCGGATTCTTAACCACTGCGCCACCAGGGAAGCCCCACTACTTCTTTATAATTTAAAATTTCAGAAGATAAAGGAAAGAGGTACTGTTTCCATGGGCTTATTATCATCAGACTTTTGGGAGAAAAAAAACCCAGAATAATTCATTCACTCTTATTTTATCTACCAGAAGTATAAGAATAGATCACTTTAATCAAATTGGTATTTATTTATTAATTTCTTTTGTAATTCCCTAAACTTTTCTCAGACATCTACCAGCATATTTCTATCTCGATCCCAGACCCTATTTCTGTGGTCATTTTGTCACTTTTTACAGTTTGGTATAATTTAATGTATTTGTACAGCTCTTTAAAGGGAAAAAATACATGTTGACTTCGCATTAGATGCCATGCCTTATACCTGTACCACATTTTCCTAGCAGGTGGTTATCAATGTATTTTTTTTTTAATTTTTGACTGCATTGGGTCTTCGTTGCTGCGCGTGGGCTTTTCTCTAGTTGCGGCGAGCGGGGGCTACTCTTCGGTGCACGGGCTTCTCATCGCGGTGGCTTCTCTTGCTGCAGAGCACGGGCTCTAGGCGCGCTGGCTTCAGTAGTTGTAGCACATGGGCTCAGTAGTTGTGGCTCGCGGGCTCTAGAGCACAGGCTCAGTAGTTGTGGCGCACGGGCTTAGTTGCTCCGCGGCATGTGGAATCTTCCCGGACCAGGGCTCGAACCCGTGTCCCCTGCATTGTCAGGCGGATTCTTAACCACTGTGCCACCAGGGAAACCCCAATGTATTCTTTTTTTTTTTTTTAATTTATTTATTTTTTTTATTTATTTATGGCTGTGTTGGGTCTTCGTTTCTGTGCGAGGGCTTTCTCTAGTTGCGGCAAGCGGGGGCCACTCTTCATCGCGGTGCACGGGCCTCTCACTATCGCGGCCTCTCTTGTTGCGGAGTACAGGCTCCAGACGCGCAGGCTCAGTAGTTGTGGCTCACGGGCCCAGTCGCTCCGCGGCACGTGGGATCCTCCCAGACCAGGGCTCGAACCCGTGTCCCCTGCATTGGCAGGCAGATTCTCAACCACTGCGCCACCAGGGAAGCCCCCAATGTATTCTTAAAGTTAGAGAATTTGGATATCATCTTGATGTATAGCTTTAATAGAGTACAAATAATTTAAATTTAAAAATAGAAACAAAGATATCAGATGCCAATTCATCTGTCTTCTTCAAGCCATTTATTTCACCTTTCCCTGACAGAGTGACAGTAAACTAGGACAATTAATCAGTGGAATTTATTGAATACTTGAGATCTTGTCTAAATTCCTCCATTCTCATAGTTAGAACACAAAGATCCATGCTCTTATGTGCATTTCTTTTGGCCACAGAAGCCTGACTGATCTTTTACAAATTCAAAATATGATGGCATTCCTCACGCACTCATTTTTCCCAAAATTCTGTGCCTTAAACCCCTCCATTAGCTTCCCATTGTTTTTAAGCTAAAAACTAAAAGTTGTAAGGTGACTTAGAAAACTCCTGCATGTTTGAGCTACCCTGGGAACCTCTCCAGCGTCATCTCTCCACCAACCTCTGTGCTCCAGCCCTGATTCCTCCCTCCTCCCCATAAGACTAAGCCAGATCCCCCAACTCTTAAGACGTAAACCTTTACTTTAAAGAATTCATATTCCTAGACCACTTCTCTGTAATGACTTGACGCCTACCTCCTAAATACTTGCAAAAGTTCTGCTCAAATGTCATCTCATCCTTAAGGCCTTTCCTGACCACCCATTTATCATTTTAGCCCCTGTTCCCACTCTGGCACTCCCAATCCTCCTCCCTTGCTTTATTTTTCTTCAAAGCACTTCATCAGCATCTGACGTTATACAAATTTTACTTTTATTTAAAAATTTTTTTTCGATAATGTAAGCTCCATCAGGGGAGGAAACTTTTATTGTTTCCAGTTGTATTTCCAGAATCTGTAAAAATGTCTGAATATGATAAATGCTCAATAAGTGTTTGTTGAATGACTGACGGACCGAGTAATAAAATGGATGGATGCATGATGGAGCGATTAATGGATTGATAGATAAAGTGGGTCTTTTAGAATGGGGTATGAAAGTGACTCGAGTAATTACCCAGTGTTGGAAGACATTAGTGAAGTTTGAACCTGGGACAGAGAGACACAGAAGTCTTGTTCTCAGCCAACTCTGTGTGTGGCCTCGGGGACTGTTTTTAAGACTTGGTTTCTTCATCTGATAATAGGGATAACCTGTCCTTCTTATTCCCAGAGTAATATTTGTGGAGACAAGATGAGGAAAGGGAATTGCAAGTCCTACGCAAAACTAAACGTTCTTTAAATGTTGGTGTGTTATATTCTGTTCATCAGAGTACAATTGAGTTGTTCACCAAAGTATAATTCTAATGTAATAATTTCCACTTTAGCCTAGATACTGATGAATTAAAAAGTTCTGATTAGTGATTGGTCAAGGAGAAATTAATGTGGAATATTACTATTTTACATTGTGATAATAGGCAAAATCATATCCTTGCTATCTATTAAGTTGGCACATTGGTACTGACCATCTTCTAAGAGATTCATGGTTATTGCCAAATGGTAATATTGAATTCATTCATTGATTCAGCAAACATTCTTCATCCTAATAAGCCTCCTTCCTTTTAATGTGGATTCCATGCAATAGTTTACACTGATAATATTTTCACTTACAAAAACATAACTGAAATCCAGGTACCAAATATCACCACTATTATGATATATTTTGGGACATTCTTACAAATATACTAAAAAAGAATATAAAAACTGTGAAAAAGATCACAGAAAATTACTTCCATTTGCAGCTAATATGATTGTGAATCCCCAAGAAACCACAAGTAGCTCTAGCAAAAACTAGTAGAATTAATTGGTTTTGAGTGGTGGAAAATAAAATATGTATGCACAAATAGCTCTTCACTATATCAGCAATAGCTAGATAGAAATTTTATAAAAATCCCATTTACAATACCTGTAAAATTATTTTTAAAAGAAACTAGAAAAAACTTAACAAAAAAGATACAAAACCCATGTAAGGAAAGCTGTAATATTTGATTGAATATACAGAAAATAAGACCTGAGCAAAAGGGAGAAACATACCAAATTCCTAAAAGAGAAGACACTAACATAACAATGTACGCGATTCAAAAATTAACCTTAAAATCAGTACTCGCGATGCTTCTTTGGTCACTTGCAGAAATGCACAGAGTGGCAAAAAAATGTGAGTTGCCTGATGCACAGCTGAGGTAGAACTGAGTGACACCCTGCCTTCTGGTTTCTGCCCTTATAGTATAAACACATGTCCTTTACACAGTCTATCTTGTGCCATGTTTTTCCCATTTTTGTGCTTTTTGTTGGTGATTTCACTGTTGCAAATAACCTCCAAACATGGTGCTGCAGTGCTGGCTAGCATTCCTAGGTGTGAGAAGGCTATGATATGTCTTAACAAAAAATACGTGTATGAAATAAGCTTCGTTCAGACATGAGTTACATGGGTTCAATGTTAATGAATCAACAGTAAACATTCAACAGTATACATATATCTTTAAATAGAAACACACGGGGGGTGGGTGGTGGGATGAATTGGGAGATTGGAATTGACATATATATACACAAATATGTATAAAATAGATAACTAATAAAAAGAAAAGAAAAGAAACACATGAAAAACAAGGTTATATATTGATAGGTTGATGAAAATGTTCTGACCAGAGACTTCCAAGATCCTAACCCTGTGTTTCCCCCAGGAGCCATCGTTCAGTTTCCACTAATTCATTGTTCACATGACTTCAAAGAGCATAACTACCATGGATAATAAGAATGAACTGCATTTAAATTAAATGCATTTCCAAATAGAATCATGATTTTTTAAATAAGATAAAATAATTTTGAAGACATGTTGAAAGAATAAAGGTACAAGAATATTTAAAATTGTGGAAATAAAAAATAGTGAGAGGGGCAGGACAGGAGTAAAGACACAGACATAGAGAATGGACTTGAGAACACGGGGAGGGGAAAGGGTAAGCTGGGACGAAGTGAGAGTGGCATGGACATATACACACTACCAAATGTAAAATAGATAGCTAGTGGGAAGCAGCTGCATAGCACAGGGAGATCAGCTTGGTGCTTTGTGACCACCTAGAGGGGTGGGATAGGGAGGGTGGGAGGGAGACGCAAGAGGGAGGGGATATGGGGATATATGTATACATATAGCTGATTCACTTTGTTATACAGCAGAAACTAACACAACACTGTAAAGCAATTATACTCCAATAAAGATGTTAAAAAAAAAATAGTGGGAAGGGTTGTTCCTCAACAGACGTTAAAACTTACTCTAGAGCCACCATGACCAAATAATATAGTATAAATCAGAAATGGGCATATTGATTTGAGGACAAGAATACAAAATTTGATTAATGATCCAAGTATAAATGGGAGCCTAACATATGAGAAAGGTGGTATTTCAGTTCAGTGGAAAAAGATGCATAACTGGCCATCCATCAGGTATCCATTGTTTTGCCCCATAAACGAAAATAAATTCCAAATTGATTGAAGTTTAAATGTAAAATAGTTTAAAATAAAAATATTAGAAACATTTAGGAAACCTGGTGTTGGAGGAGACCTTTCTAAGCAAGACAACAAAATAAGGAATCATGAAGTAATAGATACACATATATATATGACGACATGCGAATGTAGACATTTTCTCACAGTAAATGATATTATAAACAAAATCAAAAATAAGTCTCAGACTTGGAAAAATATTTTCACTAAGAGGATAAACTATGCTATGGAAAGGTCCCTACAAATTGATAGGAAAAACTGAAAAAGAAGAAGAAGGAGAAAGAGAAGACGAGGAAGAGGAAAAGAAGGAAGAAGAGGGGGAAGGGGGAAGAGGAGAGGGAAACGGAAATAAGGAAGAAGAAAATGAGGAAGAGGAGAGCGAGGGCGAAGAGGAAAATACTCCAAATATATAAATAGGTAATCACAGAAGAGGAATTCCAAATGGCCATTAAACACACAAAAATATGCTCATCTTAACTAGCAGTTAGAAAAATGCCAGTTAAAGGAACAATGATATATTATCACTTTCTTTATCAGAATGGCAAAGAGTAAATGAATAACGTCCAGTGCTGGTGAACATGGAAGAAATTAGGTGCTCTTGACATTTGGTTGAAGTACAAATGGCTATAGACTTTTCAGAAAATAATCTGAAAAATAATTCATTCAATAAATCTTTAGTGAACACTCTTCTAGGCCCTTGGGATATATCAGGGAACAAAAGAGATGAAGATCTCATGGAGCTTTCATTCTACTGGGGAAACTAGACAATTAACAATAGGCATATACATGAATTATAATAATATATTAGAAGTTAAAAGTATTAAAGTAAAAGAAAAGCCAGGTAAGAGAGAGCCAGACTTAGAGGGAGTGTTGGTAGCAAATTTAAATTGAGTGGTCTTAGTGGTCCTCAGTGAGAGGTGACATTTGAACAAAGCCTTGAAGGAGGTGAGGGAGTGAATCCTACAGGTACCTGCGAAAGCATACTGCTAACTGAGACAGCCAGCTCAAAGTGGCAGTGTGCCTGGCAGCTCCAAGGAACAGCAAGGAGGCTAGTGTGGCTGAATGGAACGAAGGAGGAAATATTGACAATAGCCTAAAGGGGGCAGTGTAGAAGCAAGGCTATATAAATATTTTCCTAAATTTTTCCTAATGTTTCTATTTTGAATTTTAATTTAAATGTTCAACCGATTTGAAATTTATTTTAGCAAAGGTTTAGCTTGCTTTCTTTCAGATGGATAGCCAATCTATCTTTTTCCACTTAAATGAGTTACCAACTTTGTCACATATTAGGTTTCCTTATATACTTGAATCAACTAATAAAATTTATATTCTCTTCCTCAGATCTAGAGGTCAATTCTTGTGCATATACTAGATGTATGGTCATGGTGGTGCTACATTAAGTAGAAGGATAAAGTTGCTATCATCTGAAATGGGGGAGGCTTTCAGTGGAGCAGGATCATAGGGGAAGATCAGGAGTTCTGTTTGGAACATGTTAAGATTGAGATGTCTCTTAGACATCCACATGGAGATGTTGAGTAGGCAGTTTTCTATTCGTGTCTGGAATGTGGGAGAAAGTCTATTGGAGCTCAGATTTGTGAATTTTTGACATACATGGTTTTTAAAGCCATGGGATTGTATGAGATCACCAAATAGACAGTGTAGATGGAGAAGAGAGGAAAACCGAGAACTGAACCATGGGACACTCCACATGACACAGTTGGAGAGAAGGTGAAAAACCAGCAAGGGAGGCTGAGAAAGAGTGATGGATGAGGTAAGAGGAAAACCAAGAATGAGGAATCCTGGAAGACGGGTACAGAGAGTGTTTCAGGGAGGAGGGCATGATCTACACTGTCAAATGCTGCTGCTGGGTGAAGTAAGAATTGACCTTTGGATTTAGCACTGAGGAACTCATTGATGACATCAAAAAGAGTATTGTAGGACAGTGGTTGTAGAAAAAAATCAGACCAGAGGCAGTTTAAGAGAGAATGGGAGTTGAGGAATTCAAGATACCAAACAAGAAAATTCTTTCCAGGATTTTTTTTTTATTACTATAGAGGGAACAAAGAGATAGTGTAGGTAGTAGAGTATCTGAAGTTAAGAGAATGTTTGGTTATGATGGGGAAAATAACAGCATGTTAGTATACTGAAGGGGATGAGTTTGTAGTGGGAAAACTTGATGATCTGGTGCAAGAGAGGGGAATTGTTGGAGCAATGTCATTCGGCAGCCAAGGGGGGATGGAATCTATGCACATGTGGAGAGATTGGCTTTAGAAGAATGGTACCTACTAAACATAAAAATATACACAAGATTTGGCCCTTGATCCATTTTTGGAACTCTGTCCTATAGGAATAAGAGCACTACTACATAGAAAATAAGATAAACATTGTAGCATTGGAGGGTGGGGCACTAAACAAACAAACTGAAGATCCACTGGTAGAAAAATGGTCGATTATATACGATACAACATACAAGAGAACATAGTGAATCTACTTAAGGACAAATTTTAGCACCTATCTACTACCCTAGAGGGCATTCATCATCATACATTAAGAGAAAAAGGCAAGTGGCAGAATCATGTGTATGGAATGATGCCATTTTTGTTTCAAAAACAAATTCAATATGTATTTTGCTGTTTGCAAGCATCTGTATGAATGCAGAAAATGGTGTTGAACAACCCCAAGGTGTTAAAATGATTTGAGACGGGGTAGGAATAGAGTGTGTTACTCAGAAGCTGTGTGACAAAGAAGTCATGGGTTACGCTTTTTTCTACCCCAAAGTGCCCACTCCTTAAACACATAATTAAAGTGTACCAGAGTAATCGTTTCTTTCCCTATACTCTCATTGCATTCTGTAGAAATAATCACACTATGTCAGAAATGATTGTGTATTTGTCTGTTCATTACATGTAAAGTCTCTGTGAGCAGGGAGTTCTCTGCTTTTTTTTAAAAAAAGTCTTTTTATCTGCAATAACTCAAGATGGTAAGATGCTTCAAATAGTTTTTGAATAAGGGAACGAAATTAAATGGAATTGTATAAAATGGATATGCCTGACCTTAAATTAGTCTACTCTATTCTACGCTCTTTTAGATATGACATAATAAACACACATCTGCACTTAGAACACCTAGTATCTGACCTGGACGAGATGACCTGGGGAATTTTCTGTAGTCATCCCTGAACTTCTCTGCATTCTCATTTCTAGATTATCAAGAAGGAGGGAAATGGAATTTTTGTTCCTATTATTGGCTAATTCGCTCTATATCAACTAAGTAGTTGGAAAAGATCACAGAGGAAAAAGTTGAACTACTTTATTGCTATTTTTGGATATTAAATTGAATAGCTGATTTGACATTTTCTAAAAAGGCTCTCCTCAATGTCATACCTGATCATTAAAAATTATTACAACCGCTCATAAAATTCTACTTTTATAACAGGCTCTCCATTCAGTACAATAGATCTGAAGCACCAAGGTATGTAAGTCCAACTAGACCAGTAGAAACAACAACCACAGAGGCCTTCAAACAAATACCTCAAAGAGTATCTCTGGCTCAACAAACCAACGGCAGTAGCACACATCGTCAGGTGAGTCTGAAGGGGAAAAGAACAATTAAGGCACAATTAATGGATAAAGTTTAGCTTTGAAGGGACTCTTCCCAAGTCTACATCCTAAAGGGAAGCTGTATTCAACTTTGATATTTTTAAATTACTCCAGTGTCCATAGATATTAAGTCTCTGCCCGAAACTTCTAAATATAGCTTACTTACAGACAAGGCTTTCTTCTGCCCACAATTACCTTAACTTGACTATTCAGTATCCTAAGATTCGATGTAATTAAAAAGTAGGGAAAAAGGGAAAATTAGTTCATCCGTACATAAAGAAAATGTTCAGGAATTTTCAAAAGGAAGAGATGAGAGAGGAAAGTGAAAGAAACATAAGAGGGAAGAAACTTTAAAAAAAAAACCCAGTGAAATTTTTTTCATCAAAGGAATTAGAAATGCTCCTTGTTTTTTGTTTTTTTTAAGCGTACAGTCTGCAACTCCTTTATCATGTTTTCAATCAGTTGTTGACTTGCCCTCCCGTGTGCAACTCCACTTGTAGGTGTCCCTTCGTCATTGTAATCAGTACAGTCAGATCCTAAGGGAGGTCTTCAAAATACGATCATCTGTGATGTTTCTCAATCATCAAAGAGAAATTAGAGTTCTCATATTGCAGTTGTTCCTGGTAGAAGTGTGAAAAGGAGAGTAAGTCTTGTGACCGCCCAGGAAGAAGCAGCCTGTGCGCTGCCTCTGGGTGAGGTTTTTCAGGTCTGTGTGCGTTTTCATCAGCAGCTCATGCAGCTGCACCACTCAGACACCCCTCACTGCACATCCAAGAATGCCTCTGGCTGGAGTGCCAGGCAGAGAGCAGGAGTTACTCGCGCGGGGACAAATGAAGATCTGCTCCATTTCCTGCTTCGAATAAAAGAAGAAAAAAAACCATTTTCACAATGCGACAGTTTGTTTCACTTTAACATTGCTTTGTTCTGAGGCAAGAAATTTAAAAGAGGTTTTGCTTTCCCTCCTTTTTTTCACTTTCTTTTTACTCCCTGTCACCTCTTTCTCATTTTTAAAGTTGCTACAGCCTATCTTTTGTATGTAATACATTTCTTTCTTTGATTAAAAAAAAACATTTTTAATTATACAAATAAGACCTGAATCTGTTTGCCTTATAGAAAGTTAAAATATTACAGATAAGGGTAAAGTCCTTTTCAGCCATAATTCCCAGTACACAAGCAATGGAAAGATAAGGAACTCTCAGTAGAAGGTGGAAGGTAGAAGTGAAAGATTTCTTGAGCCAAGAGAAATAAAATAACCCAACCGCTTTTTGCAGATGCTTTAGAGAAGGAGACGTTCTGAGCAGCAGCCTAACTGGGGCAAAAGACTACTGTGACTTATTTTTTAAATCTAAAAATCTTGTTCATGTTTACATATCTTTAAGAAAAGTGTCTCATAAAAATTAGATGGTGTGACTGCACTTTGAGCATATGAACACCAGTCACTTTTTGAAAAAGAAATTTTTTTGAAATATCATTATCATGTTATTATGAATTTTTAGGAATATGGATTAAATTCAACCCAAAAACTTATTTTCTCTATTTCCCGCTTCTCTAGACCATAGTCAGCATTAGGAATGAACTGTGGAGGACTCACGAATCCATTAATGCTCTCCATAGGGACAGAAGGTAGGAACCACGTGTGAACAAATACCAACAGCAGAGACACAGCAATAGCATTTTGCTTCGCTTTTAGAGGAAGAAATTCTACAAAGTTTTTACAGTGCTCTTTTTTTCTCTTTAATTTGGAAGACATTCCTTAAACAGAGAAATGCTATGGTTCCAGTATGAAGGTAAAAGGGGGCTTTGACTCTATTTGAGTAGTTAAGTATAACTAAAACCACCCAGATAATTACATTAAGTTTGGGGTTTTGATTGAGTGATTTTATTCCTTGAAATTTGGTTAAGCATTTTCAGTGAAGTATTGTGTGTGTCTTGTGTGTGTCTTACGGCTTCTAAAATAAATCAGTACATTTCTCCAACAGTATCTAACTTTCTCGAAGATTTACTAGGCTGGCTGGAAACTGTCTACCATCTTATTGTGTCTCAAAGGACTAATTATGCCTTTTAAAAAAAATATATTTATTTATTTGGCTGTGCCGGGTCTTAGTTGCAGCAAGCGGGATCTTTAGTTGTGGTATGTGGGATCTTTTAGTTGTGACATGCAGGATCTAGTTCCCTGACCAGGGATGGAACCCAGGCCCTCTGCATTGGGAGCACAGAGTCTTAACTGCTGGACCACCAGGGAAGTCCCAGGACTAATCATCCCTTGAGTTCCTGTATCATGTTGTCATTCTTTTAGAAGACAAAATTCCTGGCTCCTCAATAAGAAGGTCCCCCTGAGGGAGACCTTTTTTTGCAGGCACAATGCTTGGTATCTAGTAGATGCTCAATAAATTAATGAGTAAATATATATTAATAAATATGTATTAAAATAAAAATAGGTCATCAATAAATTTATTGATCAGCTAATATATATGTGTATGTATATATATATATGATGAGATGTGCTTCATAATGCAAAGGTATGAAAGATAACGAACATTTAAAATTTCTGTGATAACTCATGAAAAGAAGCTTAATAACACTTTTAAAGTAATTTAATAATAATTTAAATGTTAAAAACAATTTTGATCTTTTCCATGGTATAAGAAAAATAAATTAGAAATAAAATTAAGGAAAATAGTATAGGAATAAAAAGGCAATTTTGAAACTTAAATGTAGAAATAAAAAGGAAATTTTGAAATTTAATTCTTTAAAACTTAATTCTTAAAATAATTACCTCAAACAATTATTTTAAACTAGATGATTCCCTTTTATATAATTCATACCCACTACATACACCATTGGTCTCCTAGTAAGGTGTTTATCAACACAAAGAATACCAGTGTGAGCCTGATTAGTGAGTAAAATCTATGTGAAGGCTTTATCCTTGTTCTTGTCTGCCCCATTATTTTTATCAATGACTTGGATAAAATAGTAGAAAGCATGCTTCTCAAATGTGTGTGACATGATACCAAAAGGCATAGATAATAAGCTAAATGACAGTCTTGAATCACTAAGATATCATAGTCTGGAATAGTGGGGCATTAATAAAGACCACATTTCAAAAGATTAAATGCAAATCCTACAATTATAGGCCCAGGTTCACAACAAAGAGCGTGGAAAGACCTCAGATACATAGTCAACTGTAAGTTCAGTAACAGCCCACAATTTGTCACTGATGATTTAAAAAGCAATGCAGTCTCAGACTACATTACAAGAAAGAGTATCATTCAATTATTAGTTATCTATTTATTACTCTATGCTAGGTGCTGATCAAGAAAAGTAATGTTCCACTGCTCTGTGCGTGATTAACTCGCCTGGTGAATTAACTTGCCTTTGTGTTGTATTTGAAGACCTGGTACATGGGAGATTCAAGCTCCTTAGCTCCAGGAAGCAGAACTACATGTAAAGATGTAAAAGTTTAGAAAGACAGATTTCAGATCATTTGAAAGGAATTATTTCTCAAATAATCTGAACTGTTTTGTTAACAGTGGATATTTACCTTGAAAGTATGGGGCTTCGAGTTGCTGGAAGTATTGGCATTGGGTAAATCATGTTCACTGGAGACTCTCCGAGAATTTCTCCATTAAAACAAACAAACAAACAAAACAACAGAGTAGAAAAGAGCTGCACTTCTGATAGGGCTTTCCTTACTTTCACCTGGATTGTGGAAGGATGGGAACGCATGTCTTCTAGATGTTCAAACATGGTGGATGGGCCAGAAAGGAGGAAGGGGATGTGAGTGATAGACAGCATGGGAGAAAGATAAACTGATGTCACTACTGGTCATAACAAGCACAACACTCTAAGTATAGAAAATACTGTCTAGAGAGGCCTTCTGAGAATGTTTCTTTGTTGTCTGCTATATAAAATCCCTGGGCTGACTCCTTTCTGAGAAGTCCATCATAAAGAAGTACTTGAAACTCTGATTACAATCAAGGATTTTAGAATCAGACTCCTCTTTCACCTGTGTGACTACCTGGAAGTTTGAGGGCCATCTTTTAGAGATGCCTGCTTTGGATAGGAGCGCCAGCTAAATTCCAAGACCTCTCCAAGATCTGTGGCAATTAAGAATTTCAAAGGCTCTAACATTGAGAAATGTTGTTGCATTTCCTACCAGGGAGCCAATTTCTACAACTTCCACAAATATGACAACCGCACTGGTCAAAGAATAAGACCGTACTTTAGAAAGCCAATTTTCACTGTATACATACACTGTAACAGGAACTATTTTAGGCCTGGGCCTGGGGATATGGCAAGAAGCAAAACAGAAAAAAAGTTGCCAGAATAAAGAGACAATAAACAATTAGTAATAGAGTAAGTAAGATATAAGTAAAATAACAAGTAAAACAGGTAGCATGTCATATAAAGTGACTGTCCAGAAGTCTGAAGGCTCGAGACTAAGTCAAAATCTAAGATCGCATCATGTGCTGTAGCAATTAGACATGGCAAAAATCCATGGAGACAAGGAGATGGGAAGGACTAGGGAAGGAGATGGGAGGTGATGGAGGTGAAGTTGGGGGTTCTGGTTTGCAGTTTCAAGTAGAGCAGTGAGGGAGAGCCTCACTGAGAGTATGATGGTGACCAAAGATTTAAAGATGAGGGTATGGGCTGAGCAAGAACCTGGGGGAAGGAGGATTCCAGGCATTGGGGGCCAAAAGAGCCAACTCTGAGGGGAGAACATGCCCAGTGTGTTCGAAGAGTTGCCAGAAGCTCTGTGTGGCTGAAGGGCAGACAGTGAGTAAGAGAAAGCAGCGATGAGGTCAGGGAGGGAAGCGGAGGGCCTTGGCCATCTTGTTCAGCTTTGGCTGCCTCTGTAAGGACTTTGGTTTATTCTAAATAAGGAGGGGAACATTGGAGGGCTTTGAGCAGAGGAGTAACATGATCTGATTTATGGGTTTTCTTTGTTGTTCTTTTCTTTAAATTTTTAAAGATTTTTTTTTGGATGTGGATCGTTTTTAAAGTCTTTATTGAATTTGTTACAATATTGCTTCTGTTTTATGTTTTGGTTTTTTGGCCACGAGGCATGTGGGATCTTAGCTCCCTGACCAGGGATCGAACCCGTATCCCCTGCATTGGAAGGCGAAGTCTTAACCACTGGACCTCCAGGGAAGTCCTCTGCCTCATGTTTTAAAAGAATTACCCTGACTACTTGGTTCATTCTGAAACCAATGAACAACTAGACTTAGGAAGAGAAGACAAGACCCACAATTCACAAATTGCATCATTGTTCCCTCCCTGTGGTCTTGGGCCGGTGTTAGGTATTTAGCCATGACATGTATGCTATCATTCTAAATGGAGTGTTTCTGGACAAAAAGATAATGAATAAAGTCAATATTCGCATTTAAGGAGCTGCTGAAGGTATGCCGTCAAAAGTAATCCATAACATGCATGATGAGTTTTTGAAAACACCTCTAAAACCAATGAAATTCTTGGGGGAATTGTGTGTATAATAGACACGAAGGACAGCTGTACATGGTGAACAAACAGTTTAAAGCAGGATTGATCAATGTTAGGTAATAGTCGAGGCGCAGGCTACTCCGGCATCTTCTCCCAGAGAGGACCCGGAGTACATCTCGCTAGGGCTCTTGCATCTTGCTGTGCTGACCTCTTGCCCTTCCAACCCACTCAGACCTGTCCTCTTTGCAGCCTCCTTAGAAAACAGTTAAACCAATACAAAGACAAGTTGCAAGCCATATATGCCTGCCAGGAAGAAAAAAGTTGCAGATTTGAAACAAAGATTCACGAACTCACAACCAACCAGGACAGTCTGTGGACGAAGCTACAGCTAATGGGACAGAATCTACAGGTATAGAACGTGGGAGACACTCTGGGCCATCTGGAAGTCTGACCTAGAATCTTCTGGCTGAGGGTCGGCTGCAGCCTGAGCCTTTGCACCTCACTCTGATCAGCCTCTTCGCTTTCCCTCTTCTCTCCATACCCTGACCAACTCCCCTTTTCACCAGCCAGATGATATCTTCCAGTTTTGCGAAGGAAGTGCCATTGGGAGAGAACAGCATCGGTACGATTTAGAAACAACAGACCTGGGGCAAAGAGGTTCTTTATAGCATTGATTCTTAAACCTTTAGTCTCAGCATCCCTTTTAGAGACTTACAATTTTTTGAGGATCCCAAGGAGCTTCTGTGGGTTATATCTATTGCTGTTTACCCTAATCAAAATTAAAACCAATAAGCGGTTTTAAAATAAATGTATTAACTAATTTGAAAATGAAAATAATAAACCCATTATATATGGAACATTTTTAAACAGTAATTATATATATTTATATATATTTAATTAGAAGACTGGCATTGTTTTACGTTTTTTACAAATCTCTTTAATGGCTGGCCTCAGAAAAGACAGCTGGATTTTTCCTAACTGCTTCAGCATTTGTTCTGCTGCAAGATGTTCTGGCTGAAGAATATGAAAAAATATGGCCTCACACAGATTTGCAGTTGAAAAAGAGAGGAGTATTTTAATAGCCTTTTCAGATAATTGGAGATCTTCTTCTTTGATACTACACCAAAACGTGATAAATGATTGTTTCTTAAAGGATGGTTGCAGTATTGAATCTGAAACCATATCTCTTTCACACCCTGTTTCATTAAAATACAATATTCTGTTGTGCTTTTTGAATGAATCTTCTATCCTGGCATGATTTTATACCATCATACATTGGTCATTTGGAAGTTCACCAAGCTATGCCGAACTTCCTAATGCTCACCCATTTCATTATACAAGATTTTAAAGAATCATTAAAAAAATCATAAAAAATCGTATTCATTAATACTACCGTGAATCTCATCAGAAAAGTCTTTAAGAATTGGAAAACAAGCAAGCTCATGGTAGTGGATGCAAGTTTTCCAAAATTCTAATTTTTGCTTAAAAGCTCAACTGTTAAGCTTGGCAACACATATCATTGCTTTCCTTACTGTCACAGTCTCGCTTCATTCATTTTTGAAAAAATGTTTGCCAAATACCCGTCTAATTCTTTTGCACAAGAGGAAACTTTTATATTTCAGTAAACATAAGAAGTGTTTTATGCATACTTCCCATTTCATCACATATAATATTAAGAAGACATGTGTTACTAAGAAAAATAAGAATTTTTGCTACACCTTCAAGAATAGTCTTTTTTTTCTTTTTTATTGAAGTATAATTGATTTACAATGTTGTGTTAGTTTCAGGTGTACAGCAAAGTGATTCAGTTATACATAAATACATATATTATTTTTCAGATTCTTTTCCATGTAGGTTATTACGAGATATTGAATATAGTTCCCTGTGCTATACAGTAGGCCCTCGCTGTTTCTCTATTTTATTTACAGTCGTGTGTATCTCCTAATTTATCCCTCCCCCCCTTCCCCTTTGGTAACCATAAGATTGTTTTCTATGTCTGTGAGTCTGTTTCTGTTTTGTAAATAAGTTCATTTGTATCATTATTTTTTAGATTCCACATATAAATGATGTCATATGACATTTGTCTTTCTCTGACTTCACTTAGCATAATCATCCCTAGGTCCATCCATGTTGCTGCAAATGGCATTATTTCATTCTTTTGATGGCTGAGTAATATTCCATTGTGTATATATACCACATCTTCTTTATCCATTCATCTGCATCAAGGATATTCTTAAGAGGAACTGCCTTTCTTTTAACTGCAAGTGCACGATGGTAAGAATACCATCACTACTACCACTGCTTGGTGATACTGCCTTGATGTGCGGTAAACAACAACAACTTTAGCTTTACTTACTATTGATTTTGCACCATCAGTGCAAATGTCAACACAGTGAAGAGGCAAATAACCTCTAAGTGTTACTGTGAAACTAATTTTGACCTCATGGACCCCTGAAAGGGTCTCGGGGACCTCCAGGAGTCTGTGGACCACACTTTGAGGGCTGTGCTTTGTGGAGAGCACACCCCCCAGATTTTATTCCTATGGCTTATTATGAAACCCCTCACAACATACCTACCTAAATAGATCATTACGAATGTTTTATTGTAATACTTTTTATCTATCAATCCAAGATATCCTGACATTTTCAGATATTCCTTATGATATTTTTAGAACCTGAGCTTTCAGAACCTAGCATTTTCCCAAATTCCTTGTGATTATTCCCTGTGATATTTTAGAATCTGAGCTGTTCTACCTTTAGGTTGACATTGAATCAACAGCATAAAATAAAATTAATAGCAATGTATTTAGAGACAAAAAAGAAAATCTTGCATTAAAATTTCCTATTGGAATATTAAAATTTAATGCATAATGAAAAAGTAAGATAAATGTTCATTTCTTCATAAATAAAGTTTTCTTTATCCAGGCAGTGTTGCAGCCCCTTCGTCCTTCATCTTCCTGGCAAAATATGGCTGCCAAGCGTGACCATGGAAATGGTGAAGAAAGTTTACAGAGGGGAGGAGAGTCTTCCCAGATCAAGGGTGCCACTGAGGATCGTTCAGAAGAGGAAACACTTCCTAAGTCCACTGTGATTGACGGAAGTTACCAAGGTCCAGCACATGCAGAACATGTTCTACCAAACTCAGAATCACCAGAGGCCATTTTGCAGCCAGGGTCAACGCAAAGCACCAGGGCACGAAGCCAAGCACAAAAGACATCGAAGGAAATCTTTAGTTCCCTATCCAGTTCCCAGGAAGGACTGCTGCAGGACACCTCCCAAATTGCTCCTACTGAAATGAACAGTCCTGCCCTGGCACCTGTGGAAAGGAAAGGGGCAGTTAACATCCAGGAGGGAAAGGATGAGCTGGAGGAAGAGGAACTGCAAGAATTGTTGTCAAAACTCACTGATGCCTTCACTCTAGAAATGCCTTCAGGTAAGATTTTTCACAATCCCTAGAGATAGTGATGGCCAGGGAGTCAGGCTGCCTTTTAAAACACTTGATTCTATAGCCCTGTATTAGCCCTACAGCTATGATTCATCTAGTGAGTAACGGAGTTGTGAGTCTTTTGGACATTAGTAATCTCTCTGAACTTGATTTCTAGTGTTGCCTAATTGATGGGGTTACTGTGAGCATTAAAAGTGATAAGCCATATGAAGTTTTAGTATAGCAACTGGTGCATACCAAGAATTCAATAAATACCTATTATTTTGTTATTGCAATTGTTATTATCAATAGTACTAAAACATATATAACTGGGCAGCCTGATGTTACCATTTAAAAATGGGAGTAAGAATGATGCTCTCTTTCTAGATAATTGATTAAGGTCTCTGTATTATTAGTAATACCATCATCACCTTCATAAGCTATGTCTCATTGTTAAATCTAAAGGCTCTTTTTATTAATACTTCTTTATTACAGCTATTTCTTCTGTTTTACAGTGACATTGTCTTATTTATAGAGTATTTTGTCATCTTAATATATCTATATCTGTATCCATTTCTTTTTAAGAAAGTGTAAGATCTTTTATGTTGGAGTGATCATATAGAGACTGGTGATAAAACAAGGATAACATTCTCATGTGTTTCTGCATCAAAGAAGGCCTTCCCAAAATATTTCTGAGTTGGTGTATTAGTTTGCTAGGACTGCCATAATGAAGTATCACAGATCAGGTGGTTTAAACAATTTAAAAAATTTTTTTCTTACGTTCCTGGAGGCTGGAAGTCTGAGATCAAGGTGTCAGCAGCGTTGGTGTCTTCTGAGGCCTCTCTCCGTGGGCTGTAGATGGCTGTCTTCTCCTTCTGTTTTCATACCATTTTCCCTCTGTCATGTCCCTATCCAAATTTCCTCTTCTTGTAAGGACACTACTCATATTGGTTTAGGATCCAGTCACATAAACTCCATTTAATTTAATTAACTCTTTAAAGAATCTATCTCCAAATATAGTCACATTTGGAGATACTGGGAGTGGGACTTCAGTATATGACTTTGGGGAGGGAGACACAATTCAGCCCATAATAGTTGGTGAGCTATAAAATGGGAACATGATAATGTCAGTTATATATTGAACTTGGTAGAGCCAAGTCAATGAAGTAATTACTTGGTGATTCTAAAAATATCTACTGTGACGAGAGTTGGAATTATAATCCTGTATTAGAGAAAACAAGATCACAAAGATACCAGAAGCATGCTCAGGCTGCCTGAGACAAAGACTGTATGAGAACTCCTTGTGCCTGATTCTTAGGCCAACACAAGATTCCACCCACTTATTTCCATCTAAACATCAGTGGGGTCATGATGAGTATTCAAAGCAAAGTCAATATCCACTTGACCTTTTTAGGAAAATTTCACATAAAAATTTGACTTTTATTTTAGAAACTATTTTAGGATTTCACATATTCATCTCATTTTTATTTTTTGTTTTTGTTTCTCCAATTGGGTTTATGAAAGCTGTTGATTTTTAAAATATTGTATTGAGTCAGCCCTCACAAATGTAGTAGGCTATATTGTACATTTCAGATTCCTAATAGACTAGGCCTACTACACATATTTGGGAGACAATATCCCAGCACTGCATGCAGTTTGATACCTAAAAGATCCATGCATATTTTAAGTAACTTTATCAAGGTCTATACATATAAATGTATCTGTATCTATATATATATACCCATCATTATATCATTTAAAGGGAAATCATGAAAAGGCAAAGTTTATTTTTAAATTCAGATAATGCAATAATGTATAAATATGCAGTTAGCATTATCCAATCTTGTAGATAATATAAAAAATATATTTTCAAAAAATTTACCTCTGCTTCCATTTACAATTTAAGTAGAACCATTGAGATGCTTCTGTAGGTAGTATGCATTATTATACAAAAGTGCTTATGATATTAGCAGGGAAGTACACCTTTCCCTTTTTGTTATTATACTGCATTGTATACTTTGTGATAATTCAGTGAGTACTAATCGACAAGATTTAAATTTATAGTCATTTCTTTTATACCAGTTTTATTTCTTTGAGGCTTTTAAGCATAGAATCTATGTTAATCTTCATGGCTAATATCTACGTTTATTAAACATTGCCATTCTTCACTCAAATATTTCTTATTAAGTTGGTATCCTTATTCAATCAGGTATTGAATATGATTCTGTTTGTAAACTCTACTTAGCCACTGGCAATATGGATTATAAAAATACACCCCATAATTTATGCATGCTTATCAAAATCACAGCAAACGTAATCAGAGACAGAAATGTGATAACCACACATATGAAGATGTGGAAAGGCAAACAAACTAAATTTTAAGGTATTGGTCATTTTTGTTTTATTTCTATCTCTGTTACAGATGCATCAGATAACAGCAGGAAGTTTCTAATTATTTTACTGCCCCTGTTTTTTTATTTTTTAATTTGAGAATTGTTGGAAAAATTAGAAAGATCTATTGTTTGTAATATACTAAGATTTGCTCAGACTGTCAACATTTTCACCCAGTGTGTGATTATCCTAGTAACTGACTAGCCTTTTGAATTGGAGCTTTGCTAAGGAGTCAACACATTTTGGAAATTGAGATGAACTTTATATGACCTAAGACTTAATGAGACGAAAACGGCAAGCATGATGGTCAGTTTGGGGGCAATTGTTGACATTAACTGAATAGAGTCTTTCAATATCAAGATCTAGGATAATAGGATTTCAGGACACCCTGAGGGCTTAATGGAAAAGAAAAAGTGTGTAGAAGGGGTTCCCCAAACCTTTTTAAATTCCAAATGTTGGACTGAAAATCAGTAGCAAACATTTTGTTCAAATTTGCAGTAAAGGAATTAGATTTGAAAGAGCATCTAACATTACTTGCTTCTGTGGTGACAAAAAAAAAAAAACAAACCGTAATGCTCTAGTCTTACTTTCTCATTAAATTATTTTCTTTCCCTTTCTGAGAGAAATTTCCTACTTACATCTCTGAAATTCTTTCCCCGACTTCTCTTCCATCCCTCTTTGCCATCCGTTTACCACAGTAGGTTTCAAGGATGAGAAGGGAAGGCGAGGGAGTGATGATGGGATTAGGAGGGCATGGTTAAGGGTGGGGGTGTGGGAGAATTATTCCTGTTCCTTTCTTCCCCACCTGCAACCATCATCTAAACTATTATTTTAAATAATCAGAAGATAAAGTTTGGACTTTAGCAGGTTGTAGAAAAATAAGGAGCAGTGCTTTAGCAACCACAGGTAAGAGAAGTTCAACACTGGATCTTTATCTCACTTATTTAGAAGGTAGACTTCTCAAATGCTGCCTGGGAATCTTAAGGATATATACTGAACGCTTAGTGAATCTTTCTCTCTCTGATATATATATGTACATATATATACACACACACATATATATATGAAAAAGTAGAAGTAATTTTTTCTTGATGGGAAAAGATACACAAGAGTTCCAGCATTAAGCTCCATGAAGGTAGAAAAAAATGTCTATTTGGTTCATCCTTCATCCACTCATTCATTCATTCATTCAACAAATAGTCATCAAGATTTAATTATGTGCCAAGAGCTGTGCTTGATGCTGGGCATTCATTTTGAAAGGGGTAAATTTATGTTTTTAAAACACTTTGTCATTGTGTAGAAAGTGGCTTGGAGAAGGGCAGGTGGTGGCAGCTTGGACTTGGTAGATTGTCATACACTTATTGCTATAAGGAAAGCTGGGAAAGCTGAGATGGAGGTCAGCAAATCAAGAATTCTGTTTTGAACACATTAAGTGTGAATTGCTTGGAGACATCCAGATGGAAATATCAGAGTGGCAGTCAACATGTACAATCTGGAGCTCAAGGTCTTAGTCCAGAGTAGATATTCAATGCATATTGGTTTGCTTCATTAATTATTATTGTAAGGAAGACATGGGCTCAGTATTTCAATTGCCAGAAGAGTAATCATCGAGTAAATAATCTAATACTTTTAAACCTCTATACCCATCATTCTGATAGCCTTCTCTCACATCCCAAGTTCATTCAGAGACCAGATAGATTGTTAACTACATTCAAGTGAATTATTCTCCCATTGTGATTTCCTCTGGACTGTTGATTTCACAGGTTTGTCTATCTAACATCTCACTAGGCCTCTGACTATATGCTATATTAATTCAGTCCCTATATGTATGGAATTCCAAGTTTATGCCAAGCAACATGCTTGGTGTTAGGTGCATATCTTTGGCTAGTTTTAACATTTCAAGGGACTAGAGCTTAAAAATAAAACAACCAAACAAGAAAAAAAGAACCGATGTATGAAATGAATTATTGCTTCTCTATTTCTTTATTGTATTTAAAGTTTTTATAACTGTGGGCTGAGGAATAGAATATCCTAAAATAAGTTTGCCTCTGGACAAGGTATTTTATTCAGGCAATAAAATATTATTTATTCAAGGTCCTTGTAGTTCTGGGGCAGTGTTAGAGAATAGACAGTAAAAAAGACATGAACCCTCTCCTCTTATGTTCAACAGAAAACAGCATAGATGGAGCCATAATAAATCATGTAACTAAAGTGTATAACAAACTAAGCCTTAACATGTTTTTATTTCCTGTGATCTTATTTTTTTAATTATACAAACAATATTATACAGCATGCTCATTGTAAAATTAAAATGCCTAAGTGCACATGTTTTTCAAAAATGAATTCATCATCATGTCCTTCACTCCCTGCCACCTGTTTCTCAGAGGTAAAAAATGTTGGCAGTTTTTCCTTCAGACTTTTTTCTTTGCATATATGTGTCTTTACTTTCTCAACATAAGTTAGGTTGTACTTGTTTTGCTTTTTTCACTTGACAAAATATCTTAGACATTGGGCAGTGTCATTTTTTAAGTGCTGCATAATATCCCAGGGTATAAGTATACCATAATTTATTTACTGGTGTGTAATTAAGTTGCTCCCAATTTTTTATTATCATAAGAATGTTTTGGTGAGTATTCTTCTAGCATATATCGTTGTACTCATATGTAAATATCTTTGTAGGATCAATTCTTAGAAGTGGAACTTTTAGCTTAAAAATTATGCGTATCCAACTTTTGGTTAATAACTGCCAAATTGTAGAGCTTTCTACAACACAATTCCTATTACAATAGGTCATAGGGGACCACTCAAACCATTAATCAGTAACTATAGAGCAGAGGTCTCAAAGCATCTTCCCTAGGCCAGCAGCATCCGTATCACCTGGGAACTTATTAGAAGCACAATTTCTTGGGCCCCATCCCTGATGTACTCTGGTAGTCAGAGTTCTCCAGAGCAACTGCACAAACAGGATGTAAATATAGATATAGAATGAGATTCATTTTAAGGAATTGGCCCACACAATTACAGAGGCTAGCAAGTCTAAAGATCAGTAGTCAGCAAGCTGGAGACCCAGAAGAGCCAATGTGTAGTTCCAATGCAAAAGCAGGCAGGCTCGGGCCTTAGAAAGAGCTGATGTTTCCTTCTGAGTCCAAAGGCAGAAGAAAACTGATGTCTCGGCTGGAATACAGTCAGGCAGAAGGAATTCTCTTACTCAGACTTTTTGTTCTATTCAGGCCTTCAGTTGATTGGACAAGGTCCATCCACATTAGGGAGGGCAATCTGCTTTTACTCTGGCTACCAATTCAAATGTTAACCTCATCCAGAAACACCTTCACAGACACACCAAGAATAATGTTTGATCAAATATCTGGACACCACAGTCTAATCAAATTGACACATAAAATTAACCATCATGTATACTGAATCAGAACTCTGAGGGTGGGACATAGCAATCTATTTTAACACTGTCCAGATTATTTTAACATACACCAGAGTTTGAAAACCACTGCTCTAGAGTGGGCTTTCTGGCTACTCAGATTCGTGCTTGAAGTTATGGGAAAATGCTCTTTAAGAACCCACAACTTGGTTGAATTAGTAATTGATCATGGTAAATGATACCCATCTCATTTGCAAGCTAGCTTAGAGAAAGGGCATTGCCATCGGGAACTGCAGAGAGATGGATTTTATTTCTTCTCTATGCTAGAGCTTTATTAAGATCAGCTTGAGAACCTACAGGTGCTTTCTCTGAAGGACTTTCCTGTTTGTTGTTTTCAGACCTGCAATCTTCAGTAAATATGGACCTGTATTGTGGAGCTGAGCGAGTATGCAGGGCCTTCTCTGCCCTTGTTGATCAGATCACTTTGCCCAACTTGAAGTGAAAAAGAGTCCAGGCTCAAAGGCCCCTTGTGGTGATGACAAAACGTGTTTTCAAAATCTGTACTAAAAGAGCTAAACCTTCTACCTCTTTCTCAATAGTCTGGCATGAAGCATGAAGAAAATTTTATTTTTTAATGTCTCTACTCATGTGTCTTAGTTCTTCAGAGTAAAGCCTTGGGAGTGAGGAGTGATAGAGGAAAATGGAAAGAAGGAGCTGAGTCAAATCCAGATGTGCTGCATTTCCAATAGAGGCCCTTTCTTTGAATACATTGGTAGTAATATTCAAGTGTGTGATCTACAGGAATTCATGCAACTATCTTCTTCAATATCTGAATTACCAAATTGATGACCTAATTTTCTATCTAGATGCTCCTGCTGGAGAATAGGCTTGGCAAAGAACTAAATACACACACAACACACATACACCCACATATGTGCATACCAGACACACACTTGAGTGCATGCAGATCTGGTGAGATCTGAATGAACTCTGTGGGTTGTACCAATGTCAATCTTCTGGTTGTATTATTGTACTATAGTTATGCAAGATGTTACTATGGAGGGAAACTGGATGAAGGGTATACAGGATGTCTCTGTATTATCTCTTACAATGTATATGAATCAGCAATTATCTCAAAATAAATTTATTTTAAAAACATGAATGTTTCTCACTAAAACCCCACATTCAATGGATTTGGCCAAAGTACTTGTGTGCCTCCATCCTCTGTATGTATGATTAGGGTATAGATGCTTAACTTAATAATGTCCAAAGTAGTAGCTAACATTTTTTGACTGTGAGAGCACTTAGCTTCTAAGCACCATGTATGTATTAATACTAATTTAAACCTCACAACAAACCTGGTAGGTAGATATCTCTTTTTATGAGACAACTGAGGCACAAAGAGGGTCAGTAACTTGTCCAAAGTCGTTTGGTCACTACTTGACGAAGTTGAGATTTGAACCCAGCTCCTAAGCCTGTCCTCTAACCACTGCTTGCACTTTCTCTAAATAAATATTGTTATGGTTCCATTGTTTCACCTGTTTTCTTGATGTGCAGTCCGTATTACATTCAGAGAGGCTCTGGGCTCTTATTTATATGATCCATAACTTCTAGTAATGTTTCCAGAGTGAAATAATGTCCAACTGGGTAGGATTAAGACTAGGTTACCCCGTTCAATCTCATCCTAATCTTTTAAAATTTGCTTTTCAGCCTATCATGAATTTTTTATTTTGGTTTTGTTGTTCAACATATTCACTCTCCTTCTTACTTCATTCCAGCTTGTTCCTTACAAGTTTGGTAAGTATGCCCCAGAGCACTGGTCAGCAAACTACAGCCCGCAGGCCAAATCTGCCCACTGCCAGTTTTGTGCAGGCTGTGAAATTATTACAGTTTTAAAAAAATAATTGAAAAAATCAGATGAGGAATGATATTTTGTAACAGTTGAAAATGACACGGAGTCAAATTTCAGTGTCCGCGAGCAAAGTTTTAAAATTGGAACACCGCCGTGCTCATGTATTTACATATCATCTACAGCTGCTTTAATTCTACAAAGACAGAACTGATTAGTTGCGCCAGAGACTGGATGGCCCACAAAGCATCAGAAAAAATTGGCAGCCCCTATTGTGTAGTACCAAGGTGTGGGAGGAGCAAGGGACAGGCATCTCCTCAGTGATTTATAAGAGGTAATGAGTTTATATAATGGTTTTTAAGAATATGATGTAAGACATTAGAGAAAGTAGCACAGAAGCAAAACCATGAGCCTCTGTAGAAATGGTAGTCAAAGAGTGGCAGCTTTTAATGCGCTTATTCTTCTAATCAAGTTAAAGCTGAGGCTGGACCCCCTCCCCAGTTCCTTCCCCAGACTTGCTTCCCCTATTGTTAAGAGTTGGCTAATCTTCAGATGCAGCTGTGTCTTCTAATAATAAATAACCCTTTGGATAAGATTTTTCGCTTAAGGAGGGCCATAAACCTTCAGTGAAAACACTTACTGAGGCTTCCTTTGGACCTGGGAAAAACAAGTGAAATGCTAACATATCTGAAATTCAAACTGGTTGTCAACCATCAGTTATAATAGAATGATTGGAGAGATGAGCGTAATTAGAGATAAAAATAGCATTGTGTCTGGAACTCAAATATATTTGTTAATTGGACTTCTTTGCTATGAACCTCATTCAAGCCTGGTCATTTTGAGAGCAAATATTTTTATGGGTTCTTTTCTCATAATGCTGTTCATTTGATTTTTAGTTTTCTTTTCAATGTAAAGTGTAACCAGTTATAATCTTAATATTTAATCCAATGGAAAATATGCTGAGAAAAAAGTTATACCTACTGCTATTTTATTAGAGTTTGGATTATCATTAATGGTAACATTAAATATTGAAATAAAAAGACTCCAATAACATTACTTGGGGTCGAGAGCTTTTATTAATTTTGTTTATATTAGAAGAATGCTTTATTCACCAGTTTTGTGTTTTGTTTTTTGCTTCACTCAGTTCAAAATATTCAAAAATATTCTTTCAAACAAAATTCAGGTAACTACCACCAATAACTGGTAATTAATAAATATAGTCTCTTATATGCCTGTGCATAAGCAATCCAGTGGTTAATATTTCAAAGTCATGCAGTGTATTCAAGTTAAATGTGTGGCACTCTAGTTCATTAACAATGTCAAGCATCCCAAAACAATGATCAAGATGAATACAAGAATCTGAGTAGCATGATCCCCTGCTCATCTTTGGAAGCTATTTTAACTGTTTCAGACAGTGAGATGGTCTGGCAGTAATGTCGCCATTTGAAGGAACATGCTAGCAGCCTAAAAGAATGAAACTAAGTACTCAGAGAATGTGGCTTAAGAGTTGTCTCTGGATGCTCCCACCATTTCAAGTAAATAAATGATCAGTAGTCAAGAAAATATATATATATATATTTAAATTCCAAGATGTGCATTAGCTCTGAGGTTCAATTTACTTTCTCTTTATTTCCAGGACATTGGTCACTTTTCCAATGAATTTAGACCCACTCCTATGTGCATGCATGCTTATCAAGTCTTCAATCAACTCTTTCTTCTTTAGGGAAGGGATTCTTGGTTGCTGAGGATATACACCTGAAAGTAGAGAAAAGCAACTAGTCATTAGGTCACCAAATTATTTTCAGGCTAATTAAGTATCAATGACTTGGTTTTTAAAAGAATGTTTGCTGTTTCTGCCACTCGGCTATTAATATTCTGTATAAATTTATTGCAGAGGTGTATTTGAAATTTTTATTTATGCAAAACTTTGTGCCCTATGAAGTTTAATTATATAATATGAATTAAGTAGATTATAATAAATACATTTCCTATTTGATTAATATGTATTAAAATATATTTTTCTGACTAAAAAAGTAAAAAATTGTCATCATATAATTTTAATATAAAAATATAAAGAAAAATGTTTAAACCACCCATTATATAATCTTGCAGAGAGAACCATAGTTTTACACATACATACTTTATACCATAATTTAGTTTACCATTACCCTATTATGGGACATTTAGATTATTTCCAATTTTCTGTTGCTATAAATAATATTGCAGTGAAGAACCTTATACTGCAAAATTGGCTACAGCTCTGAATGATTCTTTAGAATAGATTTCTAGATTGGTAATTTCTTAATGTGTTGCTTACAAAATTTCTCGGAGTGAGTAAAGTAGAAAATCAAGCATTTGTGAATCTGACTTATATTTCTGAAGCATTGTTTTCTCTTCTGCTTAATGTTTAAAAAATAAGCATTATGAACATTTGCCAGCTAGTTAGACACTGACTGCAAACATCATCAAATTATAAATCTAAATATTAACTTTCACGTCACGGAGGAAAGCAAAGACTCACAATTTTTCTAGAACATCCAAACTGCCAGGCTCAGGCAGGCAAGTTTTTCTGTTCCTCTCAGGGGCACAGCAAGATTTGTTGAGGGAAGAGATCATCATTTTTGACACAAACAAGGATATACTTCAAAATCCTTTCATTTGTATTGAAGCGTTTACTAACCCTTGTGTTAACCTCAACTCTGTTATTTTCTATTTGGGAGATATTATCAGCCTACTCTTTTCCTAAATCAATTTCTCTCTCTCTCTGTGCCTTCACAGAATCCATCATAATTTAGTAGTGAAGCCTGGGTATAGCCTCTTCAGCCTTCTGACTATTTCGGCATTCAGCTGTTAGCTTGTATCTTTCTAGACAAAATAACAATGTTCTTTTGAGTCTTCTCAAACGATGATATCTTTGGCCCTCAGAATTTTTGGAATTCTCATTTCTGGATCGCCTCTGTTTCTGCTTATTAAAGTTATAAACCACCACAATGTCTAGGTCATCACTCAGCTCGGTAAGCTGTCCTTGGAGTAAAGCTCTTCCAGATTCTTTCTATAGTTAAATCCACACTTTTCATACATTTATTGTTTATAGAATCACAGAACTTCAGAACACAGAATGTGAAGAGACTTTAAGGGTCTTCTAATTCTTCCCATATCCCTCATTTTCAGATGAAGAAACTGAGAGCTAAATAAGTCAATTAACTTGCCCAAGGTTACGTAGCTATTTGATATCTCTTGTGTTCATATTTGCTGACTCAATATTAACAAATATATTAACATACAAAGTTATATAGGAGTTTTGTGTTTTTAATAAGGCGTGATTCATTGCAACATTTCTCAAGTGAATTTAAACTATTTAACTTGAAGACATCAAAATAGCAAGAACCTTTCCGGGTATTATGTAGACACTTATTTTAGTTTTTCCCTTCTGCTCTGATGATGTGATTTCCCTGAGAACTATGGAGACAAACACCTCTTCACCCTCACCCCCATCCCAACCTAGTAGAATATTAATTCCCCAGGAACAAAAGAAAAAATTAGTGAAGAATCTGTGCAGGTACATCCAGAGCCCAGTTGAGCCACTAGAGATTTAATCAAGCCTCTTGAGATGAAATCTCAATGTTCCTGAAACTAACTTTCAGACAGGGTGTCTTCTTGACCCAAGACCCTCTTTGACTGATTATACAATACAAATGGAAAGTCTTATTTCCTGGTCTGCAACAATTGTTTATGTCAAACCTTAAAATAACTTCAATAAAGTGAAATGTTTGCCCCTAATATTTGCAAAGCAACTCCTAGTAAAGTTTGCAGACCAGCTGGGTCAATAGCAACTCTGTAGCAAGATGAAGGAAGTGACTTCCAAAGCTGAAGACAAATCTACTTTTTTATTTTAAAAAAGAAGATAGAAATGCCATGTTGAAGTATGCTCAGAAAATTACATGTAGTCTCAGACTATTATAGTAGCCTGTTGCAAGCAAGCAAACTGAAAGCTGTTTTTGAGATTATATATATATGTAATTTTAATATACAATTAAATTATATAATATAATTAATTTAATTAACTATAATATATAATTATAGATAATTATTTTCCTGTTAAGTTGAAAACAAATATTATTTTCATTTAGTCTATAGATACTTAAAGTAATTCAAAGTGAGTGCAAAATAGAAAAACAAGAAATAGTGGCAGTAATTTGAGTACCACTGTTAAGTAGAGTAAGAATGGAAAAAAGAGCCTACAGTACAGATGAAGAAAATATACAGTCCTTACTGATGCTGATGCCTGGGAAGCCTCTGTTCAAAATATTTTTAAGATATTGGTAACCAACATTTAAAAATAGTCATTTTGTATTTCTGCTTTAGTAGCTAAGCTGCTAAAAGAATATTTCCTCTAAAAAAGGAAATTGGTTTAAGTGACAATAACCCTTGCCAAAATAATAAATTTATCTATAAATAATTGTGGTGGATTATCTGGCTTTATGGATCAGCTAATCATATTTTTTGTTACTGATTATCTGGCTTTATGGATCAGCTAATCATATTTTTTGTTACTGTAAAACAAACTAGATATTTAAAGGTTCTACAATATCTTGGGAAAAGATTGATCTGTAACTATTACTGTTAATTGCTATTTTAATAGATTTTTTACAGGAACATATAACAGTTCTCACAATCAAATGTACAACTGCAAAAATTATTTATGCTTCAGTTTTCCACTAGTGCATAAATAGTTACTACCACCCAAACACCCCTTGCTGCAAGCTTTAGAAGCTCATTGGTTGAAACAACACCAAAAAAGGAACAAAAACAGTATGAATAAGGCTGTTATTCTCAGCTTACAGTGATTTATTCACCCTCCTTCTAATTCTATAAAGGATATTTTTTCTAGTGCCCCTGGAGAAGACTGCATTTGAATACCATATTTACTTCAGTGAAAAATCTCTAAATTTGTAGGAAGTTCCAGATTTCTAAAAATTAATCACTCAGCTTGCTGGAAGTTAATTACTTATTTGCAATTTGTTCAAAAAAACAAGGAAGAGTGAATTTGCAAGCCAGCTGATTTTTCTACCATTTATCCATCAACTAAGTAAGTACATCTCAAGAAGTCCTTCTCATTTACATGAAAGCAATTAGTTTTTGTTTCTGGTTTTGTTTTTCTATTTAAAAGGGGCAAGAGCTTGTGTGCTGTGAGCCTTCCCCAGGCTTATATTCAAATCTTCCCAATTCCATAGCAAGTGAACACAGGTTATGACTACCAACGTTCAGCCTAACTGAAAAAAATAATGTTAATTTGGGGGCATCCCTTTATACCTTGATATTGTATTTTAGGGATCCTCTCTTTTCCTACTTGTCTTTCTGATTCTTCTTTGCTGCTGTTGAAGTATGAAGATGAGGACAATATGTTGATAAAAACAGCTACTGCAAATTACAAAAGGAAGTGCTATCTATCTTCCTATCACTTGCGCGCTCTTTGGGCTCACCCCTGAGGAGGCTATGTGTGGCAATGGATTCCCCTAAAGCCATTTCCCTCTTCCTCACAATTCAGCACATTCATACTTGATTGATCCTTTCAAAAGACATGGGACCCGGGGTTGACCACCTTTTTTTCTCCCTGTGTGCTGTGGATGCACTGGGGAGATCTTCTCTTCCTCTCCAGCCAATTGCCTCCTTCCTAAGCCATGGTTTCTGGAGAGGACACAGTCCACATAGATGTCCCAGAAGAGTTGGGCCAGATCCCAAAACAATGCCCCATGCTGCAAGTTCTCAGATGACTTCAGGTAGATCATAAAATCCCAGAAACCTGAAACAGTGTTGGAAATTCGAGGCTTCCGCATTCCTAGGAGGAGTACTGAAGAAGATTCCCAGCACTGAGGATCAGCTTGGTTAAGAGCCAGCAGATCTGTCTGGCTGTGACAGAAGAAAGGAGACACACAGCACATTCCCACAATGAGCAGGGAGCAGGTGAGACTCAAGGGGCGGTAGATCCCTCCTCTGTTCCCAGGATCGGCCATGGCCTTGAAACTGCGCAAGATGGAAATATTTCATATGAGTTCCTGCTTGTGCTCCATTCAGTAAAGAAAATAATTATGCCTTTAAGAACCTTGGTGCCAGCAAAGGAAACATACCATCATCTCTGGGAAAAGTCTTATCCTACCTCCCATCTCACAAGCCCCATTCTATCTAAAATGATGCATTGTCAAGCCAGGTAGTATAAAACCAAGATGTTTAGATTGAGAAAGATTTATTCCTAAGATGTGCTCTTTTGTAAGATAAATAAGTAAACTTGTTTTTCTCTAGCACAGAGAAATACAGTTTAAAAGAGTATTAAATGAGATTTTTCAGTCTTGCTACATGGCTTTTATTATTCTATAATTGCATAATTTAGCCTAGCTATCCTAAACCAGGACTCCCATGCAATTAAGAATTTGAACATATTTTACCCTTGGATGCTTTCCTATTATGGTTCCTTTTATTATTAAAAAAAGGCATAAGAATTGTAAAATGTTATAAATAAAAATAAACACAAGAAAGTGTGATAAAAGTATGGGAACCAAGGTATATTCAACCCATTAGAGTAGAATTAATAAACATTTTACAAACACCTAAAATGTTTTGCAATTCTGACATAATTTTCATAAAGATGATCTTTTCTCATTTTTCTCATCTTGCTATAAATCTCAAGAATTTCAACAAAAATTATTTGCCTCTCATTCAGCTTTTCTGGCTTTCAAAGCTGGTTGCAATAAAACCAAGACATCCATATACACTTTGAAATTATTATGTTACACTTCAGACAAGTCCAATGAGAAATGATGTACTTAAAATAATAATAAACCAATTTTTTTCCCAGAAAAAAAGGTTTACCTGAATCTTCACAAGTGTATATGATATACAAAATGTATATTACACTTAAACAACTCTAGTGTAAAGAAAAAGCAGGAGGGCATATACAGCTGACTTTCAGTTTTATATTTCCAAATCTTTTAGATGTTAGTATCATGAAGGCAAGCAAGGCACAGCTCATGGGAATTCTCATGAGAATATGTCTATATTGGAAACATTTCATAATAACACCATGAGATGGAATCTTTCTCTTCTGTACAGCAGCAAAACATATTGAGTCTCCCTTAAATCGGTATTTCAGAAACTGTCTTTGAACAGGCACATTCCTGAAGAGGCACGTTGAGATACAAAGTTATTCAAAAATATTTCCTCTATATTTCAGATTATTTACACAGGATACCTACCTGAACAAAATCAAATTTAATATGTCCTCTTCTGAACTAAAATATCAAAGTCGAGGGGCCGTAAAAGTTGTTTTTCCTTAAGGGACAAGTCGAAGCTGTCAGTGCTAAGTTTATTAGAAGACCAAGGGCGGGATACTGTCCAGGGTGCTGAAGTTGGCGAGTCTAGGACTCGCTGCCTGCTCGCGCCGCAGCGCTCACATTGGCTCCGTCAGCTTCCCTTCCCTTCGGAGAATCTTCCCCAAGCCTGGAAGTTCCTCTACCCTGGGATCCTGCGTGCGTCCTGCCACAAGCCCCGCGCTGTGCTCCCTACGGCTCGATCCCGCACCTGCTTCCACCGCCTCTCCCTCCTCAGGGCGGCGCTGCCTGGGACACCCTGTGTCCTTCGTGCCCCATTAGCCTCCTTACTCCGCGGCTTTACTCCCAGGTCACAGAAGGGAGCCCCTCGGCACTTACCTGCGCAGCCCTCTCTGGATTCCTTGGGGTGCGTGGAGAGAAAATGCTGACTGCTCCCCGAGCAAGTGACGGCCCCCACCTTCAGCGTCCTGAAGGTTACGGTGCCTCTTCTTAAGCAGCGGGAGTGCTCGGCGCCTCTTCAAGTCTACGTCAAAACGCCGGGAAACGGCCGCCACCTCTTGTCCCCAAGTCCATCTCCTGCACCCTCCTCTTCCCTCCCTCCCCTGAAGATTTCATTTCAGAAAACAAGCAGGCTTAGACGCACACACCTCACTGACACTGACCCACACCCCCGCCTCCACCAGCGGAACTGAGCCTTTGTGTGGTTGGGCTTCCCGGTCCTACCTTGGGAGGCGGGACACTGCTGGCGGGAACTGGAAAGTTGGGACCCAGTCTCGCGCCCTTCAAGGAGCAAGTGAGGCTCCCTAGATCTCTACTCTCCAGACGTTCCTTGTTTGAGAATAAAGTGATAGCAGGGAAGACGCAGGACTCCTAGGGTCAGAGAATGCACGTGGGTGCCCTCCCAGCGGTCAGTAAGGAAATTAAGGTGCATCCCAGTGAAATCTTGGGTGTGAATTTCTCCTGCCTGCCTGTGGTCCTGGGCTCTGAAAAGAAACACACCCTTGAGGCAAGAATGTGGGTAGGGACAAGGCACCACTGGAAGTTCCCCTTGACTGGGGACAGGAGACCCCATTATCTCCAGGCTCTGTGGCTTGGATCACCCCAGGAGCCCGAGCTGCTGCTAGTATTGCTTGCGTCAGCCCATTGCTCAAGATTTCACAGAGGGGTTCCTGCTTTCCGAGAAGAGGAGACGTCTGGGATTCTCTTTGGTTCTCAACTCAAAGCTAGTTAATATCTTAGTCAGTCCTGTCACCTTCTGGGGGCTCTGCTGAGAATTAGGGCCCACCCTAACTGAAATACACCCAGACCAAGAGCCTGAGGCAAAAGTCTTACCTTTGCCACGGTTTCCAGGTTTCGCCCCCTCACCTCAGAACCCTCTAAGCATCCTGAAAACCACTGGTAGTCTCCACCAACTGAAGGCTTTTGTGCCAGCTCAATAGTATCCATGGTTACCTTCCAGAGGGGCACAGGGAGGAACCCAGGCTTATAGCAAGGTTAACCAAAGACATGAGGAACATTCCCTCTACCCAGTGGTAGGAAGAAAGAGATCTCGAGAGGATTCCTAGGGGTTCTGGGCTTTTTCTCTTCCTCTGAAATCAGTTTCTCAATCTGTGAACTGAACATACGAATGTCTGCTTCTATTTATCTTCTGAGGAAGTGGGAAAAGATCATAAATGAGGGCTTCAACTTGCTTCCTGAACTTCAAGGAGCTCTCAGCCTCTTGGAGAAGATAATTACAGAAGCATAGTGTGTGAGCACAAGGGATAGAGATTGGTGTGGGAGAACCCCGAGAAAAAGGGAAAGGAGGGGGCAGAGACAGTGTGTTTGAGGAGGTGACTGGTGACCTTCTTGAAGAAAAAGTTATACAGTTTTCCTGGAGCCATAGGGGAAGGAATGGTCTCCTTCAGGCAGAGAAGTTAGCATGATCAAAGGCAGGGACGGAGCATCCAAGTGGTCCTGTGCTTCTGGGGAACAAAGTCAAGTGATAGGAAGAAGGGAAGTCAAGGGAAGGAGTGCAGAGAGAGAAAGGAGAACAGAGGTAAAGATGTGAGGATTTAATTCTGGTTTTAGACATGTTGAAAGTTACATTACCCTTGAAAATATTGGTATATAAATATGCAGTACTTACTTTATTTTCAGGTGCCTGTGTGTCAGGCACTATTCTAGATGCTGTGCACACAGAAGGAATAAAACAAAGTCCCTTTACTTATGGAGTTTATACTGTAGTGGGGGTGGGAGAAGAAAATTTATATTTTAATTTAAAAATTATATATGTATAGTGATTTGTGTTTCTAGTTTCTGTGTTAAAGGATGAGTTTACAGCTGTGTATCAAAAACAAATGCACAACTAGTTAATTAAATAAACAAATAGTGTCATGAGTCAATAATGAGTGTTTTTAATTCTGAAGCCCGAGGGAAAGTATATGTGTAATGTGTCAGTTATGGTAAGAAAAAAACAAAGAATCACCAAGGAAAAGTAAAGTGGGACTAGGAAAGGATAATGGGGGAAGAGCTATTTTATATGGAATACTGAGAAGTCCTTCCTGAGGAAGAGATATTTAAGTAAAGATTTATTAATGTGAAAGAGTGAGTCATGCATATGCATGTGAGAGAATACTCCAGGTAGAGCATAGGGGAAGCATAATTGCTTTGGAACATATGTGGTGTGATAAGAGTGTTTTCTGGGTATTGTGGTAGGAGATAAGGTCAGAAAGGTGGTCAGAAATCCACTCTGGTTGCTCAGTAGAGCACAGACTAGAGGGGAGCAAGGGCAGAGGCAGGGAGTCCAGTTAGGAGCTACTGCAATAATCCAGATGAGATGTAATAGTGGCTTAGATAAGGGTGGTAGCAGTACAGTTGGTGAAAGTGATCAGATTCTGAATATATTTTGATGGTAGAAAGGACCGGATTTATTGATAGACTGGATGTATTGTGCAAGAAAAAGAGAAAAATTCAAGATTACTTCAAGTTTTGGGGGCTAAGCAAATGGAGGTTTGGAACCATCAGCTGAGAGAGGAAAAATGGTTTGAGGAATAGGTTTGGGAAAGGAAACTCAAGAATATGCTTTTCTACAAGGATATATTGTACAGCATAGGGAATATAGCCAATATTTTATAATGACTTCAAACAGACTACAATAGATAAAATTTTGAATCACCTTGTTGTACACCTGAAACTAATAAAAGAAAGAATTTGCTTTTCAACACGTTAAGTTTGAGATGACTGACATCCAAATGGAGAAGCTGAATAGTCAAGGAAGAGGAGGGGACTAAAGATAAACACATACATAGCGCTCAAGAAAGAAGTCTAAATTCGGGATTTTGTCAACCTGTGGGCAATAGTTAAAAACCTCATAGGAAAGTATGTAAAGTGGGTACAATAGTAACCTAAGGATAGAATCTGGGAAATGCCAATATCTAAGTGATTAAAAAGTAGAGTTAAGAGGAACCAGGAGAATGTGGTGCCTTGGAAACCAATGAGATAAAGTTTTTCACAGAGGGAAGAAATAAACCACAGCACACAGATTCAGAAAAGGGAGTCCATAAAATGAAGACAAAGAATTTTCCATTGGCTCTAAAAAATAGTACCTCACCAAATTGCTTATTAAGAACAATTTTGACTGAGTGTTGGGGGAGAAATGGTGAGCTGAGGCAGAAGTGGAAAGCAAGGAAATGCAGACAGCCCCTGAGAAGCACTTTCTATGAAGTTTAGAAAAGAAGAGGGAGAAGAATTGGAACAGGAGGTTAAGGGTTGGGTCTTTGTCATGTTTACAAGCTGAGGGAGAGAAACCAACAGACAGGGAGGAGTTTAAATTCAAGATAGAAGGATAACTAACAATCTCAGAAGACAGAGAAGCAATAGGGATAAGGGAATAAGGAAGAGTCAGCATTACACAGAAGGGATAGCTTTGCTCTCTGAACAAGGAGAAAGAAAGGCTCCCTCTGGATATGGATACATCAGTGTATGGTATGTTGGATGGAGAGCAGGAGTTGAGACAGATGGTGACCAATGGTCTCAATTTCTTAATGAACTATGGTCCGTAGTCATTCACAAAAAGTGAATGAGAGGAGGTATTAAGTAAGGAATTTAAGGAGAGTGAACAGTCTTTGAATAATCTTTGAAAAGAAGAGAAAGAAGAGAGGAGATAAGAGAAGGGAGAGAAAGAGACTAAGGGAAGTACTAAATGCCCAGGCAAAATTTGAGACCATGAATTTGTAACAGACCATTTTGCATGCTTGTTTGGCTTTTATGAGGCACAATAGCATATGGATGAAGCTCCAAACTGTCTGGGTTTGCACCATATCTCCCTCATGTGTCACATTTGATTGATTCTTAGATGCAAATTTTCACATTTAACACCACTGAAATCAGGTTTTATCTATCAACTGAAGGCACCTTACAATCAGAATTGCAATATTTTCTTTTGCTTTTTTCAGATAATGAGATGTCTACAATTGAGGGTGTCTTCTATTTGATGTAATACTTTGTACAAGTTATTTAACCCTTATGAAACAGTTTTCTTGCGTGTAAAATGGGCAAAAATCTCCCTATGGCTAGTGAGGATAAAATGAGTTCATACATGCAAAGCACTTAGAATGGTGCTGCATGTAGCCAAGTGTTTGTTAAATGCTAGTTATTATTTTTATCCTTCAGTGCTCATCTGACTGAATGTGGGAGAAAAGAACGGTCATGATTATATTGATCCTGTGTTAGAACTTTTTTGGGCAAATGCTGATGAAGGAGAGGGATGCAAAGGAATCAAGGATATACACAGGTTAGAAAAAAAGAGATGAGGGGTAGAGAGATGAAAGACTGGTTGGAAATGAAGAAAACTGAAGCCCTGTTGAAGGGAAAAAACAGGTGTAAGAGGAGAAAAAAGGGGACACTGAAAGGTACTAGTCAGGAAGAGGGATATTCAGGCTTCAGATTTCAGAGGTGGAGCAGCTCTGTGTTCTGAGCACAGCCTCTGAAGTGAGAGGCTGAAGCGAAGTGAAGGTAAAGACAACTGTAGTTGGGCTCCAGCTGTACTATAATAAGTAATAAGATGTAAGTATAATAAGATAATAAATTGAAATGGTCACCCCAGCTTTATAGCAGCTGAGGGTGTGTGACATTGCCATCCCAACCAGAAATCCTAGGACAACTCTTGCCAATGGGAGCTAAGACTTTAAAAATATATATTTTAAAAAGCCTAGCTAGTGTCTGCTCATATACTTTTTTTCTTTTCTTTCCAATATAATTACTTGGGACTGGAAGTTTTGACCTTTAGTAAAACTTTTTATACTGCCAGTCTAGAAAATAATACTTTGATTAAACATTTCTCTCAAATACAATTTACCAACTTGCACTTGAAATTTAAGTAGTCATCTTATGAATATTTTTATTTAGAAGATCTTAATAACTATATATTCTGTTGTAACATACATTTAGAATTCCTTGCCTAGGGCAATTTGGAGAGATTCTTGGAAAGAAATATGTATCTTTAATCTGAACCTTACTAATAATTGCAAGAGGAAAATGGCACACTAATTCTTGCATTTCGATAAAAAGAAAGCCACCATCAAATCATTTTAATGAAACATTTAATACTCTGTTAAACATATAAGTTTGCTTCGTTTGATATCTTATCCCTGTGGTTTCATTTCCACAGACTAGCCTCTCTCTAAAAATGACACACATTTGATTAGCACCTACATTTTACCAAACATTATTTTCATATATATGGTCTCACATTTATTCTCCTCTTTCCCCCCAGTTTGCTGCTAAGGGATTTTCCTTGAGTAAGTTAGTTGGTAAGAATTAGAACATGGTTCTGTTTCCAAAACTTAGCTTTACACATTGTCATTTATCTGTCTTAAACAGTGTGCTTGTACAAACACATACCCTGACTGTCACTCTCTATTCTCTTCACAGTAGTCTATCCTTATTCCCCTATTGGCTCCCCAATACCAACTGGGAGGGAGCATATGGCAGGTACAACTTACAGAGAGAATAATTTTAACAAGTTACATCTGGAATCAATCCATTACATCATCATTCTGACTTGTTAAAAAATATTCAGGAAACCAATAGGTCATTTAAAATGACATGACGCTAAATAACTGGTTTGACTGGCATTTGTCATCCGGAGAGTTGTTTCAGTTTTGTGCGGTTGCAGCCTAGGCTGAAAGAATGACTAGTGGAGAAGTAAATCGCAATTAGCTGATGTGACCCATGGGTAGATTTTCTGATTTTTGCCACTTGAAGCAATTCTCAAAGACATTAAAAAGGACTTCCGATTAATTTTAATGAAATTTGAGAGCAGTTATATAGATAGTTTGCATCTTCAGCAGTGCATCAATTTGCAAATGATGGGGCCAGCCTTTAAGAATAGGGTGCTTCTTTAACATTTAGGATCAGATAGTAAAAATAATTACTTTCTCTCATTTTTTTATGCTATTCCATCATTTGAAGATGGCAATAAACAAGAACAATTTCCTGGAATGCCTATTGGGATAAGTGGATTAGTCTTTAAGTGTCATCAGATTCATAAGGACAAGTTGGAGTAAGTAGTCAGATGATATTGGACATTGATTCTAAAATGTGCAGATAAGGAAAGCTACTCTGGAATACAAGAATGGTTCATTGGGCTTCCCTGGTGGCGTAGTGGTTGGGAATCTGCCTGCCAATGCAGGGGACACGGGTTCGAGCCCTGGTCTGGGAAGATCCCACATGCCGCGGAGCAGCTGGGCCCGTGAGCCACAACTGCTGAGCCTGCGCGTCTGGAGCCTGTGCTCTGCAACAAGAGAGGCCGCGATAGTGAGAGGCCCGCGCACCGCGATGAAGAGTGGCCCCCACTTGCCGCAACTAGAGAAAGCCCTCGCACAGAAACGAAGACCCAACACAGCCAAAAATAAATAAATAAAATTTAAAGTTTAAAAAAAAAAATAATAATGAATTTAAAAAAAAAACTTCAGCCCCTTATGCTTATAAAATTGACTTGTATCGATCAAATTCAAGTGTCATTAGGCACACATATCTGAAGCTACTGAAACCTACTAAAATATGCGGAGAGCACACACTGCTTCACCATTCAGCCACTCTGCAATCAGGCTCCTTTTTAACCCTCCCCTCACCCCTTCCTTAAAAACCTTCAGAAATTGAGGTGACCACCCCTCCTGTAATGACCAGCAGCTCCTGAAGCAGAGTAACTTTCTTTTAACAGGCCCCATGCTTCTGACATATCTGAGGGTGAAATCCTAGGGGAATTTAAATTTATACATAATTTTTATAGGCATAGATCTAGAAGAGCATATTACATATTCAAATATATATACACACATCTATGTTTGTATGTATGTATATGTATATCCATCCTATCTTGGGATCCCATATTTTGATGAAGTTTCATACCTAACACACATCTTGGGGCATCCACTTACACATGGCTTTGAATTAATAATCATGCAAGAAAATATCTAGACTCCAACAAATGTGCGACATCAGCAAAGTCATTGATTAAATCTTAGTGAGAAGTTTACAAATTCTCATATATAAGTTAGTGATTTTTTCCAGCTTGTAAGCCTGATCCAGAGCTGCTATCAGAAAATTGACCCCCTCTGCTCTCAAACATGACATCTGCCCTTGATACCCAACATAGGTTGTCATCACCAGCAGAAAAAGAAATTTGATTTTGGAACAGATTTCTTGAGTTCAATACCTCTTCCTCGCTAGGTAACAGGCATAAGTGAGAGAATTGTCCAAAAGATCTATTATACAACCATTGCATTGATCCAGTTCAAGACCAGAAAGATCAAGCAACAAACCACACACCAGAAGCATTTGCATTAAACAATTTATCGAATGCCCAGCTGGTCTGGAAACGCTCTAGTGTCCTGCTGGTTGTAAAGACTGTTGAACCCCTACCTTACCTTCCCCAGTTACAAATGTTTCAGACAGAAAACCTTAGACCACGGGAGAGAATCCGAGCAAATGAAATAAAGTTAAAGTCATGCTCATCTGCTAATAGACCCAAACTCTGTCTCTCACCACTTTTGAAAACTCATATTTACAAATATGACCCACTTCATTTCTAAGTCACTGTAGTTCAACCAGTGTCCAGAACCAGGATGTCAGTAAGTGTCTGATACCATGCTTCTCCCTTTCTCTGAAATGGTTCCCAGAACAAGTGTTAGCCCCATTTAACACATTGTATAGTACAGTCTTTCTCACATTGAATAGAAAGGTTAATGCGTTCTCAGGCCCTCAGAGAATCTATAAAAGAGGAAGAACAGTATTATGAGGGGTTGGGATTATTCCACTAGGGATGCTTTCAGGGTTTAATTTTTCCATGGTAGAAACAAAATCTCTTGTTTCCAAAGCAAGATGTCAACATCATTTTTAGCTGTCAACTACTTTTTGTGCAAGAAGTTCAGTTTTAGATAGCAATCACTTTTTTGTGCAAGGAATTCAATACTTATCCTTCTCTTTCACTATAATAAAAGTAAATATATATAAAGCTTTTTAACCAAACTAATTGCAAAGCTATTTAGCTAACTCTCAAATTATTGCAGGAAAGTCACCCAAACAGAGAGATGATTTATGTCACAAAATATTTGTAACAGTCTGCTAACATAAGTGATATGTGATTTGTGGACATATGAATTGTTTGCCTTTCTGGGTAACTAACTGGAAATCCTGCAAACTTTGATAGTCAAAGGATTTCTTCCACAAACATTCATCTGTAGTTCATTTGTCTGTAAAAAGTCAAAGGCTTTTTAGTTCATATGGGCAGCTACCTAGTCGGTATAGACCCTGAGAACAAAGCAAAAACGGACTGAATGTCTACATTTTCCTCCTTTCATATGAGTGTTTGGTCCATAGAAATATTTGAGTACAAGGCTTTCTCAGAGTTTTTTTTAACTTTAGTAAAGAAAAAATTATTTCTTTGTTTCTAACCATAACTAATGAAATGTGGCTCCAGGCAACACATCACCAGGAAAGGAGAGGTTATACAAGAACTCAGTGACGTACAGAGCCATTTTGATTACCTGTAACCATGAGTTTCTACTTGGATTGGCTCCTTTTATTTCTTAGGTTCAACTCACATTTCTCAAAATACCAAATGCCTGATAAAATGCCTTAAGCATCTTATCTCTCTGCATGGCGTTGAAAATGTGGTTTTGAGACTCAAGAACAGTTACCACCTTCCTTGTGTTCCACTTTAGGTCATAATGGCCCAGCAATAATATTTTTCTGTGGAGAGCTACCATGATGTTATTAATAAATAGCTACTCTGCTGACAAATCAATATTCGGCTCCTAATAAGTATGGGAGTGTCGTTCTCATCTCTTGTTTCTGAAATGCTGAATGCTTACAATTTCAGTTTCAGACCAAAATAGTATAATTATGGTTATAAGTCATGGAAGTAAGAGGTTTTTTTTTTTTTTTTTTTTAATTTTTTTTTTTTAAATTTATGGCTGTGTTGGGTCTTCGTTTCTGTGCGAGGACTTTCTCTAGTTGTGGCAAGCGGGGGCCACTCTTCATCGCGGTGCGCGGGCCTCTCACTGTCGCGGCCTCTCCTGTTGTGGAGCACAGGCTCCAGACGCGCAGGCTCAGTAATTGTGGCTCACGGGCCTAGTTGCTCCGCGGCATGTGGGGTCTTCCCAGACCAGGGCTCGAACCCGTGTACCCTGCATTGGCAGGCAGACTCTCAACCACTGCGCCACCAGGGAAGCCCCGGTTTTTTTTTTAAATTCATTTTTTGCTACACAGAGATATGGTCAAAAGTTTCTTTAAGTGTAACCATCCCAATTTTCCTCAAAAAAAATTGTAAAGGTATTTTTATTAACCTGAGGGGGGAAATTTTTTTTTTTTAATTTTTTTTTTGGCTTTGTTAGATCTTCATTGCTGCGCACAGGCTTTCTCTAGTTTCTGCAAGGCAGGGGCTTCTCATTGTGGTGGCTTCTCTTGTTGCAGAGCACAAGCTCTAGGCGCATAGGCTTCAGTAGTTGTGGCACGTGGGCTCAGTAGTTGTGGCGCACGGGCTTAGCTGCTCCGCAGCATGTGGGATCTTCCCGGACCAGGGCTCGTACCTGTGTCCTGTGCATTGGCAGGTGGATTCTTAACCACTGCGCCACCAGGGAAGTCCCTCCTCAAAATTTTTTTGAGGAAAAACGGTCTGCTAATCATCAAGTATCAAACCTGGCCTTTAGCATTTACTCTTCTCTCTTTCATACGTTCCACAACCAGCTGCCCAGTTCTGTTGTTTCTACCTGTGTGATCTGTCCCACTGCTTTCTGCATTTCCACAGCCCTGTTTCAGTTCTTCATTATCCTGGATCTGTGGTGTGACCCTGGTATCCTAACTGGTTTGCCCACCTCCTGCCTCTCTTACCCACAGCCCATCATATACACTGCTGCCGGACAACTTCCATCCCTCCAAGCCTCAGAAACCTGCTTGCAGCAGCAAAGTCCATGCACAACAGCTCGAGATCTCTACAACGTTATCTGGAGCTGCAGGCCATTCCTCTCTTCCTGCTGTCCCCTTTATACACTCTATGCTCCAAATCAAACCAGTCACTTGGCGACTGTCCCAGATGGGGTTCCCTGGGAAGCAGACTCCGAGGCAGAGGTTAGTGGACAGAATGTTTATTAGGGGGTGCTTTTCTACAGCTGTGAAAGGGGACAGACGGAAGTAGGACCGGGCAGAGGAAGATGAGCTTCCATGAAGGCCCAACACAGGAGGAGCTTTTGGAGCCTGTGTGGTCCTGAGTTGGGGTGAGGAGGCTGGGCCTTGAGGAACCCACACTGATTCATCTTTGGATGTAGCCTACTTTGAGGGCAGTTTTCTTCATTAGGGGAAACCTCCAAAAGGGCCAACAGCTGATGTCTGCCTTCCAGCAGCACTCCCAGCAGATAGAGGAATAAACCCTTTATATAATCTCTTTATTTCTCAAAGCAGATCTGAGCAGTGCATCATGCACCCGCCCAAGGGCACTTTTCTATAAGCTCAGTGGCAGGCTGAGAGCTGTCTCTCAGTGCCCATTTCTAAACTTTTTCTTTAGTAGTAATATGCCTCCACCCCTGTTAAATTTCTAGTCTCCTTTGCAACTAGGTGTGACTAAGTTCCAATTTCTCATGGCGTACTTTTCAACTCTCAATTTTCTGTTTTCACAGACACCTGGGTATTTATCAGGCTGATTTGTAATTACAGGTTTATATTGGGACTTTATGACCTTAAAAATAGGTTAGGAAAGCTATTCACAATTACTTGGCTAATTAGTGACTAGTTTGTCACCACGAAGCCCAGCGTTCTTTTCAGCACTTTTACTTGGTTTCCCTCACCTTGCATGGTAGACTGAAAAAAACGAATATTCCTTTTTCTGACCAGACTCTCATAAATACTGAATTTGTTACAACAAGCAAATAAAAAGGCCGCTTGGAAATGGGAACTGAAAAGTAAAAGTGATATATGCCACTGCCAGATTGGTACCCAGAGGAACTGATAGGCCTTCCACGTCTCCTCCTTTCCTTTGCTTCCTGGAAGGTAGACAGGCTGATGGGAGCTGAAGCAGAGAATTTGTTCCATGAGACGGAAGATGTGTGCTAAGGATTTCACAGCAAGAAGATGGAGGGTGTGTGCAGCCATCTACTAGCTCTGGATGGCTCATGTGAGAGACAAAAACTTCTATCTTGTTTAAGCTACTGGCCTTTTGGTCTTTGTTATTTCAGCTGAAATTGTACATCTACAATTGTACATCTAGTTCAATTTGCAACGCTGTTCTCCCCATTTCCATATGTCCATAGTTCACCAGTTATTCAGATAACTGAATGCTTCTTCATCCAGAGAATCTTGTTGTTCTCCCTACACCCCAAAGCAGGAAGTAGTATTTTCCTCTGCTGATCTCCCATGGTAGTTTACCTATTTTTCCGTTACCTAGTGTGACACTTTTATCATAAATGGTCACTCCTGAAATAATGTCATTTGTAGCAACACAGATGGACCTACAGATTATCATACTAAGTAAAACAGAAAATGATAAACACCATATGGTATCACTTATATGTGGAATCTTAAAAAAATGATACAAATGAACTTATTTACAAAACAGAAATAGACTCACAGACATAGAAAACAAACTTAATGGTTACCAAAGGGGAAAGGGTGGGGAGGGATAAATTAGGAGTTTGGGATTAACATATACACACTACTATATATAAAATAAACAAACAGAACCTACTGTATAGCACAGGGAACTATACTTAATATCTTGTAATAACCTATAATGAAAAAGAATCTGAAAAAGAATAGACATATATATATGTATAACTGAATCACTTTGCTGTACAGCTGAAACATTATAAATCAACTATACTTCAATAAAAAAAAAAAGAAAAGAAATGCTCATTCTTTCCCTATTCTCAGCTCCTGTACTAAACTATAATGTCCTGTAGAACAGCATCTGGGTGTCATATTTTCTGACCCAGCATCTAGCAAAGATCTTTTATTTAGTAGACGTTTGTATTATTTGTTGACTCAATGAAGTTTTTTTAAAATATAGGATGAAAAGGGACATTCATGTCAATTTTCACTTAGTTTTGTAACAGAAAATGGTTTAACTCAACAGAGGTAACAGAAAAATCCCATTTCTTCTCTCATTTGACATCCTGCAGATTTGCAAGCTGATTAACACATTCCTTCTCAGGTGGAGTAAATTTTGTAGGAATACATTTGTAACCTTTTCCTTTGGTCTTGCTATCCTCTCTCTCTCTCTCTCTGTCTCTCTCTCTCTAGTTCTAACAAATGTCCAGAATGTACATTTAGAGAGTGAAGTTATTACAATACAGATCCTCTAAACTGGGACACTCCCACTCTCTTCTAGTGGCGGCAGCAGTGGTTCCAGTTGTGGTTCCCAGCAGAATCAGCCCACAAACATAGGCAGAAACCTCAGCACTCTCTCTAACCAATGGTAGCTATGGCTTAGGGGCCAGGCAGCCACTAAGCTGCTTTAGCAAGCATTGAGATACGCCTATTTGCCAACACTGGACCAGTTCATCTCCCACAAATGAGCACATCTGAATAAGCTTAGCACACGAAGCACCACAAAAAGGAAGTAGCTTCAGGCGGGCTGTCTTTGATTCTCTGTGGCTTTCACATCCACATGAAACAGCAGTAAGTTGACATATAAGTGGGCAACTCATGAGAACGCCTCTGTGACCCTTCACACAGCCACCTTCAGCCCTGACTGGGGTCAAGGCCACGTCTGCGCACTCACTGGAACTATCAGACGATTGCAGGGGCCACACGTGAAAACGTCTCATTATTTGATGCAGAACTTGGACCCACTAGGGGCCATAGGCTCAATCCTGTGCAAAGACAAGTTCTGTTTACACTGCCTTTATCCACACAGTGTTTTTGAAATATGAATTGGCTGCATGATTTAAAAACTAGGAAATTTTAGATACATATCTGGACTTAGGGCTTCTCTAGAAAGATAAATGGGAGGGGCAACCAGGGGTCCAATTTTCCACACGGTGACCATTGGCTGGAGCTGAGCAGAGACAGGGTGTGTGCTCTCCGGCTCAGCTCAGGCTCCTTCACTCTCGCATCTCCTAGACTGAGTTGTCCTACTCATCCGGGGAACTGGCTCCTGCAGACGTTAAACGGTTCACCCTTGCTTCACAGCCATTTCACCTATGTAGGAAGAGCAGTTTAAACCTACTGAGTACCGTCCATTCACTATCTCTACGGGAGTGACATTGGCTCGGTAGCGGAAGCGCTGTCTCTTGCTGCAGGGCAGAGGCCTCCCTGATGTCATTTACCGTTTTCAGTTTTCTCCCTGACACCTGGGTCTGAAGAATCAGGGAGCTTTGCTGTAAGCTCATTTACCTCCTGAGGCTGGAAGCTATTTAAAGCTCCAAAGAGCTCTGAAGAACTCTTGATACCCTCCTGATCATTCAGGATGAAGATTTTTCTGTTTTGTTTTGTTTTGCCTTGTTTTTGGAGGACCATTCAATTTCCTGGGCCGATTTGGCTTTCAGTGATCATCACAGTCAGATAAATGTTCTCATGAGTGAACTCCGCGGGGTCACAAGTGCAGCCTTTGCAGCCACACCAGGGCAAGTGTGTGTGCTCACAACATCAGCTGGCAAAGGTGCATCAGCAGATCCCAGCAGGACAACTATTTTCAGGTAATGAGGGATCATGGCATTTCCTTTCTCTCCGCAAGTCAGGTACGTGACCAATAACTTGTTCTAGTCAAGGAGCCAGAGAGGCTAATAGGTTTTTGAAAAGATTGAGGAAGGTTAACCTTCTCTCCAAGGCATAAAAGATAGATAAACACTAACTTTGGTGGACCGGAAGTGAAGGTGAACTTGGAAAATGATTTTGACCCCTCATTAACTGAAGGACTTACTAAATGTTGCTTTAAAAGCATTTATGGTTCTTATCCACCCCCTCACGCCAGACTGAGATTAGCCAGGGATTTTTATGCTCAGAAAATATGAGAGGTTTACAGGTCAGGTCAAGAAGCCCTCTATGTCATTAATGACAGCCCCAAATACTAAAGACTGATCCATGATGAGTTCATCAGTGGAAAAATATCTAAAAATATAAGGTTTTGATGGAGAACCTCATAATCATCATCATCATCATCACTCAAGCAAAAGAAATCCAGATATCTGAAGCAGAAAACTAGATCTGAATATTACAGGTTATTCTATTCCCATGGCATTTGTAGATGGACTTCCTTCTGTGAACCAAAATGAGCCTTGGTTAAACATAATACGTGATCATGGTTTGAAGGTCCAACTGCACGGCCTTTCGCTCAAGTGCCACCTCCTCTGTGAAACCCTCCTTGATCTCAAGGGCAGGGATAGAGTCTCCCTCCTCTCTTCTAAGGCACTTAATTACTTAACGTCTATTGGGGCACTTATCACATCGAATGTAAATGTTACATTTAAAAGATTGAGAGCTCAGAGTCATTGTGTCCTTAAGACCTGGCACAGTACTGTAGAATTTTTATAGATCAAGTTCAGGAAAGGTAGGAAGGAAAGAAGAAGGTGGGGGCTGGGGTGGGAGAGGGGGGTTGGCGGGCTAGCAAAATGGAAGGAAACACGGGTTTCCAGGTGGAAGGAAACAGACATTTAGCACTACTTACCCGAAGTGTCTGAGCTCTTCTTCTTGGGTCTTGAAGCATGCTGCTTCCTGTGCCTTGAGTGTTTCCCACTTTATTAGACTAGTGAACTTGTCATCTTTCAAGATAGTTCAACACTCATTTTTGGAAAGCCTTCCTGCATCCCTCTTCCCACATCAGTTCTCTTCTATTCATTTCCTACATGATTTAGTTTACTTATCACCTTGGGCTCAGAGGTTTTTGATTTTGTGATTTTCAACACATGTCTCTCCCTGCTAAATTGTGAACAACTTTAGGCCAAGAATTTTCTTTTGTTCCTTCAATTCCCAGGAAGAGTTCCTGGCATAGAGGCTTAATAAATGCTGGTCGAATGAATAAATTAATGAGTAGAAATCCCTAAGTTTGTACATTAACCTAAAGGGGGCCTACATTAAATTTGAAAAGTTACTTAGGATCCCATTGTGAGCATATGGATTATCTACCTATTTATTCATGTCAAAGTTTTGACTCTAGGACTGCTGTTAGATTTTCTAGGAAGTTTTTGGTTTCTGGGTCACCTTTCACAGTCAGTTACCAAGGGAGCAAGGAGAATTCAATACAATGTCAAACTCAAAAAAAGAATGAGAAAGGAAAACATATAAAAATCAGATAATTCCTTTAAAAGTCAAATATAAATTGTACTCTAATGTTCTTTCTTATTTAAAGTATAATATTCATGTTATTTTAAGTGTTTCATATTTCTTTTATTGCATGAAATGACATAGAAACAAATGAACTATGGTGAGTGGACATACAATTTACATAAGACTGTTCAGACCTGGGCAGAAGAGGCTCTTTGAGGGGAAATGTAAGTAGGGTGACTATGGGAGGATAAGAATTGATGAAGACTAGAAAAATAAACAAGGGTGAGGCCATGAAAAGCAGCCAGCACTTTAAGTCACATTATTAAGTTTGGACTTTATCCTATAGGAAATGAAGACCTCCTGCAAACTCTACCAGAGGAATGATGTGGTCAGATTAGGCTCTTTCTGTGTTAGTGCAGTATATACATGTGAGGTACACATGAGGTACACGTGAGGTACACATGAGATACATGTGGCTGTTGAGCACACACCAAAAGATGGCAGTAGGGAGGGAGAGGAAACACTGAGAGACCTTCATGAAGAATGAATATTATTTGATGACCAATCCCATGCAAGGTGTGAGGAAATACCTTCCTTCTTTGAATGTTTCTGATCATACAATTTAGATAACCAAATACTTCTATTTTCTTTTTAGTTTGATTCTAATGGTACCAGGTCAAAAGTGTGGATGCTATGACTAGCCATCCCCTCTTTAAACCCAGAAGAGAGACACTAAAGAAAAAAAAAAGGTAATGGTATAATCCTAAGGTGGTTTTTTTCCCCTGACTTATAAAAAGCAAAGCATTTCCAATAAATCCACTGAAACTGAATCCTCATCAGCAATATATTTATCATTAATCAGAGATTTTATTTTGCTCCATTGACTGATTAAATTTTTAGCAAGCCTTTGATTACGAGACCAGTGCTAAAACTCTTGATCGTGTCACGTGCACAGCCACTTCATCAACAATACAAGAGAACACAGAAAAAGGGTTTAAGAAAAATGATCAAAGTAAAAAGCTACAACACTCAATGTTAACAAAAGTTTTAATATACACTTGACTACAGATGCATACAATGACTACTGAATCTCCATCCATAGACAGCCAACAAGGTATGAACGAATTTATTAACTTCCAACAAAACTTCAGGTTGTGCACTTAAAAAACTGGAAACTATTTAAAAATAAAAATTAACAATGGAAGCAATAATGGCTATAAAATATGATGGGATTACTTTAAAGAAAGGGTTCAAGTACTGTTTGGAAAGCTCTTCAGACACTAGTCTTTGAGAATTTTGTGCATTTCCCATCTTTGCATAGTAAAAAAAGAAAAACAGAAACTAAACCCACACACATACCACTTGGTAAAACTCCACAGCTCTACGTGATTCATGTTTTATAACATGCACTTATGTGTACTGCTCATTTATCTAATAGGAGTAGCTCTAATTTGATGGGCTCATGCAGTATCCCAGGGTGAGCAATGAAGTCAGCGCACATCTCCTCATCCATGTGTTATTAATTAATGTAGCAAAAGTAAGCAGGTGAAATGGGAACGTGTCATCACTTAACACTAACTCTTGTTGGGTAACATTAAACAGTGATATGCTTGTGTTTTGAGCTCAAATGAATAAAAAGGCACATTCACACCACAAGAATCAGCAAATGAATGGCATATGCAAGAGAAAATACAACAGAGTTTGAAACTACATAACCTAAGACCATCAAAAATAACTATAATCCACTGTTCACAACTGGTATGGTTGCATTATCTTTCATAGTCATACACAGATAGCTTAAAGCTTGTGTATTTTACATATACACACAAATAATTTAACACTGGAGCATAGGTTTCGTTACCTATGAAATTGCCAGTCTAACAAAAAGTTACACTGACATTTGCCATATGTACATAATATTTGGGGACCACTGTGGTCTGATTTAAAACATAACATCGCACATTTACAATGTTGTTTGTGAAATGCTCAAAAGTTAACAATAGATTTAACTTGTTTGCACTACCATGGTTTTGTATCTATTAAGTCACCAGTGGTGTCTCTGGAACAGCAGTGAAATGTGTACGGTGGACTCAGCAGCAGCTAAGTATCCACTGATGAAGAGGACCCAGCAACAGAGAGATATAAACAATGTGGTGACAGGAAGAGATGCCGAGTAATCCGAGTTTCCTCCAAGCTTCCTCTAAGAGCCAATGCCGCTTGGTAGAGGGATACACCCTGTGTCTTATGAAGCCAAGAGTAAGGCTGATAAACCTTGTAGGTAGCCCTGTTAGTACAATATAAACATACAGCTAGTTCTAGAGAAAGACTGCATACCTGTGTAGCACCTAGGACTCAGAAAGCAGTAACAGGATTAAGATGTTAGGTTATGGTTTATTGTAGCATATAGAAATTAAGGTTTCTGCTCTATGATTGCGATACTTCCACAATTAAAGATAACTTGGGGAAACCCCCACTGTTTAAGCAGTACATTTTTAGGACTTAATCCTTTGCAAAGTCCAAGCAAGAGTGGTGAGACTAGTGTCATGAATCTCGCTGAAGAGGAATTTAAAACTCAATCTAGCAACTAATTTGGTTGTCATGAAGAAGTGACTAGTACAATTGGATGTCCTGTTTCTAAAAACAGGACATTAAAGAAGTGTGGGCTCTTTGGGGGCCTTCAGTAAAACTCATCTCTAGAAGAATGCTCACAGAAAGGATCATGTACAAGTTTTTACATTCAAAACAAAGCTGGGACCAAATTTCTTTATGAACGTATATACTTAACACTTGAACAAAAGCTATCTTGACCATAAATGGAAGAAGAATTCAATGACAGTGAATTAAATTTAGAGGGACCTGGGAACCCAGATTACATCTGCAAATCTGCCTGGAGGGCAAAGAAGGGTGTGAATTTGTATATAGTAGAATCCCGTTGTAATCCAGCGCAACATTCCACGGACCGGCCATACACTGTGGGCCAAACAAGGTTTGTTGAAAATACAACACACAGAAGTAAAGCCTATTTTAACAATGCTCACAAGAAGGTAATTGTTGTTTCTGTCCCCATTACCAGCTTTACAGTGGGTATCTACCATATATATTTTGAGGCAGGAAGTTGAAAGCATGAATGAAATATTGACAATAATAGATATGAATAAAATGGAAAGCTTAATTTCTTCCTCAAGCTTTCAACATTTAAAAATTATTTTTTAATTTAAGGCTTTAAGTTTATCCTCCTTTCACATTGAAGACAGGGAAAGAAAACTGTCAGAACCAAAAACTAAAATCATGAGCTTGGCACTTTTGTGATTAATTTGAGAGGGTGTCTACTTTCTTACATTATATACATATGTTTATAATGACATCAAAAAAAATTTAAAGACTTAATACATACATTTGCATTTACATAATTTTTATATTTTTCATATGGGTTATTTTGTTCTTTGTGTCCCCCACCCTTTGTTTATTTTTGGTTTCAAGCATTTCAGCTCATTCAAGCATTTCATTTTTTAATTGTACCTGTTTTGTGCCCCAAATCCCTGAATCTGTGGCCACATCTGTCTTTTTTTTAAGCAAACCTAAGAATCACTGTACAACATGTTACAAGAGAGAAGGACAGAGACAGAAAGAAATAGAGAAAAGAACCCAAAAAGATGGGGAGCAAACAATAAACTCAAATTTACAGAGAACCTTTACAAGAGAAATATTTCAGTACAGACAAGTGAAAATGATGTGTCAAAATCTCTTATTTCCATATTTACATTTATAAAAGAACTATACAATAGCTTCATTGTTCAAATTCCAGCTCCCATTTCCAGGAGAAAAGACAACAGGAAAGTGAATCAACAAGAGCAGGGGTGTGTGGAGCTCCTCGTGGCCTGATCTAGACTAGGGGGCTGGGGGTCAGGCAGCTTCCATGGGCTCATCTGTCACCTTCACCTTAGGAATTCAGTTGCAGGTTTTGCTGTGGATTGGCTTGCTAGCTGCTTGTTGTATATATGCCATGCAGATTTTACCCTTTGATCTTCATGCCACCGGAGTGTGTCATTGGTAGGAAAAGAAAAAACAAATCATGCCAAACCATTTAGAAGATATAAAGTGCCAACAGGCTGAGGAAAGAAAAAAACATTTGCTATTTTTTAATGGTTCTTTTATTGCACTTAATTTTTGTTGTTGTTCCTTCTTCCTTTCATTGGAAAAAAAAAAAGATTCTGAAATCGTTCTTTTTATAACATTGTCTTTTGCTCCCTTTTATTGACAGGTGGTGGGAGGGGGTTCTTTGAAATTATTTCCAAAAAGGACAGTTTTCTTTTACCCCATCCCTGTCACCCCAACTTTAGTTCTGTAGTCATTACCACCCAGTGTTTTTGTTTACAGACTTAATAGTTCCGGCAACGATGCTGCAAGTATGTCATACCCAGAATCCAACAGTGCGAGATGCTGTTCATCCAGTGCCGCTGATTCAGATGGGGCCTTGCTGAGTAGGATCGAACCTCCTCTTCTTGACATTTCTTCCAGAGTGCGTCAAAAGAAGATGCAAGCGGAGGGGAAAAATCCACAATATTAATCAGATCGTGATGAGAGAAGGGTAATGATAATGACAACAATGCTAGTTCCAGAGCAAAGTAATCAACTGGCCCCCCCGAGGCAGATTTTCCAAAATAACTTGAAATTGAAACACAGAACGGCTCACACTTTTGGATGTTGTTACAACCTCCCTGCCAGTGTATATTCATTTATGAATACCAAAAGAAGCTTCAAGTTGTTCATTGTAAGTCACAGAAAGCCTCAGCAGCCCAATTTGTCTATTTCAGAAGTAAATGACATGGCTAATTTTAACTAGATGTAAATTATTCCAGGGAGGCTCTCCCACTGAGGGGGCTATTAGCAAAACTAAGAAAAATTCTGCAGGTCTTAGAGCTACTTCCTTCCAGAACTTGAGAACTCTATATCAGTGGATCAGCCTTTGTCAAAGTGGAAAAAAAAAAAAAAAACAACTTTGCTCTACTCAGTTATCTTGCTGCCTTGGTGGTGTGAGCTCTTACCCTACTCTGGAACAAGCATTTTTCTTACCTAGAAAGTTGAAAACCTGAGTGCACAGTAAGACAGTACACTCAAGGGAGAATGGACACAGGCTTGGGTTAGTTAAGCAAATGCAGCAGCTTAGCTTAGTTTGAAGTAAGCAAGTTAAAATGCCTTGCTCATGGTGTCCGGTCTCCTAAAAAGAGGTTCCTACGTTTAAAAAGAGAAAAGAAAGAACCAGCAAGACACTACAAGGCAACAACAAAAGTTAGTTGCAACCTCCCCGTGGTCTGGCTTTATGTGGGGCATCAAGCAAGGGGGCTCATGCATTCAGTCTGCACACTGGGCGGGTGCAACGCAGCTGCCACCGCGGCATCATGCAAAACTGGACACCAAGGGGTCCCCAGGATCCCTCATTCCCCTGCCCACTCACTTGGGGCCAGCTGGATACCCTTACAGCCCTAAGTACCAAAAGGATTACGGTATATTCCTCCTCGCCCATAGGTAATTCAAAATAAAAACAATACCAAAGCTCAAAATACGTAGAAAGACATCCTGCAAAGTTCTTTTTTTTTTTCCAAGATGACCACTTTTATGCTTCTCTTTTGAAAGAGCAAAAATAAAAATCTTTAAAGAAAATCTCCCTTCTCTTTTTTTAACGTTTTCATTATGGCATCTTCATTAATGGCTTAAACATGTGGATCACTGGCTAACATGGAGTGCAAACAGTATTTCCAACAGTGCTACTTCTTTCTCTTCACCATTCCCCACCCCTTCAACCCTCTTTTGGGTCAGTATTCTTAAAAGCAGCCATTACTGACGCTGCCCAGGAAAGAGGGTTGAGAACAAACAGGAAGTCTCCCGAGATGTGTCTGTCACTGAGCTAGTTTCCTGCAGAGCACAGGACCTGTGTCTCTACCTACGTTCACTGCCCTTGAAGGTAGATGTATAAGGAACCACACATCCTGCGAGTCAGGTGGGGAAAAACAGGGACTGCTTGACCTTGTGAAATGACCCTGAAGGACTAGGAGCCCCAACCTATTTAGATATGTATTGCTGGAACGCATGAGAAATGTTAAAATAATGTCTCCCCAATTAAAAGCGGATATGGAGGAAAGATCAAGTGTGCTCATGCTACCCATGTAAATGACTATATTGCCCTCATTCAAATTCAGGGAATGTCAGATAAATAGCCACGTTTACGGTCATAATGGCAATCTGGTTCTTTTTTTTTTTTTGGCCGCACCGTGCAGCTTGCAGCATCTTAGTTCCCTGACCAAGGATCGAACCCGGGCCCACGGCAGTGAAAGCACTGAGTCCTAACCAGGAATTCCCTGGTTCATTTTTAAATGGAGATATGAAATTCCATTTCAGCCTGGCATACAGGCAACCTCTAGTGTCCAAAAGCTTGTGCTCCTTTTAAAAGTCAGTTTTTGAAGCTTAGATTGCATTTTTTATACAAAAAATGTTCTACAGTATGACTGGACTCCCAGGGCAGACCAGGAGGCCAAGCCACCCTCCTGTCTATGGGAAAATGGACTCTAGAAACTAATGGGGAGTTCCAGGACCACTTTTCCTCCACTGATGTCCCAGCAGGGAGAAAGTGGAGCCCCGTGATGAAGACAGAGAGGGATACTCCTGCACCAGGCTGATTTTGAGGGCTCCTCAGGGGTAAACTGTAAAACCACTATGGGCTACTGTATGTTGAGAACTGCCTGTCAAGTCTTTTTGTTCTATTTTAATGTGAAAGCACTACTCTCGTGCGTAGGTGCTTGCTGCTTTTCTTCCACAAGTGTTTCCTCTGAATACCTCTGCTCACTAGATTCTGAAGGCAGCTCACTGTTTCATCATAACCTGCAAGGCATTTCTGGATCATTATAAAATATTAGTGTAATCCATAAACCCTGCATTGACCCAGTTTTCATCCATTTTCACTATTTCTGAAAAACCTGTACTTTTGTCTACTATATATTATACTATATATACATCTATACAAAATTTTTAAAAAGCACTTCAGGTAACAATAACCATCTTAGAATTGCAAAGTCTTAGGTCTTCTTTTAAGGGTATGTTTATCCACCACTAAGACCTTCTTTTCTTTCCATGATGAGTCATCACCTGTCCACCAAGAACCCTTTGCCCAACCCCACCTCCTTGGTCACCTTAGACTGAGTTCCCTTCCCCAGGGGGTTGAGTCAGGGAGCTGAACTGGGTCTTTCTGGCCAACCCAACACCACCACCACCTGTGGGGTCTGAGTGAGAAAGTGCCTAACCCAGGAGTCGCAGGTACTAGAGGAATCAGGCTCCTTATTTTGCACTGGGATATGGTCATGGAATTCAGGTAAGCGGCAATCTGGTTATCTTCCTCATGGAAAGACTACCTAAAATTGATCCCATTTCCTAACTCTATAAAAATGAGAAGCAAAAAAAAGAAAAAAGGACATTTGCTTTTTTGAGAAAACATAATTAGCAATATTAAGTTCCTTTCAGATTTCATCCAAGGTGACATTCAAACAATTCAGTTAACTTTCCTTGTGATAATCCAGATATGGCCCTTTAAATTTCATTTATTGCAAGCACCTACACAGTCTTTTCTTTAGCACTTCCAATGACAAGGAACATAAGCCAGACAGAATCTCCTAGAGTTCAAGTCAGGCTCCGTAAGGACTTGTATCCCAAGTAACTTCTCATAGAGAGGAAACCACATATGTAATTCCACAGACTTATTAAATTAACACTTTTAATGTCAGGAGGAGCCCTGCCAGGCTAGGACGGCCACTCCTGCCACCAAATCCCATGCAGAGAGGAAGCAGCGGAATAATGGGACGTGGCAACAGTCTTCCACAGACTGAGATTATAATATGGTTGGAAGAACTCAATATTCCTCCTAAAATCTTGTGATACGAATTGTCAACAAACTATGGCACCATCTATTACCTTCAAGTTCTTTTCCTAGCATCACCTAGAATTCCTCTTTTCTACTACCGTCGCCTATGATGTTGATATACTTTATGGGCATATAAATGACCATATTGTTCATGTCAAAATTCCTGTCTTCAAATTTCAGGAATTCAGCTAAAAAGCCATATCTAGGTTAATAACAGCAATTCTGTTCATTTTTAGATGGAGAGAGGAACTTTTCTTTTTATATATTTGTCACTTTTCCTAAGCTTTAGAGAATGATCCTAAATGCTACTAAAACGATCCTTCATTTTCTCGATTTTTTCCAAAGTCCAGGGAAAGCAACAGCTCTAATAACCTAGTGGAGTAGAATTATTATTCAGCACTGGATAGGGGCCATGAGTCTCCATGAGTCAACCAGGACAGAGGTTTGCAATCTTCTGCATCACAATTCGTAGCTTTATTTAGTGTGTGTAGGGATGGAGAGAAAAAAAGAGCATGGGGTGAGTGTAAATCGATACAGATGTGGTGGAAAGTTGGAGAAATTGGTGTGCCAAAGGCCTATGTTCAGTTTTCACAGGATTTCTCAGAGAAAAATCCTGACACCCCCAAAGACTGAGAGTTCACAGATTGAATTATCCCTTAGCCATCTTCATACTTGGAATATGCAATTAACTGAAGTTACTAAGGTATGCCTACCACATTATCCAATACATCAGAATATTAAAAAAAAAAATAACCTACCAAATGAAGCATTTTTTTCTTTTTAAGAGTTTCACAACCTTGCTCATGCAAGTCTTACTTACGTTAACCAAAACTTTCAGACTCTACTATTCTGCTAAAAAGAAGTAATCTAAATTCATATTATTTTTTTGACCACAACAATCTTGATAAAGCTTCATTATCACTTTACACAGACAAATATGTACACATTCACACATGCATGTACACTCACATATGCTTATGCTTTTACACACACAATATGTACACATTCACACATGCATGTACACTCACATATGCTTATGCTTTTACCACCTGTTTCAGGGGAAATATGGTTTAAAAAAAGAACCATAAAGAACGGCAGACAGTGTCAGGAGTCAGAGTACAGCTGTATTTCTCATGCATACTCTAACAGATTATGTTTGGTATGATACTTCCTCCACATCTATGTTACTCGGTGTTATACCTAAAGAAATGTGGCATTAGGAAAAAGCAGTACTTCCCCTGAGCAGTTAATATATTTTCCTTTAATCTAAAAGTTTATGTACCCTCAGGTTCTTCAGGTTACTTTGCCAACTTCCCGTCTAGTAATAAAAACCCATTTCAGGAGGGATTTCCAATAAAGGTATTTAGAGCAATCCTTTTTAAAAACTGTTTTCAACTTCTGATTCTAAAGAAAGCTCTTTTGTATCTACACTGAACTCAATGAAAAAACTCGAAGTTTCAGTTCAACTAGCAAATAATTATATTTCCAAATCACCTCTAGACTAATCATCTCCAAAACTGTCCAAATGGAGGGAAAACCTACGCTTTATCATTCAGCACCCAAAGCTTTTTATTGCAAGGTGTAAGCAGTTATTTAAAGTTTAATACAAACCACATGGTTACTATTAAAATCTAAAGATCTAAACTCTGAAAATATAAAGCTCCTCATGGAGCAACCAATAGCACAAAGAGTAGCAGCTTCTGCGAATTTAAACGGCTAAAGTGACACGTTCAAGAATTCTGCCTTCATTGTTTCTCTTTGTTTCAGGGCATACAAATACGTACTTCGCACTACTGTGTGCCTCCTACAATGTTTTCCTATATATAAGGGTCATAGGGATGGGAAGGGGTATTGACACAGCCCAGCTGCACATGTGTCGGCACAGCGTCCCCCACAAAGGCTGTTTTTCTCACCTCGCTAAGTATCCATTTCTCCCCCTCTTTGTGTGTGTGTGTGTGTTCTTCTGATGATTAGACATCTCTCTCAGATATAAATAAACTGTACGGGCCTAATCCACTTATATACACAGTGATAAAGGCTTTTTTGTTTTTCCCCAAAGAAACATGCAATTCAAGCTGTGAGCTAGGCCAGGCCACTGTTTTGAGGTCCTGCTACAGAACAGTGCTCTTATCTCCAAATGCTGAAGCGGTACATCTGTCACTGCATGTGGCTGGCTGGCAAAGATGTCCAGCAGACTCTTCTCCAGCCCTTTCTTTGAACCTGAGGTTTCCTAACACGAAGGAGGCATAAGCCTGGGCATGAGCCAAATTTATTTTTCTTGAGGCACATGTATGAAAAAGTTCAAAGGAGCATTCTAGAATGATAACAGATCATGGAACTACTGCAACGTACAATGACATTTTTACAGTAGTGAGACACTAAAAAGTTTTTGCTGGAATTAGGTCAGCCCAAACAAACATATATTCTTTTGTTAGGTACCATGTGAGAGACTCACCATCTGGGCAATATTTTGTTCATACCGTACAAGAAATTTAAACAGGACTTGCTTACTTTGCGTGCGTGTGTTTTTCGAAGCATTTTGATGCCAAAATTACTGTTTCACCAAACAAGTTCAAGTTTATAAATATCTCTGTAGAAAAGAAGTCCCATCTGATAATACCTTTCCAAGTTGAAGCCACTCAAAACCTTGTAGGCTTATGCATTAAATCTTAATATAATAACAAAATTAGCAGAAAATGTTGGATTTATTTAAATCATCTATTGGTTTGTTTTTCTTTCATAATCAGTTTCTAATAATAACATTTTACCTGGTTTAAATATATTGAATTCAGAATTCCAAACATAAAATAGAATAAAGTTCATAATTAAGGCAATTATTCAGATAATTCAAGGTCAGAAACTTTCAATTTCAATTGAAACTTTTAGTTTCAATTTAGGTCAAAAACTTCCTCTGCTAAATAACCAGATGGAGGCAAAGTGGGTTTTGAATTTGGGTAATGGTCTTATTTCCTGCTTAAATTTGTTTCCCTAGATCTAACTGAAACTGAATTTATCACAGGGAGTGTTTGGCACAGGAGGTCTTATCTACAAACCACAATAATCAAGTCATCACAGCACGAAAAGGTATAAAAGGCAATTATCCAATGAATCCAAGGTATGGAAACATCCAAACTGGATAAATTAAGTCCAAAAATTTGGACCACAATTAAGGTTTGTTTGTGATTATCTGGTGTGTCTATTTAAACAAACTTACTTCAGTGATCAATGTACAATCCAAACTGATTGAAAACACAAAGGCCTATCAGTCATGTCAATATTAACAGTTCATTAGAAAATAGTGTCACAAAGCCACAGACTTCAAATTCCAATGAGAAACCAATTCAGTAGGTTAGGGAATTAATAAAACTATTTTTTAAAAATCTGTTTTTATAAAATAATGAAGCTTTTCAAATCACAAAGCTATACATGTTACATGTGAAAAATAAGAACCAAATGGTTACTTAGGCTGTGAAAATTTCAAAATGTCAATGGCATATACAGCAGTTTTAAACAGATACAAGGAACTTATATCCACTTATTTCCAATGACATAGTTTCCTCGATAATCTGCCTATAAATAAATGTTTCTCAGGATGCTTGCTCCTAAAAGTTCTTTTATCAAAGAACTTCTCCTTTAAGCAGTGCATGTGACTGCCTTCTACATTTCATGTTTTCCCACTTGCCTGAAGATGATATTTGAGGTTCCATGTTTCTTCTTTTCTGACCCATTTCTGAACAAAAATATTTATTTTTAGCAGTTTTACTGTTGAAACTCGAAATCTGGTAGCAGGAACTCAAAACTTAGTTATGTAAGCAGAAAAGAGAAGTGCCAGAGCCACTGAGAAGAAGACATGCGGCATTGCTTACTTAAATCCCCATCCTGTGCCCCCAAGGACAATAGCTGCTACCAGTATGGCACCAGCGATGGAGCCTATTATGAGATTGGTGGCACTAGGACCTGTGACAAAGGATCATGGGAAGAAAGTCATATGAGCAGACCACTTTCATTACCACCAGGGACAGGCAGATAAGCGGTTTCACGAAGTAAGTCCCCTGCGTAAAAGATCGCTAAACACTTAAATCGCCTTTATTTATAGACAGCTACTGCTTGGATTCATCTCCCTGGAAATCTAAAGTTTCTGCACCACTGACAGAATAATTCATTCCATTCATCTTTTTCAGACTTTGAAGCAAATTATGCATGCCCAATTGCTGCCGTTGCCCACCTTTCTTCTCCTCCCCTTTCCCAGTATCACAAATCAAACAAGTAAAAGAGCAAATAAAGAACACGACTGAGTTAGAATTCTTCCAATCTGACTGGCAAATGAGGGCATGAAAAGAAGGAAAACTATTCCACTGAAATGCTCTTTCAAGCAGCACATAAAGTTGTCTGAATGCTAAATTTTTTATCCCCCGTTGGAGACAGTTAAAATTTAGAAGTCGGAAGGAGGGTATCAATAAATAAATAGAAACTTTGAAGCTCTCAAAGAGCTTCACTGCACAGACCTATACAGTGTTTACACAGCAACATGGGGTTCCAAAGACAAGATATAAAGGAAGCATAAAATTCATTCGGGTAATTCTGTAGAAATGGGGAAAAGATTCCTTAGGTTCGACTGAATCTATCTTCAATTTTCTAGTTATTGCTAAGAGAAATCTGAGGCTTAGAGATAGTAAAAAATAAAATAAAATAAAATAAAAAGAGAGAGAGAGATAGAGTCGGAAAGACAGCAAGAAAGAAAATGCAAGGTGGAGCTTCTATCAGTTGTTTAAGAGTTGAAACATACAGTAAATCCTCTCCACCCACGTGGAAAACACTTTAGCTCACTAATTTTAAATGTAAGAAACACTAACTTCAGCACACGAATTATTCTAAGTATCACAACCTCCAGTATGCTAATATGCAGGTCCAGTGCTCCTAACAGCAAGCCACTTCCAGTCCTAACTATACATCTCTGTTCCAGAAGTCTCGAGGCCAATTTTCATAGCTCCCCTAAAATCCTGAGTTGGTGTATACATTCATTTCTGTGTAAAAAATTCTCTTTTCTGCTCACATCAGTGCCCTCAACTGTGTACATAAATGGATGCCACTTTTAGCAGCACCAAAATTGTGTGCATTATGTGTTTTTACTCGGAGACCACCCAGGGCTGTGGGCATGAGTGGGGAGGTGGAGGATGAGTGAGTCTGGGGGACAATGGGAGGCTGGGGGATGTGGTCTTCACAGGCTCCTGGGCTGTGACACGCTCTTAGGACTAACCACTGAGGTTCTACAGAACACAAATCTCAGTGGCCTGTAGAGACACACTGAAAATAATAAATAATAATGAGTGCAGGAAAAGCAGATTACCTACTGTATATTGAGCACTTACTACATGCCGGGTGAAGTTCTAAGCTCCTGACAAATATTATTTCATTTGATCCTCACAAAAACCTTATGAGATAGGAACTATGATTATCCCTGCTTAATAGATGAAGAAACAGAGGCTTCTAGAAGTTAATAAGTGACAGAGGCAAAATCTGAACACAAATTTGTCTGACTCTCAAGCTTATGCTACAAATTGGGGGTCAGCGAACTGCAGATCACAGGCCAAATATGCCCCCGATGCTTTTTTTGGCAAAGAAGTTTTATTGGAACATGGCCACGTTCACTGGTTTACATACTGTTTATGGCTGCTTTCATGCAGAGACAGCAGAGGTACGCACAAGGCTATGACAGACACCCTGCGGCCTGCAAAGCCAAAACAATTTACTATCTTTAAGATTGCTAAACATTATCCCATTTAGCTGTATTTCCTCCCCACATTTTTTTCTGCTCTTGTTCTTTTTTTTTAAATTTTTATTTTATATTGGAGTATGGTTGATTAACAATGTTGTGTTAGTTTCAGGTGTACAGAAAAGTGATTCAGTTATACATATACATGTATCTATTTTTTTTCAAATTCTTTTCCCAGTTAGGTTGTTACAGAATATTGAGCAGAGGTCCTTGGGCTATACAGTAGGTCCTTGTTGGTTATCTATTTTAAATATAGCAGTGTGTATATGTCAATCCCAAACTCCCACATTTTAATAAGGAATCAAATTTTGAAACAAACTTTCAAAAACTTTGTATAACCATCTACATTCTGTATGCTTTAGAAATGATTTGTACTTTACTAGCTCAGCAAGCATAGGTTGGGATTAGAATCAATACATAATCCATGAGAAATGATTCCTGATTTACAATTATAAACTAAGGAGTAGAAGTAAAGGCAAAAATCCCAAACAAAACCAAAAAAAAAAAAGCTCTGTGGAATCCTCAGTGACTAAATGAACATTAATACTATCAGTTGAACCAAAAAGTGTTAAAACCATCTATATCATACTATGTGGATTTTATTTTTAAAAAGCTATATTTCTGTTTTTAGCAATTATGGCAAAATTTAGAATTTGAAGGAAAAAAATCAGTAAACTAATAGACAAAAAGAGTGCAGAAACCAAGTTAAATAAATAAATCTATTTAAAAAAATATATATATATGCTTATACAGACTTAACCTGTCACAACCAGAAATAGCCACAAACTAACAACAGTGCAAGGGTAGATGAAACAAAGGTTGGTAACAAAGACTATGCTTTACAGCAAAGGCCTTGGACTTTGCCCAGCTCTAAATTTTTCCAAGGGAAATTTATTAAAATTCATCCCTTCTGTTAGTACATTGCAGTTATGGCCAATAAATAATATAAAATGATGTAAAAATGGAATTTATATACTATAAAATAATATAAAAAATGGAATTGGGATGATTTTTTAGAAAACTACCTTTCTTCAAGGAGGAATTTCACATAAATGTATATAGAATTTCTCCTGGAAAAGGAATGTTGCTTCTGTATATAATCCAGTTAACAGACCCAAAGTGAAATTTTACAGGACAAAGTTCTTGTTTTCTCTAAATATTTTACCTCTGTCATATACAAGTAAGTAAGGAGAGATAAAATATTTATTTTCTAACAAGTAAAGAGAAATAAAATATCTTTTCCAGTATTTTAGCTTCCCTTGGGCTTCACAGTCAATACAGATGGGATGTGAGTTAGAAGATCCCAGTCTAGTCAAAGCCCTTCAGTCAAGGGGAGAGAAAGCTTAGGTAATCTTCAACACAAAGTGAGACCTCTGGACTCCCTCCTCTCTTAATGCTATTTTGGTGCCTAGGTCTCCCAGGCCCGTACTGTACTGTGTGCAGCAACTAATGGGACTAAGGCGGAACGTGTGTGATGTTAGCAACGTGCCCGTGGTTTGCGGAGGTTGAATAGAGTTTATCTGGTGTTTCCTTAAGATACTAGGAAATCATTCCTGGGCCACTGGGGAATGTTACCACCACTACACTGAATAGAAAAGACAGCATGTGTGGGGTATTTCTGTTATTTGTAAATGCTCTCTCTGTAATTAGAGGGGGAAAAAATCAGGATAATCTTTTAGTCTACAGATTGGCAATCTCATAAAAGCAATATCCCGTGGAGAAATGACAGCTCTTGTGAGGATGTGGATCAAGTACAGGGCAACCTAAATTAAAGCACCAATGAGGAGAGCTGTATTTCTGTGTAGGGCAAGTGGCACACAATATATTTATTTATATACTGGTTATTTTTAAGACAAACCCACCAGATAATTTGCAACTGTTCACTTAAGGTTTGCACTAAACATCTTCCCTTTCTTAAGGCTCCTTGTTTCCAAATATTTCTGTAAACTTCTGATTTGAATGATTAACCTATTCTATAAGAAGAAAATAAAGGCAGTATCCTGAATATCTTCTTTTTTAAAAAAAATTAAGCTGAAGCCTCCTATATCACTCTAAATAAATGGAGGAAATATTAGTGGCTACATTTGGATTATCTTTAAAAGGAGCTACAACTGTTGATAATTCCTAGCTGTATACGTGGATCTATTTGACTGGTGAACATTACACTTGTTATAAGAATCCTAACAAACTCTCATATAAAAGCATTTTTGTCGATAGTTTGTCCAAAAAAAGTCTGTATCTTAAAATTACTTTTACAAATGGAGAAGCAATGGAAGCTTTTGGACCATTGCCTTAATTGTGAAGACATCATAAGCACCCCAATATTATTTTATGCCCCACATTGTTCCAGACAGGAGAAGGTTCTCCACTGCACGAGAAAACCACAGGACACAAACACATCCAAATCACACCACAAGGGGCACTACCACGGGGGACACAGCAAGGAGACAACACATGGGGGAGTCAGATGCCAAGGGTCAGCTCACACGCCAGGAACCAAACAGAAACACTCTGAAACTCAGAAAGATGCTTACTCCATTCCCCACCCTGTGCCTCCAAAAATCACCCCCAGGGCCAGAATGGTGCCGGCCACGGCACCTATTAGCCTGCTTGTGGCCATGTTCACTGTGTGGAGGGAAAAACGGAGATTTTTTTTAACAAAGGAAATTAATTACACACTGATTTCACTATCATACATATAATCCGTTCAGGAAATGCTTTGAAAGTCAGTTAAAGATTGAGATCTTTGCTTTAAGATTTGAAATTAAGATCTACATACACATTGCAAATATTTGAGGATGATTTTTGAATTTATGTTCAAATTCCACAAATGCTACTTAAAAACATAATCTTTTATAAATACTTTAAACATGTAAATAATCCAATTTGAGTTATAGGTCCTACACGGAGTGAGATAAAATTAAAATGTAATTTTAATTGCATAACAGCAAATCTGTATTTTGGTTATGAAAGTAATAAACCATTACTATGCTTTTTATAAACTTCTCAAACCGTGAAATATGCCTAAGAAGCTATATCTTTTTTAAAATTCAGATCTTATTCAAATTTTGTGAAAATCCTTACAAATTTAAAACAGAATATATTTCAAATGAACCGCATTTTTACCTGGAAAGTTACTTTATCTAAAGGAAAAGTGTATCTCGAATAACCTGTAATGTTTGGGACATACATTGCATTGGGACATTTAGTTTTTGTTTATAGTCTCCAGTGTATAAACTATGCACTGAGAGAAAGTTAGGGTCTCCGGGCAACTGTCTTAATTGCTTCAAACCATGCAGTAGCGGATGGCTGAGTGGAGACACTCCATCCCCGCACATCACGACTTCTGTGAATAGCTTTAGCATGTTGCAAAATGGGCCTGGGATGAGCACAGGTCCCCAGCGCTCTCTGCATGGGCAAGATGAAGTTTAGCGTTGAAGGAAGAAGGCAGGTTATTCAGGGTTGAACGTGTCTGTGCGGCTGTGACTCTACATGCAAACCTGTGGACAAAAATGCACTTTAACTCACATTTCTATGTGAATCAAAAGTACTGGCTTCAATCACTTTACCAGTTAAGACTGAAATTAGCTTCCACAAGGCTGCATTCACACGGATTGTGTGTTATGGCAAACAAAGAACTATGACTCGAAGTCACAATTTTTTAAGGCTTAATATTGGGCTTGTTAACATTTTGAGCTAAATATTCTCCCAAAGAAGAGAGAGGACCTTGGTGAGCAACTGTACAATTGCTTCATTTTATCACAGAGCAAATAATCTGAGTGAGAGATTCTAGTTTTATCATTAACTAAGCACAACCTGAGTTGTTCTTAAAATAACGAAAAAGATGGGGGACACAACAGAAAACAGAGAAAGTCTATGGAGAGCATTGAGGGGAAAAGAAAGAAGACCAACATATAAGGTGGTGGCAATGTTTTCCAAATATGACAGTACATTATAATTCAAAATAACCTAACTGATGGCTCAGATTTTCAAATTGTGGAGGTAAATATTGGGATGAAAGGTATTCTAGATCGAGTGCCTTATTTTTTCTTTTTTTGAGTCCTTAGAAAATCATTGCTTTCAGAATACTAAATTAACCAGGATACATCATGTTATCATTTTTTTTTCTTTTTTTGCGTAAGTTTTAGGCATTGGCCCTCAGACCCGAAGTACGTGAGAGTACTATTACCTCGTTAATTCTTATATAAGCTCTATGTGCTAAATTACAGGAAACACACACACATCTCTGTAAAACATAATGATAAATGAATATTTGTTATCTTTATAGTAACTGTATGAATGATGACTAAAAATAGCTATTTTAAAAGGCTTTTTGTATTTGCTATGGATGTAATTTCTCACTGCAGAACCGAGAGAATTAGGCAATCAATCATGCAGGTGTTAGAAACAACCAGAGGAACAAGACTTCTACAGATGCTTCAAATATGTATTCAAGATAAACAGATATAGTCTGTAATCTCCCCTGAGCAAGAACAATTATCTCCAATTCTTAACTGATGAGTAGTCAACACCAAAGCAACATAAAAGTAAGTGGAAAAATAGCTTTTTCAAAGGTATCCTCTCCCGTCTTTGCTCTCCCTCCCTCCCACTACATTTAATGGTGATATACTAAAAATATATGTAAAATCCATTTGATTCTTTATCATGATACTTGACAGGGTTATCTCTTTCAGTAGGCAGCGACTCAACGTGTTTTCAAACTGGCATGAATTCACTGAGTGGCTCACAGGTGGGTGGATTTGTACAGGGGAAAATATTCAGAAACCAAGGTCTCAGCTGCTCTTCACAGCTACAAAGAATTTATCTTCTCATTGAAAAAAAATTCCTTGGATCTTTAGGGGCCTATGATCTAGTTTCATTTCTGTAATAATTTATTTATTATGTAACTGTATTTGTTCATTCACTCACTCATTTGTTATCTACCAAATGCCTTTTTTTTTGGTTCCAGAAAATACAGTGTAAGAGTAAGGGAGCAAAGAACACAGTCTGGTTAAAGATTAAGTATAGTATTTATTTCTAATCTTAAATTTTAACAAGATAATAAATCTCTGCAGAAAGAACTTTGGTGCATAGAGTACAAATGATGGCTTTGATGCTTCCTGCCTTTGAAGTATTAAAGGATGCAGGATTATAGCCCCTTTTGGTTCATTGGAATCACATAGATGAAATAATGCAGCTTTTTGTTTCAGAAAGTCTCTAAAAGTAAGAAAAGCAAAAAGCCAATCGCTCAGTTTCAAAAACACAATTTCAAAGTGTCTGAAGCATGACTAGTCTGTGGAAGAATTCTACGTATAAAATAGAAATTCCTAAGAAAAGGAAAAATTTCATAGTTCGTATCTTGATATTATATGCGTCTCAAAAATTCTACCTCTTATCACATATGATAGCAGGGACCAAGATTAAAAATAATAATAATAATCCAGCAAACAACAGAAGGATGAAAACATACTGCTGAATGTTAATAATATAATGCTTCCTTTGACAAGCAATGGATCAGCTAATAGGCTTAATCATTGCCTGTTTATATTTTTCACCCTTTCTACGTAGTACTGCTATGAAAACTAGCAGCATAACTTAACACCCAGCTTTAACTCAGGCTGTGTGCAATAACAGAAAAAAAACATTGGGCTGAAGATCAGGTGATCTACGTTTTATTGTTGGCTCTGCACCTAACTAGCTGTTAACCTTGTTAATTTAGTTTTCTCATTTTTAAAACAATGGGTCTGAACTGAATTGCCACTAAGGCCCCTCCATCTCTGATCCGATGACTATTGTCATGATGAAAGGGTCTGACCAAAGCTTCCCAAGACCATTCTTTGCCCTTATATATATCAATGAAAACATGTGATATGTTCAAGTTTCTTCTCTTTCCTCCTACAATGGAGCTGCAAACCAACCAGTGAGAAAAGTTCCACTGTATTTCATAATAAGCACTGTGCAACGATGCCTCCACATTACAAAAATTACTGGTACTCAACGTGGCTCTCCTTACAGCAGGTGGAAATTCTAGGTCTTCTGAACAGAGTTCAAACATATTTTACCCTTGTAGAACAAACCAAAATAATTTCTTTCAGGGAGTTCAGTGGAAACAGGTTGGGAGAAGAGGGACCTAGAAAAGTCTTCATATGTAAAATGAATGACAACGTAGAAAACATGAATGAAGTAATATGTGATAGAAAATCTTTAAAAAAAATCTTCGCCCACATGGTTTTTGCATTGAGATCCTATTTCTTGTCTTTTAGTAATTTTGATTTGAGAGTTGGAGCAAATAGTCTAGCATGCTTCAAACAGTGGGTTAACAGTGGACAACTTTAGCGAGTACAGAGTGACTTCAATGGCAATACTTTCATGTGTGTTTTTCATCCCTACCTAGATGGAGAAGTTGAATTTTTATTCTTCCAGGAACCTATAGTTAAAATGAAAGGAATACCCAAAACACACTGGTTCATTTCTGACTTCCTCAAATCAATGGAAACAGAGTCACAGAATTCACCTTTATTTTTTACTAATTTGGTCTTGATCCAACACCAGACCAATTCAATCATGAGAAAGAATGTAGAGCACAAAGTTATAGAGAAAAACTTTGGCACCTCATACAGCTGCTGAACCTATAGTCAAGGAAGTACTGATTGTTTCAATACCTTGAGTTCATTACTTGTTACTCTTCAGCAAGGCAATACAACAAATGGATTCTGATAAATGGAAAATCAGCGCTACATGCACCATTTCACTTCCTTTATATATTCCCAAAGAGAAGGGATGTGATATTTATTGAATGCCTACTATGTGCAAGGATGTGCTGGCTTTTAAATAGTAGAGAATCAATAAATATTTGCTATCTGGATTAAAAAATAGAAGTAAAGTACCTAGTTTCTCTTTCACCATCTTCTTTTAACCAGAATATCAAAAATCTACAGTCAAGTGTTTAAATTTTTATTTCTGTTGTTTCCCATTTTCCTAGTATATTACTGGAGTTTCCTATAGAGGCTGCAAATATATAAACAACCGTTATAGATAGAGCCATTATTCAGTTGTTCTAAAATTGCTTGACTTTTCTGGAAATCTGATAATTTACAATAATAACTGCTCTTTGTTTATATCAATTAATGGCTTTTTTTCAAATGAAGCAAGATTATTAGAGATTCATGAGGATTTTAGAAATTTTAGAGCCAATTGGTAGGTTTACTCAAATGATTCCACTGTCTTCATTAAGAATTTTAAAAAAAAGAAAATATGCAATAGGAAAGAAATTTACCAGAATGCTAACATTGATTACCTCTGAGTTGCCAGATTAAGAATGATTTCTATCCTCTTTTTAATCTTTTCTGTATTTTCAAATTTTCCTACAATAAACTTGAATGATCAAAAAGGTTATCTTTAGAAGATAATGAAGACTAGCACCACATTAAATGGGAAGAAAGCAAAACAAAACAAAAGGCAGCTATGGATATTCTCTTCTCTAGAATGTAGTTGTTTACTTTATTCTTTCTAAATAAGTTTTCTAGGCACAGGTGAGTGAAGGAACGGGGAATAGAGAGAACCAGACAATTAATAATCCCCTATCCTACATAATGAAAAAGGACAAAGTCTAAGCCACTTTAGCTCTGCTCGTCTGTTCGGGCATCCTTATACATCACTTGAGGAAACAGCATCTAGATCTTTAAGAGAATCACAGACATGCTATGGCGAGAAAATTTGGAAAGAATGAATCTCTCCTTCTTGTCAGAGCCTAAATCTTCTCTAAATCTAAGTTCTGAAGGTGGATCCAAGAATTTTTTGTACTAATTTTAAAGTAACAAAAGACTAAATGTAAAAGTGGAATTGGTTCCTTTCTAGAAATAGAAGGAGAACAGAAATAGACTGTGAGGGTGTGCTTGTGATTCTTATAGAATCTTAATATCATGGCATATTAAGCAAACTCATGAGAAGTGTTTTAACACACCCACTCCTACTGAACATTACACATGCACCCAAATCAGCCTAAATCTCTTCAGGAATTGAGGACTATGGAACTTCATATGCTTTCGAAGTCATAGTTTCCTATACGGACAATACTGAAGCTCAGAGAGTTTAAAGGCACTTTCATCCAAAACTAAGCAGATCAAAATGACACTATTTCTATATGTATTTTTCCTACCTGCAGGAAAAAAAAGCATGATAGTTATTTATAAAATACTGTTAGCAGTACCATGAAAAAGAAGAACCTGATATACAATGCCCATTGGTGCACAACATTCGTTCTAGTAATTTTTTGGTTTCTCAGGTACAATGCTATAGATGCTATAGTAAGCTTACTTAACTGATGACTTTTCTAGATCTTTGAAAATCATAAAATGGGTTGGGAATGGGAAGAATAGTGAGAAAGTGACTATCATATTTATGATGACATAGGCTACATTATAGCACGATGTAAAAAAAGAGAATAGGCCTGAGATTGGGCACTTGGGTCCTGGTCCCAGCCCTGCCTCTGGTTACCTGAGTAACCGTAGTATGTCACCTGACCTCAGGGGCTGAGAGTTCCCATCTACAAAATGTGGGTGGTTCCAGTCAGAATGGCCATAATCAAAAAATCTACAAACAATAAATGCTGGAGAGGGTATGGAGAAAAGGGAACCCTCTTGCACTGTTGGTGGGAATGTAAATTGATACAGCCACTACAGAGAACAGTATGGAAGTTCCTTAAAAAACTAAAAATAGAACTACCATACGACCCAGCAATCCCACTACTGGGCATATACCCTGAGAAAACCATAATTCAAAAAGACACATGCACCCCAATGTTCACTGCAGCACTATTTACAATAGCCAGGACATGGAAGCAACCTAAGTGTCCATCGACAGATGAATGGATAAAGAAGATGTGGCACATATACACAATGGAATATTACTCAGCCATAAAAAGAAACAAAACTGAGTTATTTGTAGTGAGGTGGATGGACCTAGAGACTGTCATACAGAGTGAAGTAAGCCAGAAAGAGAAAAACAAATACCATATGCTAACACATATATATGGAATCTAAAAAAAAAAAAAAAAGTTCTGAAGAACCTAGGGGCAGGACAGGAATAAAGACGCAGACGTAGAGAATGGACTTGAGGACATGGGAAGGGGGAAGGGTAAGCTGGGACAAAGTGAGAGAGTGACATTGACGTATATACACTACCAAATGTAAAATAGATAGCTAGTGGGAAGCAGCAGCATAGCACAGGGAGATCAGCTTGGTGCTTTGTGACCACCGGGAGGGGTGGGATAGGGAGGGTGGGAGGGAGACGCAAGAGGGAGGATATATGGGGATATATGTATATGTACAGCTGATTCATTTTGTTATAAAGAAGAAACTAACACACCATTGTAAAGCAATTATACTCCAATAAAGATGTAAAAAAAAAAAAAATGAGGGTGGTTCTAGATGGCCACTGAGACTCCTTCTAACTCTAAACTCCTTTTAATGGCTGGTTAAAACAAAGGTCCAGATCTTTCACGTTTTCTCTTTGAAGTATTAAAGGTCTGTGAAGTATTCCAATTTCTTCCTAATCAAAAGTGTACTTAAACAGAGCATGGAAGACTACAACTTCCTTCTGGAAGGACTCAAGTAGTGAGGAATGACCAGAGTCTCATGTCAGTGAAAAAGAGTTTATCTATTAAAAAACTGGCATAGCTTAGACAAACTATAAAATGATTAACATTTGTGATTATGGAAGAAGAACAAGGTTTAAAGGAAAGAAAGGAAATCGGTATATTTACTTCTTCCCAATCTCAGTTCTAGGCTAAGGGGTACCTTAAACATTTTTTTCAATGTTATATTACAAGAACCCTTAATTCTCCAGTAATATGAATCATACATTTTAATGGCAAAAAGAGATATTCTTATGTGTCTCCTGTCAAATCTATGAAGTTGTTATATTGGCGCCATTGGAAGAGTACCAATGAATTCAGTATGCAAGGAATTGAAACTGAAATCACACAAACCCTTGGGTCCTTCGTCCTTCGGGGGGTGCAGGCTCCTAACTGGATCCCGGATACTACAGTCTGTCCCTGCCCAGGTGAAATCACAGATGCAGGTGGCTTCATTACTACACACCTGTGAAGAACAAAGAACAGAGATGCGCCATTTTCACTGCACTTGGTGGAATAATGGTGATAAATGTAAAAGGGACACGGAACAAGGCAGAAGCTTTAAAACCCACTGGGAATTTTTTTAAATCTCCCATGGTTCTGAATACTAGACAAGGGGAAACAACGTATAGATCCAATAGTTGGATGATGTTCTTTTCAGTTAATTATAGAAAAATCAAGAATAAAAGGAAGAAATTTTTAAATTAAATGTTACTCGTGTTGATATTACTTAAGTACACAAATGTCTGACAATGTAGAAACATACATGCTTAATTCAAGAAATTAAGTGATACTGGGTTTAAGAGGCATTGCCAGAGATTAAATACCTGGAGGCATAAATCACCAATGCACTGCATTATCTCACCATGCTCAACACAAAAGTCATTAGGTGGCACTCTGCCAGCCAAACACACACCCTCCCACCTTCCCTGCCTGCCCGTGGTATCACTCCTCTCTCAGTTAGCCAGGCTGAAGACCCTCCTAGAGTGATCTTTGTCCCTTTCTCTTCCTCTGGGGACCAAGCAGCATGCTGGAATGGATGTGTAATTTAGATGAAATAAATAACCATCCACAAACTAGAGACAGAGTAGGTTAAATCCTCATCTGCCTGTGAAATACATTTGGAGATAGATTATTTAGAGATGATAAAATCAAATTTAGGCTTATTGGTATAAGAGCTTTTTAATCTGAAATGACATAACATCATGATTATGATTAACAGGCTGAATTTAACCCTTTTTTTAACAAGATGAAAAAGTGGGAGGGGTAGTGGAGACTCATGGGCCTTTTAAAGGCTTTAAATTTTATAATGCTTTCAGAACAATAACTGAATAACTGAGAGGTCTGCCCAGTGCTTTTACTTTACTGTAGCAATTATTGAATATTTACTACATTTACTATGTGCTGGGTACTTATGCTCAGTGCTTTGTGTATAGCATCTCATTTAATACTCACACTAGCACCCTGATGGCTGAGAGAGGTTGAGTGACTTGCCCAGAGTCACTGGGATAGAAAGAAGCAGAGCCAGGATTCAAACCCAGGATTTTTTCTAGCCATAAAATCCATGCTCTTGATCACTAGGCTGTACTGCCTCCCAATGAGCCTATGATTTCAACCAAACATGAAATCACAGTCATTGGGCATAAGCTTCTTATGTCTTTCTATCTTGTTCTACGACATATCACCTGTTTAGCTATCTATATTTTGGATTATTTTTACCTTCATTGCAGCATCTTCCTTTGAGATGATCACTCTGAGTTTCTTCATGTCTGTTTTTTCCATTTCAGAAGGCTGTTTAAATTCTGAACTACTTTTCTTTTACTAAACCCAATTTAAGTAATTATTAAAAATGTGCTTTTAGGTATTAAACCTTGGTTTGCCAGGAAGCATCTGCCCAAACACTTTGTGCATAGAATTAAAGCTACATGCAGTTGTGAGTAGAGAGTACATCTTCTCTTTGGCTGCCAATGGTCCAAGCATAACCGTACAACTTTAAACACGTGAATTATAGCAGTGATCCAACCTCTAGTCTAGTGTGATCTTGCACACATAGATACTCAGTATGTTTGTGCACACATAGATACTCAACATGTTTGCATGTTGAGTAGCTGGAAGGCAATTACTGAGAGGCTGTAAATTATTGTGAATGGTACAAAGCAGTCACATGGGGTCTACAGTTTCTTTAGGAACCACATTAATTATCTTCCAACTCCTTGGATGCCAAGCTATCTCTAGAGACTGCAGTGAATACAAATAGCCAGTGGTAAAAGAAACAACAAAAATAAAACCATATCAACACATATAGGAGCTATTCTTAGCAGATAAGGATACTAAGGAAATAATCATAGTCAGTGTATAGATATTAACAAGTCATGGAAAGAGAATGGCTGAACTGGAAGTCCAATCACTGTGAAGCTGGAGGATGCCAGACAATGTTTGCCATCCTCCAACTTCAGATTTGGGCTGGACACTGATGCCTACTTACCCCATGGCCGGAACAGACTTTACCCTTGGAACCGAGAGGGCAGCTGCTCATATTTAGGGCCTGAATCTGTAGGCACTTCCGATCTAAACACATCATAGATGGGCCACATGGTGTTCCATCTTCTACATAGCCCACATCTGTATCATCATCTAAAACCACATGAGCACCACTAAAAAGAGAAAAATAGTCATACAACCATTAGCACCAGACTTAGAAATATAACATCAACATGAATGAGGTTTTGCTCTTTAGGAAACTGAAGAGGCTGTCAGAGGACATGGATTTCTTCTAGCATTTCTCCACTTTTCTCTTCCTTTCCCCCTTTCCTCACCTCCCCTAAATAAAAGAAACTGTCTTTCACTATCATTATTACACTGCAGTTCATCAGAACAAAAAAAATGTAATTTGCACAAAGTGTGTTCTAAATCTTCCCTTGTTTTCAAGACCAACGTTAAAACTAGGGGAGAGGTGTGCATAAGAACAAGACAAGCAATCTTATCATTAGCTCTTCAAGATTTTCAGCTGTTTCATGATGCAAAAAGGCAGATGTTGAGCATAAATAGCAAATGAAAATATTTTTTAAATTATTACTTTAGAGGATTGGACTATTCATGATTGAAAAAAATAAGCCGGTTCCTCTCTATTGATACATATAATTCTAAAACCTCAAAACGAAGGACAGCTTGAATTTGAATAATGATCAATGTTATAATTACTAATTAAGTACCTTGCTGAATATTTTTAAAATATACTAGTTTAGAATAAAACAATATAATTTAACAAGGTTGTTGTATCTAAAGACGTGCAAAAATTTACACATTCAAAGGAAGCTTCTGTGCATCAAAGTAACTAGATCTGAGGACTACAAATTTATTCCAGGAAGGATCTTATTGTCTAAGACACTGTTAGAATAGCCTTTAGAGCCATTTAAAAGACAGAAAATCAGCAACCATTTGACCAAGACAGCAATATCCTATTTGGTTACCCAATCAATTTACTAAATTCTATTCAAAATTACTTTGGCATGTTTCCAAATCTTTCATTCACTCATATAAGATGAAGGTTTGCTATTTGGGGAATACTAGGGATAAACATTGCAGACCCTGAAGGCAATTCTGTAGGGGGAAATCCCAAAAGTGTTTTGGGCAACGACAGTTATCATCTGAATGAGGGCATAGCATCTTAGAATTGCGACTACTTTAACGGGAACAATATTTATTTAAAATATAATATGACTCCCAGTGTTCAAAAATAAGCCTCATATCTTCTGCGCCTTGTACTCACAGATAACTGGACATCAATGTCTCACTACAGCTATAAATAATATTTTAGTGTATATTTTCTATATGTGATTAGGCATTAATTAAGCCATCTTGTAAACCAGACACATGCTACATAGAGTATAGCTTAAATTCTTTATTTTTTGTCACAAAAAATGAAACACACAGTGTTCAAATAGTGACATATTTCAATGCTCAAAACTTTAATCATGTGTCAAAATGAATACCATAAAATTCTACTTTTAAGATTATAATTACGAGGAATGTCTCCCTACTAATAACTGGTATAATTTTTAAGCAAATATAATTTGCAAATCAGTATATAACTTTGTTTTTTAAATGACTTTCAACATGCAAGGTGATAACAAAATCTAAGTTACTATTTCCCTTGATTTTTCTAAATTTGTAATTCTCGCGATTCATTAGGTTTTCCAACATTTAATGTGTTACCTGCAGTCAATCACCCGGCCTTGGTGGTAGAAGGAAGTTGGGATGATCTCACCCTGAAGTTGACCAATACGTGGAGCTCGAGTAAGATTGGTACAGAGTAAAAATCCACAGAACACATCGCTGAACATATTTTAAAAAAAAAAAGAAGAACAAGACAGGAGGAATCAAACTGAAAAAATCGAAACTATTCAGTCTACAAATATTTTTAAATGGGAAATATTCCCTTTTCTTCTAAATAAAAATATTTGTTCAGATATTGTTGGTTGGCGAGGACTCCCTCCTTCCTTGCTAACAGGATCACAGTTTCTTCGGTGTAGCAAAGTGCCCAGCCCTGAAAGATGGCTCATGACTGGTGTCTGAGTTCATCATGGCACCCCCATTTGCTACACCCACTTTCCTAGCCATCCCTCCTTCCCATCCTCCTGGAGCTAAGAACGGCCCCTGGGTGTTGAGATGTGAGGAAAAGCCAGCTAGGGATTGCTGGGGAGAATTCTGTGCTCTGGATAAAAGGTTAGAGCCTGACAGGGAGAAGACCTTTTCCTCCTACCCCTGCTTCCTGCCTTTGAGTGTGGAGCCTTTGCATTCGCCTTGCAATCGTGAATTCACAAATGTAAAGACACAAATTGAACATGCTAAGCATTACAAAGAAGAGGGGCAGAAATCATCTGGGTCCTTGGCGACATTGTTAAACGACTCACCCACCATGAGGGCACCTACCTCCAGCGAAGTAAACAATGAACTCCTTAAAAAATGTGCAAAGAATTAAAGTGGCACATCACAAAAAAGGACATCTATGTCCAAGAAATGCATGAAAATGTACTAACTTCCATTTGTAATCAGGAAAATACAAATTAAAACCACAATAATAAAGCAGTTCACACCCAGCAGAATACCTAAAAGTGAAATGTCTGATAATGCCAAGTATTGGTGAGAATGTAGTACAACAAAATTCTCATACAAATTCTCGATGGTAGGGTTTACTAGTACAACCATTTTAGAAAACAGTGTCACATCATCTGGTAGCACTGAAAATATACACCCCCTATGACTTAGCAATTTTTCTTCCAGGAAAGGCCTTAGAAAAGTATGTGCAAATGTGTCCTAAGTTACATGTATCGGAATGTTCACAGCAGCATGGTTCCTAATAGCCAAAACATGGAAACAATCTAAATGTCTATCAACATAGAATGGAGAAACAAATCAAGGTATATAAATATGAATGAAAATGAAACAAATGAACAATAAATATGATCCAACAGCTACACATACCATGGAAAACTCTTAAAATAATGAACTTAAGAAGCAAAATGCAAAATAATACATGAGATATGATTCCTTTTATATAAAGTTACCGAAACTTTAGGCAAAATATACGGTTTAGGGCTGAACATTTGAGCAGTAAATCTCTAAAGAAAAGAAAGAAAGCAATTGCCAGAAAAGTCAGGACGACAGTACCTCCAGCAGAGAGACACGGGCACTGTGAGGGGGAAGAATACATTTCTGGAATGTTCTACTTCTTGATCCACATAGGGGTTACATGAGAGTTCACTTCGCATTTATTTGGCAAAATGTATATTTGTATATTAATCACTTTTCTATGTTATATTTCCCAGTTTTTTTTTTTTTTTTTTTTTAGCTATTCTATTTATTTATTTATTTATTTATTTATTATTTTTAGCTGTGTTGGGTCTTAGTTTCGTGCGAGGGCTTTCTCTAGTTGCGGCAAGCGGGGGCCACTCTTCATCGTGGTGCGGGGGCCACTCTTCATCGCGGTGCGCGGGCCTCTTACTATCGCGGCCCCTCCCGTTGCGGGGCACAGGCTCCAGACGCGCAGGCTCAGCAGTTGTGGCTCACGGGCCCAGTTGCTCCGCGGCATGTGGGATCTTCCCAGACCAGGGCTCGAACCCATGTCCCCTGCATTAGCAGGCAGATTCTCAACCACTGCGCCACCAGGGAAGCCCCATTTCCCAGTTTTTTAAAGTTTAAAATAACATGCATTTATTTTCTTTAACTCATTGGTGGTTGGCTATTCTACTGCCAGATATTCAATGATCTGATACAATGCCTCCCAACTTTTTGAAGTCACAGAGGCACAGAGAAATGATCAGATTTGTCTATGACATTGATTTAATGAATGAAGCTAATCAAATCCAGAGGCGTCCAACCCCATGGATTTTGACTATTTTAGTCCCCACTTCCTCCCTGGCACCTCGAGGACTGAACAGCTCAGAACATCTATAACTCACTCGTGAGACATCAGATGGGAAGTTCTGTTCTGTTATTTTGGTTTAACTTTAAAGAAGTCAAAGATTTGTTGCCTCCTAAGGCCTCATCTACCATCAAAGACTACATAGAATGGCAAAGTTTCCTAAAGTACATTAGAGACCATTAACTAGAGGAATAAAACTTCCCTTAAATCCTTGCTCTGCTTCAAAATGGGAGAAGAATCCTCACTGTTATGGAAGGAGAACGGAGGAGCTTTGGTGTATCACTTAGTGGTCCCATAGATCCAAGTCATTGAGTTAACCTTAATAAACTATTAAATCACAGTTTTAACTTTCCTCACCAAATCAAGGGAAAATATTACCAATGTGCTCTGAAAGTATCTCATTTCCTGAGTAAAGATGCCTCCAATATGCACTGACTAGCTACTTTTTAGAAGGGAAAACAGAACTCTAACATAGACATTAGACGTTTAATTCAATCAAATGGTGTTACATTCGAGAAATAATTAAGTATATATATTACTTCACTTTAAATGGTCCCTCAAATTATATATACAGTCTATATCTTTTGCTTGTAGAATTCTGTGTATACTAGTACATTCATAGGCCTTTTCTGCTAGCAAAAGTAGAGAATTAAAACCCACTATTAATTTAAAATACCTCGGCAAAGTATCTCTTCAAAACAAGCTTCAAGTAAAATACAGCATGCAAGAACTTTTCTGAATTTTACAGAAATGGTGTGAGTCTGTACCACAGAAATAGTTTAGTTCATAGCCATTTGCCTCTAGCTATACTAATGTATTTTTAAAATCCATACTTTAAAATTTTAAGTAGTCGAATATTTATTAAAAAATCAGTAACGTTTATTTTGTGCTCATTTTACATTTGGACCAGGGTTTCCAAGTCCACTCACTATGCTCCCAGAGCTGACCACTCACTGTTTGCTGCACTGGATCCATCGGTCTCCATCCTTCCCGCAGTTGCCTTTCTCTGTGCCTTCTGTATTCAGCTTTTCATAACAGAATTTGTCAGACCCCGAAGCCTCTTTTGGAGATGAGCAAGAAAAGAGAATTAATTTTAGTTCTCTTTGTTATCCATAACCGGTAGTGTGCCAGTAAATATTTTAATAACTGGTGTTTCAGAAAAAGGAAAAAAAAATTCCTAATTTGTAGCACTTGCCAATTTCCATGGTGTAAATTTCCATGGTGTAATACATGGCTAATTTCAAACTAAGAACATGATGTCAACTGGCTTCTAAAATTCCTGAAAATTTAACCAATGGTTCTTATAAGCTAAGACAGGACAGCTCCAACACACCATTGTTTTTAACTTGGGAGACAAATTTATTCCCAATTCTTGTTGGTGGGTTTGAGGGTGGGAGGTAGGATTAATCATCAGCAGGAACTAGTGAAGTGACACAGAGTAAACTAATATCATTCCTAATCCTGCTTTCTATTAATATCAGTAGGCAATATAAAGTCTGAGCTCATTGAGATTTTACACTGGCACATGGATTTTGATATTTAAACCCTTTTAAAAGACAAAAATGCCTCTACTATCTTTCCCTTGTCAAAACTGAAGCACTGAAAGTAAATCTTTCAGTTAAATGACATTTGCCAAACACTGAAATCACTTGTGCATGGGTCCTAGTCTCCTCTTGCGTGCTTTCTTTTCCTGGTGGGTGACCCAGCCTCTGCCAGCAAGGCAGAGCCATTTCTCTCTCTTCCGGCCTGGCCCTCATGAACTGAAGTTCACTGGCGAGGCACTACAAATGTCAGGAAGAGAATATGTGTACTGACATGTAGGGAAATGTACTGAGAAGCGTGACCATGTACCCGAATCTCTATCTGTCTGCGTCTCACGAAGTACTTGTGTTTCTTCACTTCAAGCTGAGATAATCAATTATAGAATTAAAAACAACAACAACAAAAAAGTCTGGTTCTATCCTGGGGTAAAAGAACAGAAAGCTAACTTGAGGGGGTGAATGTTAAATGCAAGGTACAAAGAAAATGAGCCAAGTGGCTGGATAATAAGCATGACCACTGCACTCAATCCGGTCTTTGCAGGAGGGTGTAGCATCCCTTCTGTCACAGCCACAATCACTGATTGGCACTTTTTGGTTCAGATGACAAGTCCCCAACGTCAGCAGTTGTTTGTTGTGGTTTTGTGACTAAGATTCACCATTCTCTTCAGCCTTTTCTAGTTGTTTGTTTGTTTGTTTGTTTTTTAATCACCCCCAAGCTGTATATCTCTTTCTGCAAGATTGGCAGTGAAGAATATTAAGAGAAACCTGTGTGTGACCAGCAAGCAGGAAACATGACCTACTTGTTCCCCAGATGTACTGACACTGGTTATCCCGTGTCTTGCACTCCCCGTTGTAGCAGCGGCCCTGAGGACAGAACATATGTTATGAGGCAAATGCAGCCAGTTCCATTTTCCCCCAAACTCTCACTGCAAGGTCTCCTTTTCATTGTTTCAGACAAACTTGTTTTCTTTTTCATTCGGTACCCTAATACTTTCACAGTGAAAATAAAAACCATAAACATCTTAAGAGAAGCGTAAGAATGACAGTTAAAATTGAAAACACAAAACATACCTCATAGTACAGCTCTTCAAATCCAACTAACTGTCTAAACTTTGAAATTTTATGGAAAACAAAAAAGCTTTTTTTGCATCTCCATGGTTAGGTTATAACATAGCTTCAGGAAAAAAAACAAACAAACAACCACATTACAACAGATTACCATATTTTCCCATCATAGACAGGCTGAAATGATTAAAAGATAGTCACAACTCAATAAATTAGATTCCTAATTCATCAGCCATTACATTTTTTTCCTCACCCTCAATCTGGACAGTTTGTACCCAGAGATAAATATAACATATTTGTATTTTATATGACATAAAGCAACTCTGAATTAGAAGACCACTGCAATAGTTTACTGTTGTTTGAATTGCAATTCCCCATCAAAATTACATTTATCCAAAAAAACACCTTGAAATCTAATCTTTTTATAAAATCCCATTTAAAACCTAGAGCCCAGCATACCTGATTTTGATTGCATGCATATCCATCTTGCTTATGAAGATTTGGTGGGCACTGAAAAACAAAACCTTTTTAGTTAATATTCAGCATGTGAAGTATCTTCAGATTATGTGCACAATATATTAAAATGTAAAAAAAATGCAAGCGTGATTTTATTATTACTTGTGAATTGTGTGCTACAGATCATTCATATCAGTAAAAGTTATAATAAGTATTTTAAAAATGCAAGCATGGTGACTCTATAATTAGGAAAACATGAGTAACTCTTTGAGTAGGTTATCCAAATTTATTCTGCAATTATTGGTAAAAATGAATCAATTAGGTCCATGCAGTGCGTGCTTTTTATGTTTCTCTGTTTTCCATGAGATGGGCTAAAATAATAATTTACGTTCACTTGCCTGTGGAGTTAAAAGTAGAAGGGATTAAAATGGATAATGAAGGGAACAAATCAGCTTGTTATGCAGGAGTGGACACGTTCAGGAGCTAATTCACAAGACTTTGCTCAGCCCTGTGAAAATGTCAAATTTGCATGGGACACCCATGACACTCACCTCTAGGCCACATTACTGAGAAAGAAGAAATACACTGCCCTTCAACTCAATGTAAGTGCTGTATGTCCATTACATTTCTGACCTCTTGAACTACAGATTTTTTACTAGAACAATCATGATGTGACAGTTCTTTCTTTTTCCAGGTCTATTTATCAAATTATTTTTTATAAGTAAAAATAAGGAAAATTTCATTTTCCCCCAACATTACCCTGAGTAAATTAAAATTTTTACTTTCTGTGCATCTCATTTACCACATTTAAGAGAGCTAAAAAAATTAAGTCAAGGCTCTGCTACAGCATTCAAAACAAATACAAAAAGGAAAAAAAAAAATACATGGGTGTGGCAAGTGAATAAGAAACATAGCAATTCCCACTGAGGTCCTCCCTTAGTTTTCACCTTCTCAGTAAATGACAGTCCCACTCTTCCAACTGTTCAAGGCCAAAACCATGGAGTCATCCTGTGTTCCTCTCTTTTTCTCACACTCTCCTTCTAGTCCATCAACAAACCTTGGTAGCTTCTACCTTCAAAATATAATCGCAATCTGACTTTTCTCCATTTCCACCACTGATGCCCGGTCCACACCACCACCATCTATCACCACCATCTCTCATCTCTCTGATTATGCAACAGCCTCCAACTGATTCCCCTGCTTCCACTCTACTCTCCTTATAGGCTATAGAGCTACCAGAGTGTCCCTTGAAAAACCTAAACCACCTCATGTTGCTCCTCTGTTGATGGCTTCCCCATCTACTCAATGGCCTTCCAAGCTCATCATGATCTGCTCCTATGCCGGCCCCATCCTCATCTTCATCTCCCTGACCTCATTCCTACTCTCTACCATAAATACTTGACTCTACGTGAATGTACCAGCCATGCTGCCACCCCACGGCCTTTGCCCTTGCTCTTCCTCCAATCTTTCCCCCAGATTTCTGCCTGGCTTGCTCTCTCACCTTTTTTAGGACGTTGCTCAAATATCAGCATCTCAGAGAAGCCTTCTCTAACCATGCTCTTCAAAACCGTAACCTCCTTCCCCATGCTGGCACCCTCTGTTCCCCATTCCCTATTTTTTTCTTCTCCATAACATGTATCACCAAGTGAGGATCTGTACATTTTATGTATTTGCTTGTCTTTTGTCTGCATCCTAATGCGAGCACCATGCAGGCAGGGATTTTCTGTCCCTGCTGCCTCCCCAGCACCTAGAACAAAACTGGCTCAATTATTATTGAGATGGTGCTCAATGACTACTGACTGACTGAGAAAATAAATAAATGACCCACACAGATACAATTAAGTTAGTCTATTCTGCAACAACAAGCTGTTTATCATGGTCACTACAGAAAGATAACAGAACTAATTTAGAAGTGTGAAGAAGCAGTAACTTATGAAGGAACACATTGAGATTAAATGCTTTGGTTCTACATCTTTCTAAAGAACAACTGACTCTCATACAAGCTTTCACTCAACCTAATGGTAACTCTTCAAAAGATGTAATTATCAGCACGAGAAGTTGGTTTACTGGACCAACTGCCCAAAATCAGAGATCTCTGGGCCTCTTTCATCCAAATCCACTCAAAACACCATCATTTTCTTATTAATCAACTAACATTAATTATTCACTTACTCCAAAATGAACACAACCACACTGGACAAAAATGCAAAAGAAATGTTGCTACTAGAATAGGTACATCAGGGGCTAAACAGGTTTCATATTTGACTTTTGTGATGTTTCAAGAGGAAAAAACTAGTAGGAGTCACTAATTACAAAAAAAAAGCTCTTGTTATAAACTGTCACAGCTACGTGGAAGAAGATTTCTAATCAATCTATTTTTCGTTTAGGCTAATAAAAGCAAGTTGCTTATCACTGAAATGTTTAACAAAGGAAATTATGGATGTCTCTCGTTGTCTGGAGACATTTAAAGCAGAGGGACCATGAATCTGTGTACTTTATTCTGCCTGTGAGCAGAGCTCTGGATTCGGTCTCTAAATGCCATTTGAGCCCCCAGTTTTATGCTGTGCCGGAAGGTCCAGTTGAGGCCGGCTTTCACAGTGCAATAGCCTTTAAATGTACTTATTTTTAATTGTGCTATACTCCCATTTTGATGACATATTTCATAGTACTAACAAAACACATTTCCCACATCTTTAAAAAATATCTTTATTAGATCATCCAGACTGTTTGCCCAGGATTTCTCTCAGTTCCACATGTATTACTTATTCTCTTATAAATTGTGAATTTAAAAAGCAGCTCAGAAGCATTAGTAAATGCTAGTATCAAAATTAAGCAAAAATATACTATAAAATAAAAGAGATCAAGTCATAATGTTGCCAACGATACTGATTTTCAGACATGCAGAGATTCTCAGAGATCCTATTTTCTTAATCATTATTAGCATCAATTAAGTTCACAGTTCACTGCCTCTTACAAAGCAAAAGAATTTGGGGTGGGTGTTTAACTCCCTCTATTCCACTTATCTAGTTCAGGTTCATTCTGGTCATATAAGGGAATTGTTACTAAAGGAACGTTCTTTTCTACTATGCCACTGAGAATTTAACAGTACAATTTTCACCTTGGACACATGAGATAAAAAGAACATTTTAAAAATTTGGACAATAGAATATTAAGTTGAACACAGAGCCCTCATTATAAAAACCTTATTTCCAGTAAAGTCTATGGCAATTCAAGAGTTAAAGGTTGAAATGAAAAAACTATACTTTTAAAAGAACTGAATACACAGAACCAAAACAATATATGATGGGTATAAAAATAGCATTATTCTACAAAACTAAAAATATAACTCAGTGAAACAGTATATCAAGAATGTCAGTACACTTGTCATAAAACACTGAATCCACAATTCTTACATTCTGCCACTATATTATTTAAAAATTGCTGAGAAACCTATTTACATATTTATATATAAAAACAGATACACATAAAAATCACAAAAGAATAATAGCCTGAATAGAGTTCACTGTACCATTCCTTTGTACCACATCCACGTGAATCGAGCCTCAGATGATACATATCAAAACCTTTCAAAAAGGTTAATTAGGAACCTTTGTTTTCCTCTCCTCATGTTTCCTTCCAGGGAGGGGAACTCAGTGTAACTCCAGTTACTCTCTGCTCCTGTACTCAATTCTCCAGGCAGGTAGAGTGAATGGCTGGGTTGGTTGGCTGGCTGATTTGATAAACTTGAGAAGAGTAACTTGGCATTCTGGCCCGGTCCTGCCATCCTTCTCTTGCCTACTCACATAAATCACCCTCTCTCTATTGCTCCTCCATGGCATACAAGGCAAGGGCTGGCTCTGCAAGGACAGGTCATTCCAGGCCCAATTTTGTGAAAATCGTGTTGCTATAGCCTGAATCTGGGATCTATAAAGAGGCCCATTTAGCCCTCACACTAAGCTATGGCTTTCAACTTGGCTATTTGCAGTAGCAAAAATGATATTTTGGCTTCTAACTGTACTCTATCAGGAGCCCTACCTGGCAATAGGTAACTCCACTCCTGAGAACTTGTCCTAAGGTGCTAACTCCAAACAAGAAACACTCTTAAAAATGTATAGAGGTTCACAACCGTATTAATCATAATAATGAAATACTGCCAACAATCTAAATATCTACCACCACTGGATGTAGAAGTGACTGGTAAATCCACATGGCAGACTTTCATGCAACGGTAAAGAGGATATTTATAAAAACTGTGTCATAGCACGGGAAAATGCTCTTGAAATAACGTTAGAAAGAAATGAAGGTAGAATGAAGTCAAAAATTCTTACCAAGCCCCTACCTGCCTGATTCCTGACTTCCTCTCTGAATTGTTTCCACTATTCCCCAGCTATCCCTGCTTTCATTCCATCTCTTGAAGAAGCCATGCTTCTGTACTCACTGGGTTTTTTGTTCATTTATTTGCCTTTCTCCATCCAGCAGAATGCAAGCCCCGTAAGAGCAAGGACTTTTCTATTTCAATTCCTCCCGTATCCCAGCATTCACAGCAGTGCTTGTGAGCACAGAGCAGGGGCTCCACAAATGTTCATTTGAATGACAAATAAAGACATAAAACAACACAATATAAATGTTTAAAAATGTAAAAATTAAAGAAGGAATGCCGGAAGGCAACCTTAATGATAATGTGATAACTTTAATGTGAAGAAGATCATGCCAAGTGTGTGGGCCATGAAGCCAGGGCTTCGTAAGTGGAGCGAGATGGTGACAGAGCTGAGGAAGGCAGACTTCTGCTCCCAATCCCATTTCAACCACAGCAGTGCTACTCTTCCCAGATTTCTACACTGGGCTTCCATCCAAAATTTTGTTGGTAAGCTGGGACGAAGTGAGAGAGTGGCATGGACATATATACACTACCAAATGTAAAACAGATAGCTAGTGGGAAGCAGCCGCATAGCACAGGGAGATCAGCTCAGTGCTTTGTGACCACCTAGAGGGGTGGCATAGGGAGGGTGGGAGGGAGACAAAAGAGGGAGGAGATATGGGGATATATGTACACGTATAGCTGATTCACTTTGTTATACAGCAGAAACTAACACACCATTGTAAAGCAATTATAATCCATTAAAGATGTAAAAAAAAAAAAAAGAAAGGGTTTTGTGGCTTAAAAATGCTTGAAAATAGTACTATTAGTGCTTTATCAGTGTGAGGGTACTGTTTTAGATGTGGGGACCAGGAAAGAAAAATCAATTAGTTGGATATAAGCAATATAAAGGGAACTAATTATGAAGGGGAAATTTGGAAGAAAAGAGATCTTTTAGGTTCAAAAAACCACAATAAACGTTCCTAAAATAAAGGCATGGTAGGAGCTAGAAATTACTAGAAAACAGAGCAAAACAAAACAAAAAACAAAAGAACCAAATCATATTCACACACGTAATCCAAACTGAAAGCTTTACAATATGCATTTGCGAGTAAGATGTACTACCTAAAACTCAGTTTGCCATACCTGGCCAGAGTCTCCAGTACAATATTCGGTAATATCACACCCATTCACAGCATCCCGACATTCATACCCTCGCGGCTGAAACTGCAAATCAAAACTCAATATTAGGAACCAGTATTAATTAATATTTCAAAGAGTTAACATTCTTATATTCACCAACAATCATGACATCCTTTCATAACCACCGCCAAACTCTTTCTATGAATCAGCAAGATAGTTCCAGGATAGAGATAATGCCCAAATACCACTCTGTGTAGTAAATATGAATCATTAACCAAGGCATTACATGGTCAGATTTCAAAATCCACTATCTCAGAGTATTATTTTTGGAAAACATTGTGATGACAATTATGCAAAGAAGAAACACTGGTGTGGCTTAAGACAAAAGAACAAGACACTGAAATATAAACATTTGGGATCTCTCTGAAGACTGATATGCACACCCAACCTGCACTGATTTACCAACTAGCTTGGATATTAGTCTTGCTTTAGCTAAATATACACAATCAGATTTCAATTAATTCATGTGAATTTCCTTCAGTGATGCCAGTGAATGCCTACTGAATACAAGGCATTTTGTTTCTCTGGGTGGTGGGTGGGTAAAAGATGAAGGAAAGAGTCCATCATCTTCAAGCAATTTATAATCTCGTTGGGGACATAAGCAAGTACAAACTAAGCTAGAATCGCCTAGATTACCACATGCATAATATCCCTTTGGTGTTGGATAAAATTAAATCATATACTTTTATGGTTTTGAAGAATATTAGAGATTTTATAGATGAGAAAAAGGAAAATTTTAAAAACGTTTTTTTAAAAAATTAACCAGAGGTCTCTAAAGATGGAAGTAACTGTGTGTCCACGCATACACGAGTTGTGCATATACACATATAAACATACATACATATATTACTTCCTTATCTAGCTTTCTTGCCTTTATAAGGGATTTTAAATATCAAATATAAAAATATGAGCACTAGGTTTTCTGCTCAGGGTCTAAAATAAATTAGGATGAGTTTTAAAGAAAAACGTTATAAGTAGGGCTTATTAGAAAAAGACCACAAGAATTGTCCCTCTTCTATTCAACTATTTAATTTGGTTTTCACTCATGATAGTAGAGCAATTCTCAATGTTTATTTTGGAAGGATTATAGATATATTTTCTTAGGGAGGTACCAGAGACTAGGATGGTTGGTAGTGAATCATAGTAAAGATAATCGTTGTAACCCACAGAATTTGGATAGATTTATTGATTCTACAAAATCGCCAGGCTAATATGCACAGTGTCGATCAACAAGTGTGTGACAAGTTGTACAAATACTCAATGTACACAGTGAGATATCTGGCTAATATGTCAACGATAAGAAGGATGAAACTGTCAGAGAACTCACAAGACATGAGGTATTGTTACAGCAGGGCCCGTCGCTGCAGTGGGCCCCATTGGAGAGAGAGCATTTCTTACAGCACAATCCATAGCATTCCTAGAGAAAATATTTCACGTGAGTAAGTGAGGAAACCTACCCACTGGTCAGTCAACACTCTCTCCACATGTAACTTATGCGTAATCCACGTGAGGAGATGTATATCATAGTAAGCAAATCTTTTAGGAAAGAATGAACCACTTTAAGCAATGACAGATTCCGTCCGGCTATACTTCTCAGCAAAGTACGATCTTCTAAGAAGGGGCTTCTCTACCAAAAAGTAAGCTTATTTTTTAGCAGGCGCCCAACCCTTGGTTAGCTCTGTTATATTCTTAACACTCAATCTAGTTTTACAAAGACAAAAATAATATACAAAACAGAAAGAATTTTCATGAGTTAGTAAAACTTGTCTGAGATGAATATGAGCTATGAATTTTTAAGAGATACGAATTTGATTAGAAGAATCCATTAGGTTTCTTCAGACAGAGCCAATGATTAATTCTAACGTGTCTGAGCTAGGATTAAGCATTGATGAGAGAGCTCAGAAATAAAGGCAGTAAGACCACAATGAATGATGGGGCAGACTTCCCACTAACGCTATTCTTCTGCACTCTGGGTAGATGTGCTGAAGGTAGAAAAGATCTCTTATACCCACCACATGGATTCCACAATCACACTCCTCCCCAGCTTCCACATATCCATTTCCACATTCTGTGGGCTCAAATAGCTGAAAGAGATTAGAAAGATAAAGGGAAACCATTTTAATTTACCACAGAAAATCAACACTCCAATCAGGCTACATACATGGCCCTATAATCAGCTATCATGTGGTATTCTTCTATGATCTGTTGTTATGGCATCTTACAAATGTGTCTGTGTGAGAATCACTGTTAATTTATTAATAACACTTCCAAAAAACATATTTTAAATGGGGTAATATCTCTTGGAGGATTCTCCGGTAGTGGGCTCCAGAGATGACCTCTACCATTAGAGCTACTTTTCAGAGAAATAAGCTGTCAAGAGGAATAGATCACTTTTCATATTTGCTAATGGAGCTAAAATGCACTGCTAAAATAAGACTCACAGATACCTAATTTGTTGACTTATAACCAGGCAGCTGAGAAGATACAAAAACTGTCAAGAAGATAAAAATGCTTCATTCACAGCTAAATGTGATATATGCCATCAAGTAAATGCAAATAAACTTAGGGGAAAAAAATGTTGCTGGAAATCCATGCCCATCATTCTCAGTGAAAAGAAATCTGCACTGTCTGAATCATATTAAGTAAATGTGCAGACATATGCACAGATGTATAGAAATTTCTCAATCATTCCTGGAGCCATGGGAGAGTCAAATTTCTAGAATAATCCACCCTACTGGTGCTATGAACTTGCCTGCCAAATAAACTGTATTACAGACCAGTTGTTGAGGCAGCTGATTATTTATAAGAAACATTCCTATTTCCCATCACCTGGGGCAAGACTTTTCTGTGTGTATCTACTATAGTCAGGTGAAGATTAGAACAGGACATCCCAACCCAAATGCTCAGAGCCATATCTGTGACAGGGAGCAGTACACACCCAAGGAACAGCTGCCTTCCACTGAGTCCACCAAAGAAAGATCTGCTCCTCCTTCCACTTCCAGGAAAGGAAAATTGTTATAAGGAGCAAGGAAGTTTTCCACAATACTTGGGTGGGACTTCCCTATGGGAAAACCCAATGACTAAAATCAACAGTCCTCATCTCCGTGATATTTTGATCAGCAGGGAGGAGAAAATGGAAAAGGGAAAGGCAGACTGGAACATGAGTAGGGCTTTATATCAGGACTCCCATGCAACCCACTGTTCGATTTCATTCTTAGGACTCTTCTTCCATCCTGAGACAGGTCACTATCACAAACCATATGGCAAACATGGCAGTTGAGAAGGTTCCCAGAGCACAGAAAAGATGCACTTAGATAATGTGAAAATAACTCATAAAACCTGCATCCATCCATCCATTGACTACAACACTTGGAAGAAAGTCAGTTCTTTCACACATACATATAAATTATTCCACTGTAATCCATAGCAGCTTTTAAAAAATTATTCTATATATGTTGTTTAAAAAGAAAGAATTCCATATTCACTAATTTTTAAAATTGAAGATGTATATGTATTTTTATTTAGTTTCCACATTATCCGAATAATTTGCTTTCTACTCACAGGCAATTTCAGAACTCTAATGATGGATCCTTATACACACACTAGAGATCTTAGTATTTTCAAACAACTCAATGTTGTTTCCTCAGGCATGATGCTTATAATTAGCTGGTGAAAAATTAGCCATGTACTTTGCAATTCAGAAATGCCAACAGCTCACATTAATTCATTATTACTCACTGCACCCATTTTAAACACTCTGAAGCTTTCAGATTTCTGTTGCATTGAGATCGACGCCATGAAAAGCAGGGAGCTGAGTTTAATGATGCAAGGTCACTTTCAAATTCCTGTTTCTTTTTCTGCAGCCTTACTGAGATTTTATACAGCTGTCAGGCATTAAAGTATCATCCCTAACTTAGCAGTATCACTTAATTATGGGGATAGGAATAAATTATTCTGACAGTTATCGACATCAGACACTGATTTTTTTTAAAAAAGGCTAACATGATTTCACTGCTCTCTCAATTTGCAGAGTTATTAAACATTTTGTATAGCAATGGACTATATTTGACTTATGATGTAGTATCTTAAAAAGAAATATGAAATGTGCAGTGTTAGAATGTCTATGCCATCTGCTAATTCACATCAATCCTGTCCTTTTGCCTGTTAAGCAACTTCGTTTCTAAACATGTTATTGGTCGACAGTCCCATATCCAAAAGCTCTATAGCCTGTGAGTTTAAGAATTCTGGCTTTGCTGGATTTTAGAAAAGTATGATGCATTTACCCTGTTCTATATAACGGCCCTGAGGGGTCTGGTATACACCCTATAATCAAACACATTAACATTTGTGCAGTAACATTTGTTCACTAAGACTTATGAACACTTACACTATGAGGGATAAATAAAGATTTTCAGTTCAGGATAAGTTTTACCGTCCACTATGTTTTCTGCAAACTCATAAAAAATACTTCCAGTTGTCAGAATTTTTGAATTAAGGAATTGTGGATAAGAGAATATGACATTGTGTATATAAATTTTAATGAAATGCCAATTGACAATGTGGACCTTCCCAAGTAAAGATATGTATATCTCTTCATATATATATATATATATATATATATATATATATATGCCTGTATTGATGGGGTCCATAAATACTTTGGGTCATTTTTTGGCTGGCTGATATTAGTAATGCTTTCTATCTGGGAGAATGGACCACACATACCCCTCCTGCCAAAAAGAAAAAGAAAGTAAGAAAAGCCTAGAAATTAGTTATACCCCTAGAGAAAATGTCAAGGGGAAATAGAATTTTTGTCAGAGAAATGGGCTAAAGTAATGTATCTTAATCTAACCCACTATCTCTTAGCAGCAAGTGAAGACCCCAACATGAAAATTTCAAAGATATTTTAATTGAAGGATTGTCTGTTTGTTTTTTGGAGGGGAGGGCCAAGAGGAGGTACAGCTAGCACTGAAACACCAGAGCTTCAGAACAGTGAAACTATGGTCTTGTAATTCATTTAAACGAGACTTAATCTTTAACGTGATAAAGGCTTTTATAACTAAATATTAATCTGATTGGAAAGAAACCTGCTTTCCAAGCCAAGTATCTGATATTTGGCATAGTTCCATTGTAAAAAAAATTGGAGAAATAATTACACTTTCTAAATTACTAACCTTTGTTGGCCTGTTGAAAAGACAGGCTCCACCCCCTCTGTGTAAAAAGTCTCTATACTCCAAAATGCTGCACTTTGAGAACTTTCTGGAATGGGATACCCTGAGGAAATAAAGAATCAATTATGTAAAAAATTTACCAAAAGCAGTCATCAGAGAAGAAAATTAAACCCTTGAATTAGAAAAAAATCATCACTCTGGATCCAGATGATTCTACACAAACTTTGACAAGGCACTTATGTTCAAACTGCTAAGTAAGTATGTGTGGTAGAGTCTATAAAAATAGAAATTCAAAGAAAATCACAGATTTGGGGGCTAGGTTACAATCTCCTTAGCAGTCAAGTCCCTTTGTGCTCAGGCTTGAAAGAGTTTTTGAAAAGTTCATCCCCAAACTTCATCTAGGCTGTATATTAAAATGTGGTTACTAGCACTGACCTATATACACTACCAAATGTAAAATAGATAGCTAGTGGGAAGCAGTGGCATAGCACAGGGAGATCAGCTCGGTGCTTTGTGACCACCTGGAGGGGTGGGATAGGGAGGGTGGGAGGGAGGCTCAAGAGGGAAGGGATATGGGGATATATGTATACGTATAGCTGATTCACTTTGTTATACAGCAGAAACTAACACAACATTGTAAAGCAATTATACTCTAATAAAGATGTTAAAAAAAAATGTAGTCACTTTTATTTGCTCTGTCTCAGTAAAGATAAGCAGGTTGGTTTTTTTTTTGCCTCTGTCCTGAATAAAAGGAACTTGGGAACCTACTAGATTTTTACTTTGGAGAAGGACGTTGTGAGGGTCAACTGATTAAAGATTATATATCGCAGGCTTCAGCCACACAATTGAGGTAAACAAGGAAACCCTAAAGAGATGTGTTAGACTATATATGTTTTTATGTGTATATACACACAGTCAAAACAGAATTAGGTAATTAGGTAATAGCTCCTTATTCTCAACCTCAAATACTATTTGGTAATATTCATGATTTTGCAGGAATATAGTGAACCTCTTTGTGAGTTAATCAGATTACTATCACTATGTCAGTACATAAGGGAATATTATACATATGGTCAAGGTTAAACTGAGTCATACACATTGATTCCTTGGACATATTTGTCATAGTACTTGATTTGAGAGTACTAGGTCACTTATCTAGGATGCGATCTAATAGATTTATATTTCCTTATGTATGAGGGTAGTGTATGGAAGTAGGTAAAATCTACCATTGTTGACAGTGATCTCTTACAAGAACTATGTAGAAATATATACTTGAGAAAATACAAATTAAGCTTAAATAATTTTATTATATCCTATGGGTAGTCAGTCTAAAAATCTATTTAGAAATTGGAAGTTTAGAAGACAGAAGACCTCTCCCGATAGAACCAGTATTATGAATGGTGTTACCGTTCTGTAGGAGGCCTCAGGGGAGGGGGAGCATGAAAGCTAACGGTTTCAAGTTTAAACTACATTTCTAGAAACATGTGTTCTAAAGTAGCAAGCATAATGGCTGACTCTCTCCTCAAGCCTTCATGCTCACACACCTCTTGTTCCCTGGACGCCTGGTGCACAAATAAGGAAGGGACTCTGTAAAAGTAGGTCAGGGCTTCTGGCAACTGGGGAATCACAGGGAGGGGGCAGGACCAGAAATGGTGATGTGTTGAGCAGATGTCTGGCATGGGCAAAGGAAGTGGGAGAGACACATGAGTGAGGAAACCTCTTCTATCTATTAGGAGTGGGCTCTAGCTTAGGAGGCCTTGTGGCAGTGGCTCCCATGGGGCAGGGGTCCCTGGGAAACAGGGCAATGTTTCTAGGCCTTGGTTCACAGATGCAAAGGCAACCCTCTAGTTTCCAAATTATCCACAATAGGAGACAGGAGTTAGGTGAGCAACTATTCAAATGTCTATCAGTAGAAGACCACCTAGACATGATAAATCTGTCTTAATTTGTTTAAAAAAGCGTTATTGATTATATAAGGAATACAGTACAATTTTATTACAGTAAACATGTCTATTTACGAGTTCCTTAAAATATAAATTGTTGACTAAATTGGTTTTCACTGACAGTTAGACAACCAGCTTTTATCCTAACTGTACTAAAAAATTAATGCATCCACTAAACTTAGACGCATTTGATCATGTGCTTCCTTTAAGGGTTAATAGACGTAGAAGTGGTTACTTTATTTTACTTTTATTACCAACTTTAAATAAAAAATTAAAGTATAAAGTAAACTAGCCATTTCATTTTTTAAAATATCAGATAATGAATTATTGAATTTTTTCTAAGGCTTAGCCTAAAAGACCAGTACCTGAGAGACTGTGTATCTAATTATAGGTAACAATTTCGGTAAAAGGTATATAACAAATGCATGTACAATGAAAATTTACCCCGTCTCCTCCATGATGCAGCCGCCCCAGGATTCTGTGCAGTCACATTCTAGTCCAATGAAACAATAAAAAGCAACAAAAGAAAAGGGAAACAACAAAAGTCACATCTTTAATTTGCATCGCAGCTCTTGAAATAGTTCCTTATTACCAATTCCATGTCAGACAGGTAGTACAGAATGTGAAGTCTCACCAAACAAAACCTATTTCTTTTAAATCAATATTTCTTTTTCCTTTCCAACAGTATAGCTTGCTTCCTAAGATAACAGCTGCAAGAAATAAATTTGTGCCTCTCTTCATTTTTGTAACTCAGAGAATTCAATTAAGTTCCTAGTGCCAATGTTTAATGAAAAGTACCTGGTCTAGAGATTGTAAAGCCTGAGTTCTAGTCTGAGTTCTGTCTGATGAGAGAGTTTCATAGGCAAGTGACTTAGCATTTCTTGGGTCTCAGTGTTTCCACCTCTAAAATGCGAATGCATCTCTCTATCTCCCAGAGTGGTTCTGGGGCTCACATGAGACGGTAGTCTGTGTGCTCTTTTGGAACTACAAAGCTCTACTGCACAAATGCAATGAGTCCTCACTGAAGTCCTGCTAACAGACCACACCGGACGTTAGAGGAGAGAATTCAATTTGCTGGAGCCAAAGCAAGAATCAGCCAGAGACTTGAAGAACACTAAGCTAAAAGGTTCAGCAAAAGAGAGAAATCTAAAATAGAAATGTAAAATCACCTAAATTAAATAACAACCGTAAACTTAACATAGATACCACAGATGGACATATGGATATTGTGACGGGCTGTCCTTTTCATTTATTTTTTCCTATTCTCTTTCCTATGATAGACAAAGATATTTTTAAAGAAAGACTTCCAAATGGATCTTTAAAAATTCAAAGTACAGAACGAATCTACCTAAACAAACAATTCACAAAGGAATAAAGAATTTTAGGAAGGAATTATGCCCAGCATTAGTAATGAAGCCTATTGTTCACCCTACTCCATCATCTGACTCAGCAATATCTCTCAGCTGCCCCCAGCACTGGCCTCTTCCTGGCTCCAGGCTTTTCAAACAAGGACATAAACCTGGTTCTACTCCTTTCTGGTTTTCAGATATTGATGCCAGCCAATGAAACCTGAATCACTTCCTTTAATGTGTACTATGTGTTTCCCTGGGAAAGCAAATACTCTGAGCAAGAAATTAATAGATGAAAGTTTGTGGAGATTTGCTCAATGCCACCAGACTTAATGTACCCATAAAGTGATGACTTAATATGCCCTTCAAGGGAATCAAGACACCCGGGATATATATTTTGCTTCAAGTTTCCATAACACTATGTATTAATGACAATTATTTGATAGTAGTCAAAAAATATAAAATATAGGATAATGTTAAGGTAGATTTTTGTCCTCGTCTTCTTTAGGGAGGCTGTGGTAGAGAGGGGGACCTTTATTCCTAGCGTCTGATATGTTCACTGAGGGGAGTAGATTTCCACTTAATTCCTAGGTAACACATTAGGAGTGAATATCTCAGGTTTTTCTTTCCACAGGATCTCATTGTGTGTGCCCTAGGCACTTTTGCCTTCTGCCACAAAAGAGTGTTAGAAATTATATTTTACTAGTGTATTGATATAAAGAGGAATATAATCCAAGTTGGATTTTATACCGATTTTAAAAGAAGTTAAAAACGTTCAAGGGCCCCCTAAAATTATTGTGGGCCTTCAACACTTCTCCCCCTAGAATCTCAGCCCTGTCTTTCCATCTGCATCTCCTCTGGTTAAAGAGGAGAGTGACACCCAGCAGTCACCAGCTGTGTTTTCCTACTGGATGGGATTTGTGGCTGCTTCTCTTGGCCCTGCCTGCCCAGTAGAGGAGAGTTTTCCTCTATCATCTGCCCCCATGTTTAAAAGGTCCAGGACGGGACTGCCTGTACGGGAACCTTCTCCAATGTTTCTGATGGTACTAGGTGGGTAAGTTTAATTAGAGGTAAGTAGATGGGTAAGCTTAATTAGAGTTTGAGCTCCTTTTAACTCTAGGCCTAAGCTATTTTCTGATCCAACTGTACTTGTGGTGGAGCTTCACTGACATCTTGTGTCTATACTCAACTGGTTAGAATCCAGAGGGTGAGTATTCACCACCACTCACCCCAACATTCTGCAGTGTGAGAAAGAGCTGATCACGCCCTGAGAAAGTATGATTTTATGGACTTTGAAAGGGACATTTCTCCAACCCACACAGATTAAGAATTACCTTAAATAGCTCATCTTATCATTTGTTTAGAGGAAGGAGATACACTACAGTTAAGGTATTATGACTTAGCAATGAAAAATATTTCTTTATTGACCGGACATGCATTATACAGACAGAATGGCACATGAAAGTAAGAAGGTCAATGTACATACTTGGCTTTCTGCTAGAAGGTTCCCATTGGATTCCAAGGTTTTGAGCCAGGCTCTGCGATAATACTTGTGCCACTGCCATTGGAAGACCATACTGTTTTTCAGCGTTGAAAGTGTGTGGGAAACATTTGAGAGAGGGCACAAAGCTAGTTATTATTTCTTAATCGTCACCACATTTCATCTCAGTCCCCTAAGTAGAGCCTCACAGCATCAAAAGACGGCTTACGTTCCTTATCACTTCTTCCTTGCAACTGGGCCCGAGAAGCAGAAAGCCTCTCTTACCATGTGGCATCTCTCAGAACTTGATGTTCTCACATGGAAACATAAAATCATAAAAGGCTGTGCCCCATTTCAATTCATACCAAACCAAGAATAAATTCAACTTACTACAAATCTGTCAAGAGAGGTCTCCACTGAATGATGGCTACTGGGATAACCTGGTATAATAGATTCAGGTACTGACCAAGGTTTAGATTTGGTTGGTTCGACTTTTGGGATGTGTTAAACCTAACATAGGCAGAAGAGCAAATAACTTTTTAAAAAAGTCATAAAAGAAAGATACACAAGCTTATAAGAACTTATCTATAGAGGCCAAGAAATTTCTGGGCCAATCTTTGGTTTGCATCTGCCTGATAAATATGAAAAACTATCATTATGATATGAAACAATACCTCTTTTCTAACACCAAAGACCACTTTGGGTTCTATATACTAATACGAACCACTCATACTATAGTCTCAATGTCATTATCACTCTAAACAGGCCTGAAAAGGGAAGTAAACTAGGCCATGGGGAAGAAAGAGACTAGATGCACAGATAAAGCTCTACTTTAGGCAAATTGATAACATTTACCTCATTCACACCAACTCCCCTTGTGTGAGAACAGACACCTCCAAAGTAACTCAGGCTGCTTCTCTTATAGTGGAATGTCACACGCCTTAGGAAAAATAAGTGTTATTAGGAAACCAATGTAGTGACCATTATATTTCAACTCTCCGTAAATATGTCTTATTGTCCTACATTGAATACCCCAAACCAACCCTCCTTTAGAAAACCAAAAACTGTATTTTAAATACCTTTAAATGTATGTTATCATAAATACCTTTAGATTAATGTTATGTTAAATAATCTCAGTTGAGCAAACATCAGTTGAGCACCTAAGCATCATGCAATGACACAGGAACTGAGGACACAAAGATAAACAGACCACAGTCCTTGACTTTTTTCTAGTAGAGACTATCTAGTAGTTATACAAAATATTGATGATTGTAAATTGGTGATTAAACACTGAGAGAAAAGCAAAGAGTAACAGGTGAGAAGAAAGGAAGGAGGACTTTGGTTGGTTTGATCCCAGGACAGAACCTTAGAGGACTGTCTGAAAACAGCTTAGCCACCGGGGGGGAAGGGAGCAACTTATGATATCAAAAGTGAGCAAAGCACCCTTTTTCCTCAGAGATGAAATGTCAATTTTAGTCAATAGTTCACTTTCACTTTGCTGTACCCCTGAAACTAACACAACATTGTAAACCAACTATACCCCAATAAAAATTAAAAAGAAAAAAAAGATCTAGCAAATGATTTGGTGAAAGTGATGTGTGCAAGCTTTCAGGAAATCTGCTTTAAAGGAGCTAACTCAGCTGGAAGGAGGGCCCTTTCGCAATCCTCCCTCCTTGGCATTCCTGCTGCCTGTGATGAAGGCTGGAGTGTCAGCAGCTGTCTTGAATCATGAGTTGACCCTGAGGATGGAAGGTCTGAAGGTAGAGATGTGCTCTGAAAGTAAACCTCATGACTGTGGAACCACCACTCCAGCACTGGGCAGCCTATTTCTGTGCTTCTTATGTAACAGAGGAATCAACCTCAAACTTGTTCAGGATTGATTTATTGATATATAACCTAACTGATACAATAAAGGGATAAAGATCAACGTCAAACCAAGGGCTGGGGATACGTACGAGATGAGGTGCACAGCATCAGCATGCTGCCTGATACGCTGCCGGTATTTGGAGAATTCGTGGAGCATCTGCACAGGGTTGGTGGTGATGTCAATATGATCCTTCTCAGTCCAGGTCTCTACAGCCACCAGGACAACCCTGGTATTAAGCTGCTCCTTGTAAATCTGAGGGTATACAACAGGACAGGTGCAGGAGGAAAACACTGGGTCAAACATGCACAATCAGTGTTTCAGAGTCAGCGGAAGGACAGGAGGGGGAGGTGAGAGGAGAACACGACGTCAGAATTAGCTCATCAGAGAGAATCTTCTTTCCTTTCTCTTTTCCAAGAGCAAAAAGAAAGAACAATCATACAACTCAGCCTGTCCTACAAAGTTACTTCAATCCCAAATCAGCACCTTTAGCGGCCAGGCATCTCACTAGGGGATCTATACTAGGAGTATCACGATTCTAAAGTCTGGACATAAGTTCAAAACAGGGTTTAGTAAAATCACCCTTCCAAACCTCATAGGAGATGACAGGTTGGAGCCTGATATACTGGTTCTGAGTAAGTGCGATATGACCAGTTACTCCTGCAGGATCGGAACAGATCACTAAATCCTTGGACAAGCCCTAACACCATGGCTGGCTTGCCCTTGGAAGCCTTGTTGTATGAAAAGTAAAATAACAGTGGAAAAGAATCACGATCTGAGGCCAAAAGAGGGAAAAGCAGACTTACATTACCTATGTCACCCTCACCACAGGGTGACATCACTCACAATACTTAAATTGTAATTTTCTGCTCTCTTTTTCTGCTTTTGGCCCAGTAGCTAAATAATTCACACATGTAAGCAATTTTGATGAATGTTGTCATTTTGTCCTATTTTCAAGCTAATTAAGAAAATAATGGATGATCTTAGGACACACTGAGGAAAGGAAATATTATCATGCCTAAATCAACGTGAAGCTATAATGATTTTACAACAGGGAGTGAGTTAACTGTAATGTCTTTTAAAAAAATTAGTTGGTCAGCTTCAGAACCTTGTATGGTAAATCAAAATAAAAATGACCCTTTGCAAGATGTGATTCTGTACAATCATGGTGAAATGACAAACACAGAGATTCTACCAAGTAAACAGCTGGGGCAGAAGGAAAGGTGTGTTTAATATTCTCTTTTTCATATCCACTTATAGTTTTCCTCTGAGAAGACTGACAAGGGCTGAAATTAAAGAAAATTAATAAAGCAGGTGATAACTGGCTTTCAGAATTTCAATCCTAACGCTACATGCTACTCTATTACCCTGCACCCATTTTATACTGCTCAGCTGTGCCTACCAGGTATTATATGTTACGAGTGTTTACATGACTGGAGACTTTTGGACTGTTTAAAAGGCAGAAAAGAAGGCAGTTCTTTAGAGAAAATAAGTATCATTTAGATATTAAGCAATTTATAAAGGTTTTTTTCCCAGTTAAGAGGGAACATACAATAAATATCAGATAAACATACGTTTAGCTGAGCAAAACAGCACTTTACATTAGAATACACAAAATACTATGCTATATTTATGACTAGTCAAATTGAATTATTTATTGGAACATAATGAATAATATTCACATTTATGGATTTCCTATCTAAAGGAAAAAGGAAGAAAATCTTAACCATCATTCTCTGTAACTGACAGAATGAGAGGAGGAAAAAAACTCAATAAGGAAGATTTATAAAGGTCTTTTTAAGAAGATATACATTTTACTGTCTTAGCTTTATTTTGAGACTGAACTTAATTCTGTCATCTAAAAATAAAGTCTGAAGCATTCTTATGGGGACACAAAGAAAATAAATTTGGGTTCTTTAAAAAAATTATTTTTGTATTGCCTGTATCCTCCAAACATAATCCACCTCAATCTATTAGTTCTTCTGCCTTATATTTAAGACGATAAGCTCATCTGATGATTATTAATGAAGTCTCATTTGCCAAGTTTAATTTACACTCTCTTCGGTAGCTAATTTTCTCCAGTATTTTTGTCCTATCTAGACTCTTGTGACAATAATATATAGACATCACTTAGAATCAACATCAATGCATCTTTGGGATCCCAAGAATAACTCAACAGTCCCCTGAAACTCTGATAACACTGCCCTTTGTGAAGCAGACCACTCTATAATTTCTTATTAGCCAGATGAGATAAGGATAGCATTTTTACTTTTGTCTCAGAAAGAACTAAAGCAGCAAGTAAGCAAACAGAGATATAAACCATTCCATCTTGGAAAAAGAGATTCAAGAAAACCAGGATACTTACAGAATCCACAAGGTTGACCACAGACTTTGCAAAGTTGTTTGTATGCGCATGAGAAGAGCGACACTTCTTATACTGGGAGGGGGAAAGATATACCAGTCACTGTCAAACCATAATTTAATGATAAATTTCAAAATTCTGTAAAAACAGAAATCTGACAGCAATAGTAGAAATGGGGATTAAAAATACAGAATTCAGTTTGTGCCGTGTTTGGATATAGTGGTGTTCTTATTTTATTTCTCTGTTAGGCAGGAAAACTATAACTGTCTAAAATACCCATGATGTTCCAGGTAATGGAGACAGCCTAGTGATTCTGAGTGAGAAACTTTACACTTGAGAAGTAAGCTGTTAATTCAGTCTCAATGTCTAACAAATGCAATCCTTTTTTTTTTTTATATTTGTTTGTTTCACGGAAATGAACTTTACCAGTTTATAAAGAGCTTAGATCAAGAAATTTAATCCCAACTGGACACCCTCCTCACTTGAATTCAAGCGCATACAAAGATCAAGAAAATTTCTTAGGCAACACTTCAGATTCAGTCCATGATATGGAATGCATCTGTCGTACATTTTAGTATATTCTTTCAGAAGAATGCCTTCTCCAAACGAAGACTTTTGCTTTTGACGGCTCAGAAGTCAAAACAAAGAAGAGACAAAAAGTAAAACTGAAGTGTGCTGATAGTGTATAGTTGCTTATGGTTATTTACGATCACTTAAGAAAATAAAGTAAATTAATAGAATAATTACATAACATCTGAAGGGCTACAGTTTTAGCAAGGAGTACTGCAATTAATATGGCTTTGAGAGGACATTTAAAAACTAAAGTTTATCACAGGGGGATCATGCCCTCTGCTGAGGAAAAAGAAAAACATCCTCAAAACTACTGAATCAGGTTTGTACCATCTCTTTAAAATTTGACTTCATTTATAATTATAAAAATAATGCATCTTCATAAAGATTAAAAATACTTCCACGTTGGAATATCATGGTGTTCTTTTCTTCTCCTTTGCCCATTTTCACATTATAAATTTGTCAGACCCCCTTCATTTCATTCTCTCTTTAACCCTGTTACAATGTTTTTTAAATGAAGAATATGTCTTAATGCTTATAGATCTGATATATATATTTTTAATAATACTGAGCATACTGACAACCTATGATAAATGTGCAATAACTTAGTATTGTGTTATTAGTAGCATTCATTAATTTATGACTATTTATAATATTTGCAATGGTGTGAATGTTTGTGTGCCCCCAAAATTCATGCTGAAATCCCAGCCCTCAAAATGATGGTATTAGGACATGGGACCTTTGAGTGGTACTTAGGTTATGAGGGTGGAGCCATCATGAATGGGATTAGTGCCTTATAAAAGAGGCTCCAGAGAGATCCTTAGTCCCTTCTATCATGTGAGGACACAGTGAGACATGTTAACAGTTTTTTTTAAACTTAGCATAAAGAAGTTGTTGTAAAGAGCTCAGCATTTTAAGCTGCCTAGCAAATTCCACAAGCTGAAAAACTTCAAAGATATCTTTTAAAATATAGGGTTGGCCAAAAAGTTCATTCGGGTCTTTCTGTAACATCTTACTTTTTGGCCAACACAGTAAAAGCAAAAGTCTCAACATTAAGTCTCTTTGGGGTGATGAAATGTTTTGAAACTAGACAGAGGTAATGATTGCACCATATAGTGAAGGTACGAAATGTCACTGAATTGTACACTTAAAAAAAAAAAAAAGTCCTGACATGAAGAAGCACTTATCACAAAAAGAAAGGGAAAATATTAGCTGACACCTATTCTAATGCAGTGGTGTTACATATCTATTCAAATGAATTTTACTTTGCTTCCGAACATTTATTTGTCCTTTTGGGATATGTCTTTTTGTAGTATAATGGTCATGGAAAACATGACATGTAAGTTAAAAACAATGAGGACCTTAAAAGTCTATTAAAATGTGATGTTTCCCATTTATTTCATATTTATAACTTCCAATTCTCTGATTTTCTTTATTTTGGGCCATGTGGCTTGCAGGATTTTTTAGTTCCCTGACCAAGGATCGAACCTGTGCCCACTGCAGTGGAAGCGCAGAGACCTAACCACTGGACCGCCAGAGAATTACTTCTGGTTTTCTTTTTAGAAAGATCACTCTGCCTGCTGAGGTGAGTGAATTAGAAAGGGTCAAGAATGCATGCAGAGAGACCTGTTGGGAAACTGCTGCAATAGTCCAGGTTAAAAAATAATGAAGGCTGGACATCATTATAGGATGTTGGAAGGTAAGGAAAGAGAAGAAAAAAAGATGACTCCTAGGTTTTGAACTTGAATAGCTGGGGGTGGGGGAGCTGTCATTTAAAATAATGAGAAAGACTGGGGGAGGGCAGTTTAGAACTAGGGAACCAAGTGTTCTGATTTAGAAATGTTAAATGTGAGATGCCTATTCAATACTGAAGTAAAGATGTCAAGTAGGCAGTTGAATATAGAACTATGGAACACAGAAGGCTAGAGTATAAAGTTGAGAGTGATGAATTTAAGTCATGATATATTTTAAAGACTTAAGATGGGAAGTGATCACTTGAGGAAGAGTTATAGAAAGAAAAGAGAGCCCCAAATCAAGCTATGGGGCACTCCCATAACTCTAGAGGCCAGACATAAAAGACTAAGAAGAAATGGCCAGTGAGGTGAGAAAGCTATTGTGTCATAGAAGCTGAAAGATTATGAAAATGTTTCAAACAGGAAAGAGTAATCAACTGTGTCCCATGCTACTGAGAAGGCAAGTACGATAAGGACAAAGAATAACCACTAGATTTATTCACTTGAAATTCCATATAATTGAGTACCTAGGATTTATTAGGGTCTATCATTAGTGTTTCTCCTACAACAAATACTTGCTCCTCACAACTCAGTGAGGTAGGTTTTATTATCCCCATTTTTATAAATGTGGAAAGTGAGGCTCAGAGAGGACAAATAACTTATCCAAGATCACAAAGCTGAAATTCAATGCTTACCCTGGGTTGACATAGGAGATAAAACTTGTTCAGTTAACAAGTCATATAAAATAGTTTATGTATGCTTCTAGTAAATCATGATTATTGATGAGAAACCATAATATGTTGGGTTCCTATAAAATATAGTGGCTTTCAAATAAGGAAAACCAAATTAAATTTAAATTTAAATTAAAAAGTATATGAGCTATCCTTTCATGTTTGCACCTATATACATAAGGATATAGCAACAATGTAAGAAAAACATTTGTTTTTCATGCACTTTAAAATATTTCAACTAATTTTCTAATAGAATAAGGTTTTTAATATTCATATTGAGCTAAATTGGCTCAAAGAAATGTTTGGCAGACCGCTATAAGGCTTTAATTGGCTCACAAATTGGACTCTGCCAGCCTGCTACTAAAATGCTTTATACAAAATTGAGGGATTTTTCTTTTCTAATTGAAAGCTACTGATAATATATGATGCTTGTTCAAAATAAGATATCTGCATTTTTTCAGAAAGGTTACTCTGAATTAAAGCGGTAAGTGTGAATGTAAACGTAGGCAAATGTTTCTACTTTCTTCATGAATGAGAATTAATTTTACAAAGAAAAACGTGAAATCTCCATTTATGATAGAATTTATTTCCACATTTTCCGATCACTGAATATAATTTACATTTAAAGTGACAAATTTGCTTTTCCTGTCTGAATAAACACAATCCTTAAGGTATTTGCTTTTTGAAAAAAATTAAAATTAAAGCTTGACTTTCAACCTGAGGGTGATAGTTATCCAAATAAGTGTGCTGCCTCATCTAGCACAAAGATTATAAAATGAGTACTGTCAGTGGGATGACATTTTAAAATCCAATAGCAAATCTCCAGTTATTAAAGAATAGATGTCAATTATTCTAGTTTAGTTTTACTTTCAACACATGAATTTAAGTACTCTGATCCATGTTCTGATTCATCCCTTCTTTGAAGCATTCAAATTCAAAAACTATCTTCATCTCATATAAAGCACACCTTTAAAAACGAACTTTTCTCAACTCGCAAAAGAAAAAAAATTCTTATAAAATGACACACTTATTTGGGACTATTATGGACTAGAGTGTAACTTGGTCTTAAAGGAAAAGGAATCTATTTAGTTCTATTGCATCGATGCAATATTTATTTAAATAGTAGAAATCTAACAAGGACTTACTGTATAGCACAGGGAACTATATTTAATACCTTGTAATAACCTATAATGGAAAAGAATCTGTGTAACTGTATCACATTGCTGTATAGCTGAAATACTGTAAATCAACTACACTTCAATTAAAAAAAACAATAGAAGTCTTCTTAGGTAATTTCTTTCTACTTTAGGCATTATTATCACTCAATAATAAAGGCTTTCATTTTTTTTTCATTTCCTAACATGTATTCCCTCCAAACTTATCAGTACAAATTACAGGGTTTTATCTGGTTTCAAAGATAGATGTATACATTCCTAGTTCTCACTCATTTTAATAAGAATAATAAAACAAATTACCAAAATTTACCATTAAAAGATTTGGTAGTCTAAATAACATAACTTTATCACAGACTATACGGTATAATATTAGAAATTTTCTATTTACAAAAACAATATTTTAAAGGAGGGCATTATTTTGCTATTCATAAGATAAAGACAAGATTATTTAAATGCTTCCCATTTTAAAAGATTTACAAATAAATTCAAAATATATATAATGTTAAAAAAATTATCATTTCCTATTTGTATAGTTACTGAAATCTGCTCTCTGATTAATGGCTTCATGTATTTTCTTAACAGAGATTTGGTAGAACAAGAGATTTGGAATAACAAGTCATGGGTTGGAGAATTCTTCTATCAATTACCAGCTGTATGTGAATGCACTTTGTGAATTTAAAGGCACTGTATATATCTTAATTATTTTCACTACTTTAAAAGTATATATTGGATGTTGGAAAAAGTTTAACCTTCTAAAGCCATAATTTCACAACATACCACAATGTTAAGGATTGAGAAGTAGCTGGACAAAATCTCAATGTCCCAATCAACAAAAATAATTCAGATGAAAAAATTATCTTGGGGTTTCAAGGAAATTAATGTCCATCAGAAACTCATATTTTAGCCTTCATTATCTAAAACGGCTACCCACCCATTTGGTTTTCCTTCCTATCAGGGAAGATCTGTCCTAAATTGTATGTAATTCTTTTTTTTTAATTGTATGTAATTCCAATAATTCTGGTTTTTACCGACATATCTCAAACAATGTACTTAAAAGCTACTGGTACAGAAAATAAATCTGCATACTATACTCAGAGGTATGCTATTGCATAACTTCATGTTCAGCATAATTGAGCCAGTGCTTGGTAATTAATAGAAAACACCTGTTAAAGTAGAGACTCAAAAGTTTAAATATAAATTAAATCATCATTTTAAAAAATGTATGGTTTCAAGGTCTTTTCTACGATTAGAATTTCACTTTTTCATTTTTGTATGAAACACAACCTTATTCTATAGTCTACTAATCTAATTTTGATTTCCTTAAAGAAAAACAAGGACTTCAAGATATTTGCAAAGCAATCAGAATTTTTGCTGCAATCTTTCACAAGTTTTTCACCTATACCTGACTCTTAGGTATGTCTTAAGAGTCTCACCTTTATAAAGTCTTTCCAGAAACGTAACTTAGTTTTCATAAAGCAAATTACTCTTTGTCTTAGTTTATACAATTTAAAAAATTAAATTATGTAATTACAACAAAAATTACAAGTGGCCTAAACAGTTTGGAAAGTGGGGCAGTGGGTTGCTGGAGCCAGCTCCCACCAGTTCAGGATTCAACTGGATGCATCTTTTCCCAGGTCCTCATTTAGTGACCTCATTTTGGTAGCTTGAAATCAGCCACCGTGGGAGTATTTACACCATGGATATAAACAAACATTATAAATCAAGGCTTTTTTTCAGAGAGCCAGGTATTAAACATTTACCAGCACAGCACAAGTACTGAGTATACAGCTGTCCCTCAGTATCCGAGGGGAATTGGTTTCAGGAGTCCCAAAGATGCCAAAATCCACTGATGCTCAAGAGCCTTATATAATCTGGTGCAGTACATTACAATGGATTCAGTCGGCCATCTGCCTCTGTGGATACAACTGTACTAGCAAATAGCGTACTGACCAAGACCCTTCAGAATGCTCTAGGCTTCAACCAAGATATTTTTTTTAACTCTAATATTTTTTAAATTAATTTTTATTGTAGTATGATTGCTTTAGAATGTTGTGTCAGCCTCCACTGCACAACAAAATGTATCAGCCATACACATACAGATATCCCCTCCCTTTTGGACTTCCCTCCGATTTAGGTTACCACAGAGCACTAGGTGAGTTCCCTGTGCTATACAGCATGTTCCCATCAGTTGTCCATTTTATACATAGTATCAATAATGTATATGTGTCAATCCCAGTCTCCCAATTCCTCCCACCCCACCCCTTTCCCCCTTGGTATCCATACATTTGTTCTCTAAGTCTGTGTCTCTATTTCTGCTTTGCAACTAAGATCATCTATACTATTTTTCTAGATTCCACATATATGTGTTATTAAATGATATTTGCTTTTCTCTTTCTGACTTACTTCACTCTGTATGACACTCTCTAGGTCCATCCACATCTCTACAAATGACCCAATTTCATTCCTTTTTATGGCTGAGTAATATTCCATTGTATATATGTACCACATCTTCTTTATCCATTCCTCTGTCAATGGACATTTAGGTTGCTTCCTGGCTACTGTAAATAATGCTGCTATGAACATTGGTGTGCATGTGTTTTTTTGAATTATGTTTTCTCTGGGTATATGCCTGGCAGTGGGATTGCTGGGTCATATGGTATCAACCAAGATATTTTATAAGGGAAATGGTTAAGCAGAGTATGGTTAAGAAAGTTCCTACTTTATCTTCAAGAGGGGCCAATGGAGGACAATAATTGTTTTCATATGTCTTTTAAGCACTGAATCACGTTTTTTTTTTTTTTTGAATCACGTTTTTGACAGAAGTAAACAAAAGATTATTATTCTTTCTTAAGTAAGCTGTCGGATCTAAAATTCATTGATTCTATATTCTTACCGTTTTGTGATCATTAACAATCATAAGTTCCAAATATTTCATTTCTTCAAACACACCACGAGATGGCTGTGGAAAATAAAAATATGTGGTCAAAATGGTGGTTGATAGAAAATATCTCTGATGCTGACTGTTAAGTGGTAGACTGACTTTGAATTTCAGAAGAACTCTTTGCTGCTCACTTTATGAACATCCTCAAAGAAACCTGGTCAGGGAAATGAAAAAAAAAGTGACTGTAAAGTGTGGGTAAACATGCAAGTATTCGGAAAAGAACTGTATTTAATTATCATTAAAGTATTCATCCAGATAGAGAGAGCTCATGTTGTTTTTATTTGATTTTTATATGTAAAAATATTCTAGAGAAAAATGTTCAGTGTAATTCTGTTAAAATAAATAAATCTCAATTTCTTTGGCATTAAGATACAATAAAAATATTCACATCTACTCAAAACTTCAAAGAAACACTGCACAAAACTTTAATAAGAATAGCACAATACATCTGAAACAGGTACCAATGTAATCATATAGAAACCTTAATTCAGTGGAGTGAAATTCTCATAATAATGTACTAATTCTTAACCACACAACTTCTCAAAGGAACAAATGTTGACAGTTACAATATTCTGAATTCTTCTAAATTTTGATTACTACTAGATAATCCTTTAAGAGCAAGGGCTAAGGATTTTAGCTGTCGTTTGGACTTTTATTTCTTTTTCGTAGTTGGAAGAGTACATGATCATTGATCAGTTGTATTTGATAGGGGAGGGCTGTAGTGAAACATCAGTAGCCTATATAAAACTTATTACCAACTGCATCTTCAAGAGTAAGCAAAAAGAGATCGCTAAGTTAAAAAAAATTGTTTCCATAATCACCATAATACAAAGACAGGCTCATAAAAGACAGGATGATTTGACCTACAACCAAGTTTTTGATGGCTGGTGGTCTAATTTTTTCACAAAAGTACATTCAGCAAAACATTATCTAAAGTGTGCAATTTTCAGTATAATTACTCATTAAGTTATCTAGCAAATTACCATGTAATCTATATGCCATGGAATTAATTTTCGGTTACATAGCATTCACCATGTAATTACTAAACAGTCCCCATCATTACAGCTTTCTAATCTATTATGAAATAGACTAGGAAGATAATTTCAGTTACAAAGCCCTTATACATTTATCAATACATGGGAGCTCTATGACAGTTGTTGATTATATAATTACATGATTTTTATCTAGTAACTATCATGATACTAATGGTCAAAGAGATCTGTTCTGTTCAGAAAAACACATCCAGCTTCAAACTGTGGTATAACTGTTTTTAATTTGAAAAGAAATACAAATAAGCATGATTAGTCAACATTTCAAAACCTAACTCTTCCCCTACTTTTTTGTTAGTAGATTATTTTATATGATAAGTCATACCAGAAAAAAATAAACAAATAGAAAGCCTGCTCTACTTTCAATAGAAAAAATGCACTGCAATTTTCATAAGAAAAATGCTTTGAAAACAGAGCTAAAACAATACATTCTTCAGATGCCTTCAGGGTTCATAGAACATCAAAATCAGTTTATATCACTTACAGGGAAAGCTGAATAAAAAGCACCATGCCCATAAGACTCAAATCATAGGGTATTTTGGTTTTGGGTTTTGTTTGTAAGAGGAAATTGCCCAAATCTAAACCGTTTTAGGTACACTTAGCCACCGTGTGATGACAGGCACACAATTTGAGTGAAAGAGCCCCGCCTACGACTCAATGCCACACTCACATTCACTGCTCTCTTCCTTCTCCTTTTCAACCACTGTAATTCAGATAGGAAGGGCCACTGGTCACTGCTTTCCATACCTGTGCAAAAGAAAAAGAATACCAAAATTTATGTTTGACTGCATTTCAATGGGAGAATGTTTTTAAAATATTATACGAAGGAATAGCAGCACTGATAGCATTTGTCATCTCAAAATCAAAATAAACTAAGGTGAAAAAAGCATGCCAATCATTAAATATTTCACATTTTCATAGTCACAAATATTAATATAATTCAAAGGTATAATTTTCTTCCAAACCTCATGAAAAACTTTACGAGCTATTCAAGACTCCTTGGAATATGCGTATTTCATCTACAACCACCTGACCCTGGATATCTGAAAATTTAGAAGAATTCTACTATGCTTAATTCATTTTAGAATTAAAAATAATGTCTGTCATAAGCTTTTGCATAAATTACTAAAGATTTGGGGTGTTAACATACAGAAGTAACATCACATACTCCAATAATCCAAAAGAAGCTTTTGCCAAATCAGCATGCTTGAGATGCCGCAGGACAAGAGCATAAGACACTACAAGTTGGTTAAAGAGCAGCAAACTTCCAGGAAAATCTAAGGATGAACCTCCCTGTAAATCACTCTGTTAAATCTGGCCACACTCTCCAGTTCCTAACACAGCTTTACTTCTGGGCTTCATATTTCAGTCTTTCCATCAGAAATGACTCTCCATGCTTCATTACATGAAAGCCACAGTTCACTCCACTGCCCACCCACACTGCTCACGCCTGATCTCAAACCTACTCCATTTCCCAACAAGCCTGCATGTCCACTGAGCTCCAAGTCAAGGCTCCTAGTACATAAAATAGAGTGGCTTCCTTAATTAAAACTTACTGAGATTCTTCATTTGCTTAGAATATTGTCCTGCCAAGCTTTTCTCGATTATGTGTGGTCGACCTGTGCTTTTCTGAAACAAAAATAATTGTAGTCAATTAAAAAGCAAGATGTGATCACACCTCTACGGAACAGTGTTAGCACTTTCTCTAATATCTTTCCTAAAATGGAAACATTTATATGCTGATGTGTTAGTTATCAAAAATGAAAAGTAGACGGTTTATTGAAACTTGAATTTTAAATAAAATAGAGCATCATCCAATTGCCCCAGTTTAGATAAAAGCATAGTTTCATTAGCTACTCTTAAACCTTGGCTTTCTTCAAAGCCATGAATAGGAAATTCACAAGAAAAAAACACAAATGGGCAATGAATATATTTTTTAAAAGGTGAATACTACTTGAACACTCCTTCAAAATGCAAATAAAAAGATATACCAATTACTGACATCAAGTTGGCAAAGGTTTAAAAATTATGATAACTCTAGTCAATGATAGTTGCAAGGCAAAACACTTTCACACTGCTGGTAGGAGTAAATTGGTAGCATAGTTCAGAGAGAAATTTAGCAATTCTATCAACAATCTTGAAAATATTCATATCCGTTGCTCTAGATACTACACTTTTAGAAAAGTCTTATTTCCATCACTACTATTAGCTTCCATTACTGAGTGCATAGTATGTGTCAGCCAATTTAATCCTCATAAGAACTCCATACGTGCATATTTTATCCCCATTTTACAAATTAAAATATTGAGGCTCAGAGAGATATATTGTTGAGTTAAAATTATATTACAAAATAATGATCCAATTTAATTTTGAAAATATGGGAACATATCATTGAAACACTGGAAGAATGTACACTGAAAGGTGAGGAGAAGTTATCTCTGGGGGATGGGATGATGTATAATTACTATTTGGCTAAGTATTTGCTTAATTTGCTTTTCCAAATTCCTTACAGTGTTTTATAATCAGAAAAGTTATTTTTAAAAGTGTTCTTAATAGATTACATAAAAGACTTACAATAATGAAAAGTTTTGCTCTTTATTTATTACTTGAGAAATAACATGAATTCTTAATATAAATACTTGATCCATATTACTGGACTTATTATAAAGCATACTAAAATTAATAATAATAAACTAAACATCAAAAATCTAAATTCAGACTTCCCTGGTGGCGCAGTCGTTAAGAATCCGCCTGCCAATGCAGGAGACACAGGTTCGAGCCCTGGACCGGGAAGATTCCACATGCCGCGGAGCAACTAAGCCTGTGCGCCACAACTACTGAAGCCCGTGCACCTGGAGCCCGTGCTCCGCAACAAGAGAAGCCACCGCAATGAGAAGCCCGCGCACCACAACGAAGGGTAGACCCCGCTCGCCGCAACGAAAACCCAACACAGCCTAAATAAATAAATAATTTTTTTTTTTAATGGACTGTATTTTTTAAAAAAATCTAAATTCAAGTAGACTAAACTCTTAATTCTGGTATCAGGTGAAAAGAAAGATACATAGAGTGATGAAACTCACAACTAGCAACATAATTTTAAAAACTAATTTAAAGTTTCAAGCACTGTTCCTTTCCCTCTACCCATGAAGAAAATGAGGATAAATCATTACATGATTCTGTAATCATTACATCATGAATGAAAGTCAGGCAGTAAAAAAGGAAGGCAAAAAAGAAAAGGCATGAAGTATATAACAGTCAGCTCCTAAAGAATATGATTATGGGTTTAACAATGCAAAACCAATGCTTTAAACATTATGATAATAACAGTTTATAAATCTCTTCAAGAGTTTAATAGACATAGTCACATATATTTATTAATTCATCAAATGTGTAAAATTGTCCTACTAGGGATGTAATGAAAAATTATCTCATTTTACCTATTTAAAAACTCAAGGCTTAGGGAGTTGTTATTTTGGGTTTTTTGTTTTGTTCTTTGTTTCTGTTTTTGTTTTGTTTTGTTTTGTTTTAGATTCACAGGGCCATTAATCAATGCCAGAAATCAAAGTCAGTTTTTTGCTGTATGAGTCAAATAATTTTGCTGTGTACAGGTTATCTACCTACAATTGGAGTAGGGGAAAAATATTTTACTTAATCAAAATGTCTTTATCTAGGTGGGATGGTCTTCATTATCTGGTAATTTTTATAATTACTAGTTGAAAAATACTACTGGTTTATTCAAACATAAAACATTGAAAACTTAATGACTTTTCTGCCTCAAATTTGAGATTACCCCATATTCATACATACACAGCAACATAAGGAAAATAAACGTTTGTCAACTGTTCTTGTCAATAGCCTGAATGACTGTTTCCTGTCTCAAAATTATTTTGTCTACATTTGCAATCTCTAAAGATTAAAAAAAAAACATTTTCTGCTCCCCATCAATGATTGCAATATCCTGACTCTATCACTTTCAAAATATTCTTTTCCCATTAGCAGTTCTTTTCACTGATATGACTCCCCTACTGTTACCTCTTAGTGCCTTCACCTCCTACCATTCTCCCCTGTCTGCTCCTCTCCAACCTAGTTGGGTTCCTCACAGTTCCTAGAACACACTGGGAATACTCCTGCCTCAGGGCCTTTGCATTTGCTCTTCTCCTGCAATACTTTTCCAGCCCCCTAATTTCCTGACGGTCTTCATTCAAAACTCACCACCTCATTGTGTGTTAAAATATAAATTTTAACTCTCCTCTCCACTTTCCTGGCTTCATTTTTTCTCCTTAGCATGCACTATCTAACATACCATATGCAATTACTTATTCACCTATTTATTCCTGTCTCTGCCCCTGTAGATTACAAGCCCTACTAGGCTCAGGCTCTGTGTCTATTTTGTTCCCCACTGTATACCCAGCGCCTAAAATACTACCCAGTATGTAGAAAGCCTTCATTACAATATTTTTTAATATATATATATTAAATATTAAATTTGGTTGCCTTCTATTAGTGAGCAATATGATTAGAGTACATGATTTACTTTTTTTCCAGTTTTATTGAGATCTTATTGAAATATAGCATTGGGTAAGTTTAAAGTGTACAACATAATGATTTGATATATGTATATATTACACAATGATCACCACAGTAAGTTTAGCTAACATCCATCACCTCACATAGTTACACATTTTTTTCTTGTGATGAGAACTTTTAAAATCTATTCTCTTAGCAGCTTTCAAATATACAATACTGTATTGTTAACGATAGTTACATGTTGTACATTACATCCCCAGAATTTATCTTATAACTGGAAGTTTGACCTTTTGACAACCTTCACTCATTTCCCCCACTGGCCTCTGGTAACCACTAATCTATTCTCTGTTTACATGAGTTCAGTTTTTTTAGATTCCACATGTAAGTGAAATTATACAGTATTTGTTTTTCCCTGGCTGATTTATTTCACTCAGCATAATGCCTTCTTGATTTCTTATCTAGGTTGCTGGCCTATACATGACTCCTAACATTATTTTCTCCCCTATCTCAAAAGAAAACTAATATTGTATAATGTAATCATAGTTCAACCCACAGATTTCCCCACTGAAGATTCTTAGACTCACAAAAGTTATGTACTTGCTTGCAGTCATACAGTTATCTAAAGACCGTGAGAATAAAAGCTAGCTTAAAGGAAAACAAGGTGGTCAGTACAAAATAAAGCATCCTCTCTGCTCTTTCAGTAGACTGGGAAGAACTGGTCTTAGCTTCAGAAAACCTAGGTTTGATGCCTCTTACCATGCCTTACTGGCATGTGGCCTGGGATGTGTAACTTAAGCTTCAAAACTCATGGTATCAGTCCAAGTGTGAAATAAGGTGCTATAGATAAATGCACTTTGAAATCTACCGGATTGTCTCTTTATTGCTCAAAAACAAAGATGCTGGAAAAGTAAGGAAAAGGAAACCATAAGGAAACTGATGTCACAGTCAGACTCATCTCATCATGAACCAGCTCAGACTCACCTCATCATGAACCAGCTCCAGTGGTTCTATCATATACACGAAGGTATTATCTTCAAACATACCACTATGAAAAGAAACCACAGGAGGAGACAGTTAACAAATATAGCACACATAGTATGTCTTTAAAAATAAAGAGTGTATCTGAATAAATACCTTAATCCTGTCCCAAATCAAATTCACATACCTGCATGGAATCACACTGTGGTCCCAGCACTGCACTAGACAGCATATAGGCTACAGAGAGTGTAAAAAGTGTACACCAAGAGCATACACATTGTACCTGGCATAATTAGTTTTTGAAATTAAATGGACAGATAAGAAGATTAAACTGGGATAGAACTATTCATGCTGTTCCAGTATCTCAAGTTATTATTACAGAACCATGTACAACTAGCACAAATTTGTTATGCAAATCCAATATCATCTGTGAGAAAATAGGTTCTTCATGTATAAGAAAAAGCTAAAACCATCTGATTCTGAAGAGGCAAACAGAAGTATCTTTATGCTTGCAAATTGCGAATTTCCATTAAGACTCTGTGTTGAAAATCACATTTAATTTTGAGAGACACAGGATTTTTTATAAAGTGTGGAGACAGGATTTTCAAGATCCCTTTCATCACATGGCCACAACAGACCTTTACATGAAGTGTTACTGTGTTCGAGTCTAAAAGGCACCTACAGGGGCTTCCCTGGTGGCGCAGTGGTTGAGAATCTGCCTGCCAATGCAGGGGAAACGGGTTCGAGCCCTGGTCTGGGAAGATCCCACATGCCACGGAGCAACTGGGCCCGTGAGCCACAACTACTGAGCCTGCGCGTCTGGAGCCTGTGCTCCGCAATAAGAGAGGCCGCGATAGTGAGAGGCCCCTGCACCGCGATGAAGAATGGCCCCCGCTCGCCGCAACTAGAGAAAGCCCTCGCACAGAAACGAAGACCCAACACAGCCAAAAATAAATAAATAAAATTTAAAAAATAAATAAATAAAATAAAAGTCACCTACAGATGTTTTTTAAGAGCCTGCCTGAAAGCCGAAGCATGGGCTCCTCTCTTTCGAACCCCACCCTTGCCTGGCCACCTCCTGCTTATCCTTAGGTTACACTGAGTGATAGTTCCTCTGGGGGATACCTCTGGGAAACCTTTCTGGACTAGGGTCGGTCATCCCAAAAGTCCCTGTCCTTCCCCTTCACAGTACCCACCAAAATGGCAATTAAATAATAATCTGTATAATCATTTGTTTAATCTCTAAATCACTGGCAAACTCTATGTGTTAAGAGAGCAGGGACTTTGCCTTCCTTGTTCATGACTCCACATCCACTCTCTAACCCAGGACTGGTACAGAAGAGTCACTAAAATAACTATGAAAGACAAGATGCAAAGGGTGAATGGATGAAACCAAGTTCATTCTCCCAATGACAGTCCCACATACTGAAGTCCATTGCAGGTCGACAGAGCCACCCTGGAGTCCTTGATACCTCTGATGTTTCCATGGTAATAACAGTGCTCTCCACCCTGCAATGCAGAAGAAGATTTCATTGATAAATTATGCTTTCTCCATCACGATTCACTCTTTGGGATGATTCTGTAAAGCAAAAAAGAAAGGCAAGGATGATCCTAGAAACTCCTCCTATTTGATAGGAAATCTCAAAGAGCACTAGGCAATTTTTCAACTTTTCATAAGAAGCAGGTGTATATTCAATGTAACGAAGGAGAAAAGCCTTTAACAGAGGAATAAGACACCAATGCAACTGGAACAACTTATATACCTTTCCTAAGCATGTGAGGGAGTAGACACTTACCAGACATTGTTAGGGAATAAAGTCTTCTACATCACTGAGGAGAGGCCCCCAAAGGGGCTGTTTAGAATCATTTTTTTATGGAAAACTACACAAAGCTTGGGGATTTGCTTTCTTACCTTTTAAAATCAGTCTTTTAATTTTTTTAGAAATAATATATGAACTTAGTTTTCAAAGGCAAATAGTAACTGCGAGGACTGTTTTAAAAAACACAGCAGTTTCCTGTCGCTTTCTCTCACCACCGACACATTTTTAACACTTTTAGCTGTTTCTTCTGTTGTTTACCAACGTATTTCTGAATGGAATATTTATACTTTTATGTCCTGATTTATCTCACTTTAGAGATTACCTTCCTAATATAGAATCTTGAAATCCCCTCTCGCCCCCCAGACATTCCAACACACATCACAGGCTTTTGGTTAAATTGATATTTAGTGTTTGTATTATGACTATGCACATATTGTTCATAGCTGTGCCACTCTGATTACATTGTCTTTTTTGCTCCATTTTAAATTTTTTCGAGAACTTTTATTTTCTTCTTTGCTTTTTCATGTATTTAGCACGTACATAGACCCTATTATCTAAAACATTATCTACAACTCTTCTAGTATGGTCAAGCACATCAGGTAATTTATCACATCCATTTTGTTCCCGGAGACACCCCTCTTGCTTCACCCTCCTGCTGGGCCTGATGCACAGCTACTTTACAGGACTTGTCTGTAGCACCATCCTGGGAACTCCTTTGTCCCCTTTCTGTATTGAATCCTAGATCCCATGTCTTCTCCATTCATGGTCCCCTTTCCTGGAGGTATACATCCCCTGGTAATTTGCTGAAAAAGTGTTTGTAGAAGATAAATTTGATGAGAACTTGCATGTTTGAAAACCCCTTTTTCTATCTTCACACTAGATTGATCTTGTGGGTGGGTAGAGAATTCTAGATTGGAAATTATTTTCTCTCAGCATTTCAAAGGCATTGTGCACAGGCTTAAAGCTTCTAATGTTGCTGTTGAGAACTGGAAATTATTCTAATTGTTGACATTGTCTATACAATCTATTTTTCCCCTTTCAAGAAGACTGTAGGAAATTCTATTCACACCCATTTTCACGAAATCTCAGGATGTGCCTCAGTGGGGACTTTGCTCACTGATTGCACTGGGCACTCTGTGGCACCTTTGAATCAAGAAAATGCACTCTACCCAATATTCTGTAATAATCTATATGGGAAAAGAATCTGAAAAAGAATGGATATACGTATAATATATGTAACTGAATCACTTTGCTGTACACCGGAAAGTAACACAACATTGTAAATCAACTATAGTCCAATATAAAATAAAAATTAAAAAAAAACAAAACCTCAGACTCCTCATGAAACGTATTTGAGCCTGTGGCAGTGCAGGTAATAAATAATATATCCATTAAAATATTTTAAAAAAGAAAATGCATGCACTTCAGTTCTGGGAAACTTCTATTATTTCTCTGATAACCCCCCTCGTTTCCATTTTTCTCTACAAGCTGAGCTCTTCTACCAGAGTAGAGAAGGAATGGCTGCCTATCTATCTGGGGTAGGGAGTAGATCAGGAATTTAGTACCTTCTCCATGTAGACTTTCAACCAATCTTTCTGTTTTCTGGCACCTTCCATTCCTGGGGCTTTCTGGGTGCAGGGACACAAGTTGGCTTTGTTCTGCTTGGTTTTGTCCCAGTGGAACTTAGCAAAGCCAGAAAAAACTCAAACCTAAGACAATTACTCCTCATCCGTCTGCTTTCTATCACCTACAATTTTATGGACACCTCTGGTCAACTGTCTTCTCTTCTCTTGTCTTTATCCTTGTGAGTTTACATCCTTTTTAAAATTCCTTAACTGTTATTTGAGTGGGTTATTACCAGGAAATTGAGATAAATATAAGTACTGAATCCACATTGCCTAACCAGAAGCTTCCTATTTGTTTTCTTTTATTTATTTATTTTATATTGAAGTATAGTTGACTTACAATGTTGTGTTAGTTTCAGGTGTATTGCAAAGGGATTCAGTTATACATATATATATATCTCATTTTTTTTCAGATTCTTTTCCCATATAGGTAATTACAAAATATTGACTATAGTTCCCTGTGCTATACAGCAGGTCCTTGTCGGTTACCTATTTTATATATAGTAGTGTGTATATGTTAATCACAAATTCCTTAAAGAGAATACTGACTTTGACTTTTTATTAATGATTTACATTCATCTTGATCACTGCTTATTAAACTGTATTACAATAGCCTCAGAGGCTATTTAAGTGCCTAAAGGGATTCACCCACACATCAAATGACCACTCCCCAACCAACTCAGTTTGTTTCCTTTTAGTAACTATAATACACAGTTTCAATGTTGGTTTCTAAAATTGGTATTATAATATTTTTACTATTTTGTAAAGGATTGCTTTTCCATTCTCAAAGAGCAACTCTATATATAAATATTCACTTCTATATAATATGTCAAGTTCTATTTGCATTTTCAACTCTGGAACTTATAAGCACAAATGGTATCACACATTTCAGTAATTTGAGAATCCAGGTCAATACTCGCCAATTAAATTTCAGACTCTTCCCATGATTCTAAAAACAACCATAGGTAACTGTAAATTCCATGAAACCAGTTATTTAGCACTTTGTGTCACACCAAAAGGCTATCTTAAGTCAGGTGATTGTTAGAAGTACACAGCAAACACTGTCATATTTACTTGACCTTTCTAAGAAAAGCTCTGTTTTTTAGATTTTCCTACAAACAATCTTTTTCCCCCCAGAAAATATTTCCAAGTCCTTTCTTAGATTTTAGTTTCATTCACTTGCTGAAGGTTGATGCTCTCTCAGTATAAAGGTCATTGGTACCTGTTTTAACTAAGGCAGAATATTATCTGAAGGGAACTGTTTGGTTCACTGTATATCTGGATGTGGATCACCATATTTTCTGGACTTTAAATGATATTTGTGGTAACATCTAATCCCTGATGTTTGTCATCATAAGAAAGCTTTAATATCTAAATTGTGGAATTATATTAAGCACTCTAAGCAATTTGGCAGGTTCTAATTTAGTGTTAGTATTAGTAGCATTAGAGGATTTTCTGAGTTTCTTATTGCTAAATTTATACCAAGTTTCTGAGAAAGCATTACCAGAAAAATACTGTTTGGCAACTCTCCAGATTATGCAGCATTTTGTTAACACCACTACAAAGTAACATCTTCGGGTATTTCATATTAAATAAATCCCCGTTAAGAAGACGTATTCCCTCTTGGATATCAGGATGACAGGAGCGGGTCACTGCAGAGGGGCCCCTTGCAGAGGGCCTCGTTAACGAAGACACTGAGTAGTCAGCTCTGGGGGTGCCTCCACCCAAGGAGCTAGCCATCTGGAACCCTCACTGTCTCACTGTAACTGCTATCTCTATGCACAAATAGGAAGACACTCACAATGTGCTAAAAGGCTCTGCCAAAGACAGCAAAAAGCCAAACTAAATCCCACAACTTCAGGCTCCAGTGTTTCTTTCTCCAATCAGGAAGGCCTCAGATAGTTCAAGAGTGCTGGCCAGACCCTTCGAGATCACCACTTATGAGTGGATCACAGATCTGTGACTAGGTAAACAGCAGGCAGGAGAACCAAAAAGGGCTCATTCAGCACATGACACAAGTCTATGTGTGCCTCCATGGGCATCAGCATTTTCAGATTAAAAACTGTCAGTCAGTTACTTATATTCAACAAAAATGGAACATCTAATAAATGAAGATTACTGGGTAGTCAAAGGAACTTAAAAATCCTAGTAAGCATGCTCCCCAACTTTCTCAGCCCACCACTTCCACATAAAATCCCACAAGCCAGATAATGCTCGAACAACCCCATTGGAAACCATCAGGCAACACCCGCAAATAATGAAACACCGAAGTCATGTGCATCCTTTAACACATTTCCTAATCAGATGTGTAACAGCTCTGTGAGTCTAGTGATAACTTGGCAAGGGAAAAAAAAAGATTTGGCTCCCTGGTATTATTGACTGAATGACAGGAATGATTTGATTCTACTCACTTTATTTTTTTCACTTTTTTTGTTCTTTTTTTAAAATTGGAATATAGTTGACTTACAATGTTGTGTTAGTTTCAGGTGTACAGCAAAGTGATTCAGTTTATCTATCTATCTATCTATATTCTTTTTTAGATTCTTGTACATTATAGGTTATTACAAGATATTGAGTATAGTTCCTTGTGCTACAATATAGTAGGTCCTTGTTGGTTATCTATTTTATATACAGTAGTATGTATATTTTAACCCCATACTCCTAATTAATCCCTCCCCCACCTTCCCCTTTGATTTTACTCATTTTAAATAGAACCTATTGGAAACAGAATCTATCATTTCAATATAATTTATTTTAAAATTGCCCCACCTTTGTGTCTGTTTAATTATCTCATCTGCTTCAGTAAAGTTCAATCAGCCAATTCTTATTATCTTCATTGCTTAAGAAACCCTCATAAACCTGGGCATTCATGGTGACCAGGAACTGATGTTTTCAATCAACTCCTGTACATCTGGATAAACATTTGAAAAGAAACTCCACAGGCCACATCTCACAAGTGTGTATATTATGATATTCCAGGTTCTGAATATGGTAATTAAAAACTCTGACACTACACTCAAGTGATTATTCTATATGCATATCTTTAAATACTTCAAACTTGTCAACCAGCATGATATATCAATCTATTTAATAAATCATTGGGCTGGTTGCAAAAAAAGAAATAAGTTTTTAATAATCTATGGGCTTCCTTGGTAGCACAGTGGTTAAGAATCCACCTGCCAATGCAGGGGACACAGATTCGAGCCCTGGTCCAGGAAGAGCCCACATGCCGCGGAGCAACTAAGCCCATGCACCACAACTACTAAACCTGCGTGCCACAACTACTGAAGCCTGCGCTCCACCACAACAGAAGCCACCGTAATGAGAAGTCCGTGCACTGCAACTAAGAGTAGCCCCCGCTCACCACAACTAGAGAAAGCCCACGCGCATCAACGAAGACCCAGTGCAGCCAAAAATAAATAAATAAAAATTTTTAAAAATCTATAATGGGACACATGTACCTGAATTTGAATACTACAGAATAAGGATACAAAAAAATATTTCAGAGAATTGGACAACTTGAGAGCAAAACACCAGTTTAATTATTTACCTTCATTAAACTCAAGGGGAAAAACATGTTCAGGTATGAGAACAGTTTGGCTGTACTATATATATTTTAATGCTATATATATTTTTAATAGTTCACACAAATCATATTATTCAAATTTAAAATAGCTTTGTGAGGAGCCAGTGTGGTCTGCTCTCTTGATTTCCTGGGGAATTTTTTTAGCCTCCCAGTCAGGAGCTTTGCCCGCAGAAGCCCATTCCCTCTGACAACAATCCCTGCCAAGAAGCCTTCATGGACGAAGTGAGCTTGAGCTGAACCATGGTAATGATTTAATATGGAAAGCATAAAAAACATTCTAGGAGGTAGACGTGATTAAAATGACAAAAGAACAAAGGCGAGAATAGAATATAGAACCCACAAGGACAGGGATTTTTATCTGCTTGGTTCACTAATGCACATCCAGCCCCTAGATCAGTGACTAGATCAGAGTGAGTGAAATCAATATCTGTTTAATAGATAAATAAGAATGGCTTCTTCATGAGTCCAAGTGACAAGACCAATCTGAAAGGACCAGAGGATTTACGTTTGTTGAGACAGTGGGTAGATAAACTCCCATTACCTACCTGAGAAGTTTTTTATTTTGAGATGCTCTTTTATAGAGTATAATTCAGTGGTTTTTAGTATATTAAAACAGGGCTGTGTAACAATCACCACTTTCTAATTCCAGGATATTTTCATCACCTCAAAAGGAAATCCTTTGCCCATTAGCAGTCATTCCCCATTCCTCCTTATACCTCCCTAACCTCCCCCAGGCCCTGGCAACCACTAATGTACTTTCAGTCTCTATGAATTTCCCTACTCTGGACATTTCAAATAAATGGAACCACGTAATATGTGGTCCTTTGCAACTAATTTCTTTCACTTAGCGTAATGTTTATAAGATTCATCCATGTTGTAGCATGTATCAATCAGTACTTCATTCCTTTTTATAGCTGAAAAATAGACCACATTTTGTTTATTTATTCACCAACTGATGGACATTTGGTTTGTTTCCATTTTTTTGCTATTATGAATAACACTGCTATAAACATCCATGTACAAATTTTTTCTTGGACATACATTTTCAATGCACTTGGATATATACCGAGATGTAGAATTGCTGGGTCACAAGATAATTCTATGTTTAATTTTTTGAGGAACTGCCAAACTCTTTTCCAAAGCAGATCCACCATTTTCCATTCCCATCAACAGTATATGAGGGCTCCAGTTCTCCAGATCCTTGCCTGCACTTGCTATTGTCCATGTTTTTGGTTACAGCCATCCTAGAGGGTGTGAAGTGGTACCCATCCAAGTTTAAAATCAAATGAGGGAGTGACAAAGGTGAAATAGGGATCAAAATATCACCTTCAGTTTTAGTGTTGCTACATTGGAGGAGAGGATCAGCTGAGAATCCAGTGGGCCTACTAATGCTGCCCCCTAAGTTAGCCAGACTTACCCACCAAGGGACAGACAACATGGGATAACCAACACCCTCCCCCAACCCACCCACACCCACAAGGGCTGCCACTGCACAACTGAGAACAAGTAGAGGAAATGTGCTCTTCCTGTAGGGAGGTGGATCTCACCCAAAAAAGGGAGGAAAGGACTATGTAGCCGTGCCCAGCTCCTTCCCATCAGTTAAGTCGCTCTTCTTTCCCTGGGCAAGAGGGAGCAAGGGGTCAGGAAGAAGCCAGGGTGAGAAAATAGAGCTGGGAAAGGACGATTTCCCCACCCCATAAGGATGAAGAGTAATAAAGGGAAGTAGGGACAGAAGTACTGTATCTATCTATTCAGTCTTACACTGTTGGCCAGGTGGCAGTTCTTTTCATAAGAAGAGAAACCAAAGTATTAGTAAGCATTTAAAGTTAATGGTTCACCTAAAAGGGATTTAATAGAAATACATAAAATTTGAAAACAACTATTATACCATCATACTGATGCCTAACTCCTGTAGAAGAACTGACACACTAAAAATTAGCTTATTTTTAATAGGTTCATCAACGAAGTTGACCAACAAATCAACAGAGTTGTTTTGTCACATACTCAGTGCAAAGCACTGTGCTAGGAACTCTAACAAAAGCTATTGCTCTGTTGGTGCAGAAGGAAAGTTCTTCCACGTGCGTTTACTAATACCTGGCACCTATTCTATACTGCCTACTTAACCTGTTGATCTCTCCAGTTCCTGTATTTGCTTCACAAGGAAAGAAGCCCATTTAGCCCACTTTCGTCCAATAAAAGTAAAAGCCTAAGACTTTAGCCTCTTCTTAACTAGAAGTGGGAACTAGGTAGGGGCTTCATAGTTGTGATATGGGAAGACCTAGACAGGTTCCTCCAAAGTGTGGTTCATCATTTTGTTCGACTCTAATTCCCAGAATATTTTAAACGTCCACATTTAGATTTCACTTCAAAGCCAAGTAGCTTATTAGTGATTCTGTTCCTCCCTAGTCATGTGAATAATGGTGTGTGTGTGTGTGCGCGTGCACGCGCATGTACTTTTGTCTAAATAGTTTGAGATCTTTGGAAGAAAGGTTGCACGGGTGTAAAAACAGGTTTATTTAATCTAGCCATTCTTACATACTGATTTTCTTTTCTGGTACTTGATACAAAGATTTTCTTAAACAACATGGAAGGCAATGTGAAGTTCAAAAACATGCTTTTAAAAATGTGTATGTAATGGTAGTAGGAGCATGAATTTATACAAACTTTCAGAAAAAAAAAACTGTCAATATGTAGCAAAAGCCTTAAAACTATACCAACTCTTTAACCCAGAAAATTCCATTCTCAAAATTAATCCTTAATCAATTATTAAAGAAGTGTTCAAAATGTATCTGGAAGGCCTTTCCTTAAAGTTATTTGTACAGTGAAAGAGTAGAAGCAATCTAAATGTCTATCACTATGGGATTAAACAAGTTATAGCAAATGAATTGGAAACAATATGATACATTTTTTAAAAATAAAAGTTTAGAAGAATTTTTAATGCATGCTAAAATGTTTATAATATTGTTAGCTTAAAAAATTCTCCCACAAGATAATGTGTACCATATCATCTCAGGTTTTGGAGTGTTTGTATAGATACATACACATAAAAAACAGACTGTTACCATTCATTCATTACATATAAAGCAAGTAAGTTTGGGTATATAAACTGTTTGGAGAAAATGGGTCATAAATATGAAAAAAGCAATGAATACAAAAACAAACTGCAATGAACACTTCTTTTGTCAGAGTTAAAATACCCTTTGTTTTAAGTTTTAGTTACAACTGTTGCAAGATTTGACGTGTCTTATTCATGATAAGGCCTCCATTTGGGACCTCAAATGACCTCTGAAGGCCAATTAGCTATTTCATTTCCTTAAAAAAAAAAAGACCTTCTTAGTGAGAAGTTTGGATCAGGTTACCGCAGCCTGCAAAGGTGGTTCATTTGCTGAGTCTGTAAAGGTCTCATGCAATCTTCTCTTCTCCAGACTCATGATTCAGCATCTGCAGTGCTCACAGCACTGGTACAGCTGACACAAGCTTTGTTTCGTACAAATGCCAGGCAGCACTGTTCCCGTGCTTGATTTAGCATTTCTGTTCACTTTCCACAGCATTAACTTTTAGGGAGATTCAACAACCCCCCAGATGCAGCCTAAGGTGAGAACTGACAGACTAGTAAGAATAATATATGGAAGTTCTTAATCTAGGGCATAAAATTCAAAGGTTTGGAACGCACATCGAACTACAAACGTCCCAACTGTTAGTTGGACAGTTATAAATCCTGAGAAATGCCATGACCCCTGGGCAGTAATCTCAGTTCACACCACCTATGAATACTTGTTGAGAGGTTATCAGACTGACAAGCCCAGGTCTCCACACTGTGCAACCCAACAAACCCACACATGAAAAGTCCACTTCTGTGCCAGTGCTCATTAGCAATCAAAGAAAAAACCCAGTAATGTTTCCCCCCTTCTTTTGTTTCCCTGTTTGTGTCCCATTCCCATGGCACCCATGGACACCGCTTAGGCTCAATGGCACTCTGTGGCCTTCTTACAAATCAGAGTCTCTGGATGCAGCCATTCCAGGGATTTTCACCCTGACTGGTGGAGATCAACTGTGTTCCTTACATACAAGTAATCTCACTCTCTTGTTTTAATCTAAACCCACTTTTCCTTATTGATCTTCCAGGAAGAGAACAGTTAACCTCCAAATGAAGGAAATCAAGCACCCCACTGCATTTATATTACAATGCTTGGTGGTCTTGAGAAGGCTTATGTGTCCTCTTTCCACTTCAATTTCTTCCTTTGAGCAACAGGAATAATAATACCCACCTCAGAGAATTGTTGTGAAGATGGAGAGGGAGAATGTTCCCGACATCTTCCTTTCCCCATCTGTCCTCTGTCCTTCTTGGGTACCAAAGTCCCTTGGACTAAACAGTCACTCTAACAGCCCACCCAGTCTGGTCATTCAATTTCTCTGCCCATAAGCCTAGTGCTGCCATGGAACTGGAGAGCTCTTGATACCGTTCACTTACGCAAGATACTGTATGTATAACCAAAACAATGATCATTTCTTTATTGGCTGGAGTCTCTAATGTTATCTCAAACATTTTAAAATTTTAATCAATTTCTCCTAAACTTATTTTAAATTTAAAAATAATAGCCTTGTATAAGAGGCCAGAGGATTTTAGTGAGATAGACAACAAAACAATGAAGTGTGCAATGAACAGTTCTATGATTAAGTATATTTATACTACAGGATGTCCATATGCTATTGACCATACCTTAGAGTACTGTGGTTTCCCATTTTCGTAGTGAATCTCCACATAATCAGAAGACAGCAAACCACTACAAAGGAAAGAAAATAGAGTGATTTCCACATCTGAGACACTTGGAGGTTTAAAAATAACCAGCTCAATAAATGGATGTGAGAGCCTTGTAAAGCACAAAGGGCTCCGGTCCACAGTAAGGACAGAACAGGTTATCATCAAGAGTCTCAAATGTTAACCAGCAACAAATCATTCCTCCGTCTGTTAAAAAAGATAAAATACAAATAATTTAAAGATGAACTCCTTTTATACACACATTCATCATTTGATTGATATATTAATATGGAACAAAGAAAAAGGCAGGTAACGGGAGAAGACAGGCTCTATATAAATCCCACAATTACGCTCTAAACAATTGGGATCTCAAAACAATCTTTGAGGAAGAGCACAGAGAAAAGACCAGATAGAAAATATTTCAGGCTTTTCAAGCCACAGGGTCTCTATAACAACTACTCAACTCTGCTGTTTTATCATATAAGTAGCCACAGGCAGTGCGGTTATGTTCCAACAACACCTCATTTAGGGACACTGAAATCTGAATTTCACATAATTTTCACCAGTCAGGAAATTTTTCTTCTTTAATTTTTTTCAACCATTTGAAAGTGTAAAAAACATTCTTAGCTTGAGGTCTGTACAAAAACAGGAATGCTGGATTTGGCCCACGGGCCATAGTTTGCTAACTCCTGGAATAAAGAATAACAGTTAAGAATATAGATTGTGAAGTCGGAGTGGGGTTTAAAACCTAGCCCAGCTCCTTGTTAGTAGTGTGACTGTGGGCAAGTTACCCAACTCAGCCTTTACATGAGTCTCATGGAGACAACAAAGAGTGTGAATCTCATACACACCAAGAGGATTAAATGAAAGCATGCACATGAGAACTCAGCGCTGAGTATGTGCCCAGTAACGGGCATTGCGGCTGTCACTATTTTTAACTCAGCTTCTTCCAACACATTTCTCCCTATACAATGTGGGAAATAAGAAATATGTGCCTCCGAGGCAGCTCTGGATTGTTAGGACATCCGGGGTCCTGTCTGGGCTCTGCCACTAGAAATAATGATTATAAGAGATCACTCACATTGACTGAACACTTACTACATCCCAGCCACTGTTCTAAGGACTATAAAGGTAGAACTCATTTAACCCTAATGGTAACTGAAGGACAACAGTAGGTTCTACAATGAGCTGGATGTGTGCCCTGCATTTAGGCCTCCATCTCCTCTTCTGCAAAAGGGTTGGAGCAGACGATGCCTCAGGTCCCTCTCGCTCTGACATTCTATTTTCTATAATTCTGCCTAGTAGTAGGTTTTCTTATTAGGAAAACTTGCCACTGCTTCTTTAACAGAAGGATGGGAGGACCCAATGATTTCACATCATTTTGAGAGCTGCACCCGATGTGGCTCTAAAATGACCCAGTGCGGAGGGCTGGAGGAGGCTTGGAGCCAGTCAACAGAATAACTGGGAGCCACGTGTGTGCCTGGTCCAGCCTGGCTTCCTGTGTGAGGAAAAGGACAACCTTTACATGGAAATAAAGCAGGTGGTTGTACCTTGGACAGGTTTTCCTACTGAAATGACTAATCAAATGTGTGTCTACTGATGATTCTACATTTGAAATAAATTATGGTACGTCTACTCATTCCCTTTTCAAAATCTCAATAATAGTAAAAGTAATGAGAGTTCTTAGCTCTCTAGACTTGAGAATACCTGAGAAGATACAGAAACGTCTTTCAGTTCTAGTTAATGAAGTCAGCACTGCGAATGTACGTAAACAGGGTTGTTGCTGGCAACATTTCTCTGAGGAATCTTTCTGCAACACCAAGAGGCAGGGAGGTGGCACTAACTGCATTTTAATTACCTCTCTCTACAGGTAATTCATTATTTTCAAAGTTCTCAACCACACCATCACTGGAGCATGTCTAACAGTTGAAAACAAGGTTATTTTAGACCCCAACTTTTGTTTGTAATTACAAAAGCAGATAAAAACATTCTAACCATTAACCACCAAATGGATAAAGGTCACTTTAATTATCGTATTTCTCTCTTTTCAAGGGCCTTTTCCCCACCATGGACATACCTATATCTAATATCTCACGCATTTGAGAATCTTTTTTTTTTTAACTTATTTATTTTATTTTATTTATTTTTGGCTGCGTTGGGTCCCACACAGGCTTTCTCTAGTAGTGGCGAGCGGGGGCTACTCTTCGTTGCGGTGCGCAGGCTTCTCATTGCAGTGTCTTCTCTTGTTGCAGAGCACAGGCTCTAGGCACATGGGCTTCAGTAGTTGTGGTGCGTGGGCTTCAGTAGTTGTGGCTCGCGGGCTCTAGAGCACAGGCTCAGTAGTTGTGGCGCAAGGGCTTAGTTGCTCCGTGGCATGCGGGATCTTCCCAGACCAGGGCTCGAACCCGTGTTCCCTGCATTGGCAGGTGGATTCTTAACCACTGTGCCACCAGGGAAGCCCTGAGAATCTTAAAGAAGAAAAATAGCTACTTTTCTAGGACAGACAGAGATAGACATAAGACCATATCTTCCCTTTCACAGAGACACTCTACTCTCCCACCTCCTATAAATAGCACCGCATCCCCATTTGCACCATCCTTCCCTCCTGTCTGACCATTCTTCCCTTAAAACTGTTTCTTTCACTTATCACAGTGTCCCCAGCACCTGGCATAACGTCTAGTGCATAGCAGATGCTTAATCAACATTTGCTGAGTGAGCAAACATCTTCCAACATCCACTATACACCAGGCCCATACCATGTGCTGGGAAGTGGGGATGAAGAATGCAACTCTTGGGGCTTCCCTGGTGGCGCAGTGGTTGAGAGTCTGCCTGCCAATGCAGGGGACATGGGTTCGAGCCCTGGTCTGGGAAGATCCCACATGCCGCGGAGCAACTGGGCCCGTGAGCCACAATTGCTGAGCCTGCGCGTCTGGAGCCTGTGCTCCGCAACAGGAGAGGCCGCGATGGTGAGGGGCCCGTGCACGGCGATGAAGAGTGGCCCCCGCTTGCCACAACTAGAGAGAGCCCTCGCACAGAAACGAAGACCCAACACAGCCATAAATAAATAAGTAAAATTAAAAAAAAAAAAAAAAGTAAAAAAAAAAAAAGAATGCAACTCTCTGAAACCAAAACTAAGCAAATCAGTACAAATGTATGAGATTCGCCATCTCATCCTAGAATATTATTTGTAATCTTCCTGAAAGTGAATTAATGTCAACTGAAATGTAATCTAATTACAAAAATCTTAACATAATTTTGAAATGAGACTTTTCAGTGAGGGGCAAGTAACACTGGAAAGGAAGAACTGAATAGCTAATTGTGTGGTGGTGTGTCTCCAGCTCCACCCTGCAGAAAAGGAACAGGTCATCTGTATCTCTGTAGGCCTGAAGATGAGTTGTCTGGCAATCTCCACCTGCAGATGTTCTCCAAGGCCCTTCCTCCACCTCTGCTCTCTGTAGTTTCCCTAGTAGAACTTCCTGTTGGAAATACAATGTTCTAACATGCCAATACTGATCTATTTAGCAATTATGGTCCCGAGTATAAACAGTCATTGTACCTTCTTGATCAGCCAGTTGGGTGTTTGGTTCTGAGTTGTCTGATAACTTGGGGGGACTGATGAAAAGGAATTTCTGAACATTCTAAGTTCTGAAATAAACATCCTTTTTCTAGTCATTTAAGTTACAGAAAAGCTATACACCCAGCTACTACAGTCCTTCTCATGCAGGTTATCTGGTGAAAGAGAGGTGGCCTTGGGAAGTAAGGAGATAAATGTAGGATGGAAGTTCAAAGCAAGGTGAAAGAGAGTGGAAGAATTGGAATAAGAAAATTCTCTTTTGATTATTGTTATGGAACCCTCTTGCTCACTGCCTTCATGGTGAATCTATATCACAAAGGTAGTGAAAAGAACTTGAACTAGACAATATGATTTTACTCAGCATATGAAGAACAAGTATAAGCACCTTAATGATGCTGAACTCCAAGAGCAGGAGAATGGCAAGACTATTAAAACATGGCAAATGAGCCAAGAGTCAGATCAATGAAGGGGACTGTGGCAGAAATAATGCTGCATATCCACCAAATCCCATTTCATCTTCCCCTTCCTAGAACAGTAAGACTATATTTCACAGCTTTCAGAGCAGTTAGGTTGGGGTCAAGAGATTGAATTTTGGCTCATGAGATATGGGGGGAAGTAATGTCTATTCTTCCAGTTTGACCATTAAAATCCATGCTTGATTATCCAAGCTCTCTCTTCCCTGGAACCCTGGCAGTCACATGCCTTGGAAGCCACATGCCCTAGATGGCATAGCTACAAGGTGAATGCAGCCTAGGTTCCTACATCCTGACTGGAGAAGAGCTTCCTAGGAAAGCCACTCAAATTGCATTAGACCATAATGTGGGTAAGAGACAAAATATTACAGTGTTAATTCTCAGATTTCATCTTTACTATTGAAACATGGTCTAAATGATTCTAATTCCAGCATCTTTCACAAAAAAAGTTTTAGAAATTTATGTTCAAAGAATTTCAGAGTCATCAGCAAATATACAAAGAGAACTTCTATAAGATCTAGGCATTGGAAAATCACACAAAGAGCGAAGTTTTGCCTATATAAATATTTGTTGGAGTCCTTGAGTTTGAGATTTATGTGTCTAATGAAAGAAGGTACATGAATAGTCAGGTGGTCAAAACTCCAAAAGTTTATATCTTACATTCCTCCAAGGAGGCTCATTATGAAAAAGCCAAGGATCTGAGTAATTGGAAAAGTAACTTACCAAGAATCCCTAGTGCCTGGAAAAGTCATTAACCAAGAAGAGTGAATGACTTCTAGTTTTTTGGAAGATAACTTGAATCCTTTACTTTAAAGAAAGAACTATATGCCTTCTTTCGGACAATCCCGGTCACGGCGAGCTGTGAGTGGGTTAATCAAACAAACTAAATTGTTCAGAATGGGATGACATAGAGAACAGGGCCTTGAGCTCTAAGGAAGACTACTAGGAATGGCAAACATTGGACCACAAGATGTAGTCATCTGCCCTCTTACCAATTTCTGTTGATTAAAGAGTCCAAGGATCTGGCTTGGTAACACATTCATTCATTTAGTGACAACAAATGCTGAGCACTATGGAGATTCTCAACTTCATGGGGCAGCAAGGATGACAGCGTTGGACAACGAAGCACCATGCCTGCCCCCTCTTCCCACTAGAAGCTTCACATTTTTCCTTTTATACACATAACTATTTTAATTCATTAAATAATTACTCTAAGTTGTAAAGAGGAGAGACACAGAATTTAAACTAGTACATTCATACAAGCAGAAGCTTGTAACTTTACTATTATCCTACTGTCCTTACACTGCTTTCCTTTTTGAACACAACAGACTTAAAAAGTAAGATGATTCTTCAACCACCACTTCTCTCAAGTCTTAAGAAAAAGTTAGACTCATCCCACCTAAAATAATTTGTATGCCAAAAGTTATTTCAGCTAGGAAATATACACTCCTTTGAGTGTAGACAATACAGTAAGAGTTTTAAAGCTGTGTTCAAAGATTGTAGACATGGAGAGGTTGAGATTTAAGAGAGTAGAAATGATACGTTAAATGGGTGAAAGTAATTATAGGTTGAATTGAGGCTTGGTGTTAAGTCAAACAAAGATGGTGTGGTAGGCAAGGGCTGGGGAATGTGGGCATATTTCATAGGAACAGAGCCGGAGGTGGAGACTACTCCTAGCACAGGCAGCTTGTAGAGATGTAAGCTTCTTTGAGGGTCACGACAGGAATTTAATGAGTTCCTAAACCACATAGGAGGTTGCAGTACTTTAATGTGTAGGCACTCATAAGTGATGGCCCATGCACCATAATACAGTGAAGAACACTCAAATATAATAAGAATAGGAAACATAGGCAGGGCTGCAAGTTAATAGGTAGGGCAGTAGAGAGAAGAGGAATTAGGGGAGAAATAAGGGATGAACTTGAGGTGATGTAAAAGCTGAGGACCCCCACCTGATCAGCCGATAAGAGGAGCCAATTATGAGTTCCCCTCTGAGGAAGTAGCATCAATAGAGACATTTTTAATTACACAAAAATAAAAGATGTCTAATTTCTCCTCCCCAGCTTTTAAGCCATACCACTTGAAGTGGCTAACACATTCCTAGCATGGCTGCCAGCATCTCTATAAGTATACCAGTAATTTTGAGATTCCTCTATGATAGAATTGTAGTTACTTTCACAAAAATGGGTAATTTTACCCCCATATGTCATGAAACAAAAACAATTTTAAACGCAGGGAAAACTGAATCCAAATAAAGATAGCATATCTTTTGAACACAGTTATGCATAACTGAAATGCTTTGGTGCACCATTTTCAAAGCTAATAATGAATATTATAGTTTGTTGAATATTGCTAATATAGGTTCTTTTCTGATCTGCCCAATATTTATTTATACTATTATCAAACAAGGCTTTACATGCAGTAAAATAGTAGAGAAATAGATATGGATCTATTATCAGTCTTGCCTTCTGGTAACTTTGTCTCGAAGAAAAAAACTCTCCTCCAAGTCTAGTTTTTGCCATCTCCCAGGACAAGAGCTCCCTACTTCTTTCATTTTTCAGTCTATAGAGAAAAAGTGTACATTTGTTTATACAGTGTCCATCCTTCCCAGGTATACATGAAATAGTCAAAAGCGTAAAAAGGAAATGAATGGGAAAACTACCAGAAATAATAAGAATTAAGTAAGATAGCCAGTTATAAGATATATATGCAAAAGCAAAATACATTTCTATGTGCACAAGCAAAAATAACCTAGAAATAATCCAGGGGGAAAGTTTCTACTAACAATGACAACAGTGGCAACAAATGTTATATATGTATTATGCATGCGGATATTTACACATATATGTATAGATGTACGTGTACTCTGTAACATTAATGTAATTCCAAACAAAATCTCAGAAAGTTTGTTTAACTTGATGAAATTATTCTAAAGTTCATCTTAAAGAATAAATGTTTATGACAACGCAAACATGTTTTTCAAAAGAGGAGTAACAATAGGACCTCATATTACTACTACAGTAAATGAAATACAGAGCACTGGCCTGATTAGATGGACAGCCCAAAGGACAGAACAGAAAGTCCAGAGATTCAAGTTCATATAAAAAATGTAACATATGAAAATAATGACATTTTAAATTGGTAAAGAAGAGAATAAATAGGTTTGGGACAAGTGACTAAACATTTTGGGCAAGTTAGATCCCTACATCAGATCTTATACCAAATAATAATATATGCTTTAAAGGAATGTATGTTTTAAAATAAACTTACTATAAAAATATAGTTGAATGTTAGGAAGCAGAGACCATTTTATGCATGATCTTAAACCCAGAAGTAATTTTTAATAACCGATAAAACTACATAATTTTTTTTAAATTTCTATAAGTTAAATTTAAAAATACCATAAACAATTGCAAGGCAAACGAGAAAAAACAAGTATATGAAAAACACAGGGTTGCTATTTTTTGACATAAGGAGCCAAAAACAAATAAAAACAAACAACCCAATAGAACGTAGGCAAAGGACATGGGCAGATGATTCACAAAATATTATGTACAAAATGCAATTCACAGAAAAAAGAAAACAGAAATACTAACGGTGATCAATCATATACAAATCTACAATTGTATTAGTAATAAAACATCTGTAAATTAAAATAGCCATATGAGACCATTTTCCCCCATCAGCTCAGAAAATAAAAAATGAGTAATAGTAGCTAGATCTGGCAAGAGTGTAGAAAAATTGGCACTTCACACATTACTGTGGGGAAAATGAATTAATATGTCTTTCTAGGGGACAATTTACCAATAGCCATCAAGCCCTGAAAGCATGCTCACCTTAAATCCATAAGTTTTTATAATCTTATAAGAGCTACTTATAAAGGTTTCCTGAGGAAATAGCTAGACAAGAGCAAATAAACACACACACACACACACACACACACACACACACACACACACACAGCTATTCTCTGCAGGTGATGTAGATGCGAGTAGGTTTAAATGTGCTTTTACATAACAGATGCTTGGAAACATGGGAAAGATGTTCACATCATTCACTGAAAAAAGCTAATGGAGAATGTTATGATGTTGTCTGGTAACTTTTTAAAAGTATGTTTATACGTGTATATTCACATATAGAAAAAAAATCTGCGAAGATATACACACAAATATAATAGTAGGCTATTGCTTCCTGTAGAACTTTCAAAGGTTTTTATTTTCTTCCTTTTGTTTACCCATAATTCCTAAAGTTTTTACAATGAACATACTTTTGCCTTTTAAAATGAGAAACCACAATACAAGCTATACTTTTTTAAAGGAAGAGAAACATAGCTCTTTAGGAAGGGGATGAATTAATTAACTAATTAATTAATGACTAATTTCAGGCCCAGGAAAAGAAAAGAGTCACAGGCATTGACAACCACCACTAACCTCCCTGGGAGCAGTGGTCAGGCCCGGCTGCCTCCGTCCCCTCACATGGAGGTTGGGGTGAGGACAGAAAAAGAAACAAAATGCAATCCCCACCTCAAGGTGACTATAATCTCACAGCTAAAATAAGACAGGACAGCATGTACCCTAATATCATAAATAGTAAACCATCAAGCTGCCCCAAAGGGAAAATTAATTTCAACTAAGATGATCAGGAAAGCAGGGCCAGGGCAGGTTCAGGACAGAATAGAGACAGGGAAACACAGGCAGGAAAGAGCAGGTCACATAGACAGGAACCAGGGTGTGCAGCCAGGGAGGATATTCAGGGTACGGATAGAAGTCCAGTGGCCAGGGCATAAGTCACGGGCAGATGGTGCTTAAAAGGCAGGATTGGGACCAGGCAGTACACAGATTTAAGCAGAGGAGTTGGAACTTCTGAAGGAAAGGGCACCCTAGGACCAGGAACTCACACTTGGAATTGCTGAGAGTAAGCACTGCATTTGTGTCTTCAGAAGCTGCAAAGTCTTTAGGGCCTGAGGACCGAACACAGATATGGCTCTTTTACTGGGTCAATTAGAGCCATCTGCAAAGTAATTAATATTAGCAGCAGGAGAGAATGGCATGAGACCAGCAAAGACACTAAGAAAAGGCCTTTCCACATGTGAAAACCTGTAGATTTAACTTTCCTTCACTCATTCAATTAATGGCTGAAGACTGGATGAGAAGCAAAAAAAAAAAAAAACAGAAAACAATAAAATAGATGAAGGTTAGATAAAGAAATGATTTTTAACAAAAAGTAAAGATTATTTCATTTTTATTTAAAATTTCCATTTCTTTTTTTATTTGTATTAATGCAGTTAGTTTTATTTTTTAATTTTTTAATTTCTATACAATTTTTAAAGGTTACTTTCCACTTACAGTTATTAAAAATATGGGCTATATTCCCCATGTTGTACAACACATCCTTGAGTCTAGCTTACACCCAATAATGTGTACCTCCCACTCCCACACCCCTATGTTGACCCACCTTCCCACTGGTAACCACTAGTTTGTTCTCTGTATCTGTGAGCCTGCTTCTTTTGTGCTGTATTCACTAGTTTGTTGTATTTTTTAGCTTCCACATATAAGTGATACCATGCAGTATTTGTCTTTGTCTGACTTACTTCGTTAGGATAACGCCCTCCAAGTCTGTCCATGTTGCTGCAAATGGCAAAATTTCTTTAAATGTTTTTACTGTGAATTATAGATATTTGTCCTAAAATTTAGTTATGCAAATACTAGCGTGAACAGCGATTTTATGTTGTTTTAGTAAAGAGTAAGATTTTTGTAGAACAATTACAGTTGTCTTTTGTGTGCTCTCCTCCTCTCTTTTTACCCTACCAAGGAGGAGCCTAACCATTTCTTTCTCTTGTGTTGACACAGTCTGAGCATGTACGGTATCTGCTGGCTGAATTGAGACCCAAGGCCTCCACAGAACCTGCACGGCCCTATAAAGAAAAGGCATTTGACGTTGTCATTTCTCTGCACTGATCAGAAACCAACATTCTGTGCAATCATGAGATCCTTCATACATAGAACACAGGGACCTTTAGAGATGATAACCGTGGTCCTTCTAAATACTAGATATGTTTATGAAATTATCAGAATGTAGCAATTAGAAACATAGCTCTGCAGTAATATCAACCCAGTACAGCAGCTAAGACCACCACATAGCAAGAAGAAGACGAGGAAGGAAAAGGAGAACTTCCTTGTGGTTTCTTCAAGACACTACAAAATTACTCTTATACAAAGTGACACCTATTTTTTAAATTAGCACTATAGAAAAATGATCTTCAAACTTCTGAGCACATTTCATGGCATCGAGAAATTATTCACTGGGCCTTTAATCGTTTAAAAAAAAAGTCATGACTTACCTAATTTCTCTAACCAAAGAGATTTTTTCATTCTTCCCAATTATGTACCATTTCAAAATAATGACAACAGACCTCTGAAAATTATAGAATTTATTGGAAAAACTACCACTAATTTGTAGCTTCTTTGGAAAGGGGATTTCTTCCAACTAGCATGGACTTTCCGATTCAGTATAGTTCATTCAAGTGTTAACAGGCCTTTTTCACTCTGCTCACTGTTATACCCTCAGTCAAGGAAGAATGCCTGAACTAAACAGGCACCCAGGAGCCATTTGTTGGTTGAATTAATGAATGAATAATTAATGAATGAACAGGTAACAGAAATCAGGAGATCCAACTCCTAACCTGACTCTTATTGCTTCTGAGTCCTTCGAGAAGTCCCTAACATTGTGGAACAAGTTTTCTCCCTTACAAAAACCAAGATTGTTGGATTATAGGATCTCTAAGGAAACTTCCAAGTCTAAAATAGTGAATGCATGACTGCCATCATCTCCTACCCTAAAAGTATAGCTGTGCTAAGCTGGGGCTTGGGATTGTTAACACACACATATCATCTATAATATTTGGTACCTGCTTTATCAAATAATCAACTGTCTGTATATTGGGATGACTTCGGGCCAACTTCTCCAGAGTGGTGCTAAAAGAATGGTTGCATTCATGTTCCATATATACTGCAAAGAGCTGCTTTATAATTTTTTTTTCTAATTCTACATATTTCTATGTACCTCAACCAAAAAATAACACCTCAGTTTCCAAGAAGGAAAGTGATAAACTCTTCCTACAGATTAGATTAAAAAAGAACAAAAAACTTTTACATAGAAATTAAACTGAGCCATTATCAAGATCTGCTAAAGCTACATTGTATTAACACCAACCTATTTAAGGGGTGTGTTGAAAATCAGACAACACAATTACAGTACTGTTACTTGATTGCAACTAAAAATAAGTCAAAAACTTAAAATCAACTATCATGCTTTATCATAAAGATATTGAAAACCAAAGAAAACAGGGAAAAATAAGAACTTATCCTGTGTAAGTTGCTTATGATAAGCAAATCTGATGACACCTGATGTCATTTTGAAAGACATGTATACAACAGTGACTACAGCTGTGTAATTTAATCTATTCCAGTTTTATTATATCGTCTGGACATTTTGCATAATACTAAAACTGAATTTTTATCTCTCAAAAGCTACCCAGATCATTAGTTATTTGCACTTGATTCTCTCTTAAAATTCACTTTAAATAATGTATAGACAGACACCTTCCTTCTATTTTAAGAAATATGATGTGCCAGTAATAAAATCAAGTCAGTGGTGGTAGAAAAAAGCAGAACAACAAATCTATAAATCAGAGTTTTAAGACAATTTCTGTAAATGGGCCTTTCCTCCAGCAAGACAACTTTTATTAAATTGTATTAAAATTTTAAGTCCAAGTAGATAATCTTACCCACAGTCACCATTAAAGTGCCTCTCAATGTTTGGAGGAAAAGCAAAGCCTTTATAAGATTCTAGAAGCAGCCAAATCTCAGAGAGACTGACACAGAAAAAAGGAGAAACTATTCTATTTAGGTTCTTTCAGAGAAACTATTTTTAGTTTAATCCTAAAACCAGACATTTTTAGAACCCTGGTGGAAATTCTAACAATTAACTACGTGATCCATAGTGGCAAATTCACTGAGTATCAATAGTATATTCAAGGATCATGAGTACTTAGGGTTGGGGATGATGATGGGGAAGAAGAAAGATCCTAAGTGAACTGATTCACATCCAAGAAAGCCGTACCAAGGTTGGTAATTCATGACAGGGATAGAAAATGGAGTGGATTACCTTCAGAGAAAAATCCAGAAGCTAATAGTCTGGTAGAGTTAAAACTCTGGGCCAAGAGCATATTTAGGAGTTGAAATGCATATAGAGTCTAGAGATCACACCAGCATGTAAACAACAGATAAGCAAATGAGATTCTCCAAACTACCATCCCACAGAAATGGCAGGTACCATGTTGTATCCATAGCTCTTGGTATTGCCACCTACACAGAGGAAGCATCTAATCAAGTTCTGTGGCTGATGAGTCCACAAGCCAGGAAGCTCAGAAGAAACAAAAGACAAGATGGCACGTCACACTTTAGTCAGAGGAATCCTCAGGAACTCGAGGGTCCTACAAGCAGAGCTCAGCCCCCCAGGTAGGCAAGGTGAGGTCAGAGACAGTCCGTGGCAGAAGCAACAAGAAAACTGAGACTCAGGCTACTTTCTGTCTGCCTGGTTTTTTTTTTTAATTAATTAATTTATTTATTTATAATTAATTTATTTTTTAAATTTATTTATTTATTTATTTGGCTACTTTGGGTCTTTGTTGCTGTGCACCGGCTTTCTCTAGTTTCAGTGAGCAGGGGCTACTCTTCATTGCGGTGTGCGGACTTATTGCAGTGGCTTCTCTTGTTGTGGAGCGCAGGCTTCAGTAGTTGTGGCACACAGGCTCAGTAGTTGTGGCTCAAGGGCTCCAGAGCGCAGACTCAGTAATTGTGGCACACGGGCTTAGTTGCTCCGCAGCATGTGGGATCTTCCCAGACCAGGGATCGAATCTGCGTCCCCTGCATTGGCAGGCAGATTCTTAACCACTGCGCTACCAGGGAAGTCCATGTCTCTATCTTTTACAGCTAGGTATCCATGAAGTCAAAAGTCAATCCCAGGTAGTCAGCCCATGAAGAGTGGAAATATATGGCTGAAAGAAGAATTAAGGATGAAAGCAGATGTGATTGTAAGATTACTCTAAGAGCAGTGTTGTTTACTATTTCAACACCTATCTAGAGCTTTATGAAAGGGGTGTGCGTGTGTGTGTGTGTGTGTGTGTGTGTGTGTAATTTCTTAATGGGCTATCCACAACAAACAGTAAGACATGGAAATGCCGCAAGTATATATATCCTCAAGGACCAAGAGTCAACAAGATAAGGAGAAGTTGTGTACTCTCAATATGATAGACCAAGATAGGAAATTTCTAATTCTTCTTTATAACATCAGACGAGGGTATGTTGCATGACAGTCCACTGAATATTTTCATGACATATGTTTGAACCTTTCATGTTACTCTAATTCTAATTTCAGTAAGACAGCATGAATAGCTGAACCCTTTCAAGAGTGTTAATTCTCCTTACAATCTTAAACTAATTTTTCTTTTACAGAATGCAAGAAATAAACATGCATCCACATTTTCTTTATTTTCTTCTGAAAACTCGATTGTGATTATTCATTATTACTATTTTGCTTTTTGTGTGTGTAAAAAAAACCCCAAGTGCTTCCCTGGTGGTGCAGTGGTTGAGAATCCGCCTGCCAATGCAGGGGACACAGGTTCGAGCCCTGGTCTGGGAGGATCCCACATGCCGCGGAGCGACTGGGCCCGTGAGCCACAACTGCTGAGCCTGCGCGTCTGGAGCCTGTGCTCCGCAACAAGAGAGGCCGCGATGGTGAGAGGCCCGCGCACCGCGATGAAGGGTGGCCCCCGCTCGCCGCAACTAGAGAAAGACCTTGCACAGAAACGAAGACCCAACACAGGCAAAAAATAAATTAATTAATTAATTAATTAAAAAAAAAAAAAACCAAACCAAATCTCCTACACAGGCTTTAGGATGAGCAGTTTCCTGGGTGGGGGATGGGATGGAGAAAATGTTTTGGTGAAGGGACACACAGAGAGCTTCTAAGACACTAGCCATGTTCTATTTCAACCCGGATGGTGGGCATTATACGAATATCTATTTTATTATTCTTCTTTAAACTATAAAAATATATTTTCATTCCTTTATGTGTACAGTTTATAATTTTAGTAAAATAAAGAAAAAGGAATCCAAAATATCTATAAGTAATAAAAACAGAAGAGCCTAGTCCAATTCTGACATTGAAAAATTTGAGTATGAGACAACTTGAGCCAGAAATGGCCCAAGGAAAAGGCACCTGGAATTAGAAAGTTATCACGACTAAGACCAGAGGGGAAAAAGACTTTAAAGAACAAGTGGGAGGTGAAAAGCACAGAGAGAAGAAAAGGCAACTTTCTCCTTCTCTAAAAATAGCAGGCTTATTAGGCCACTTTTAGAGCCAGTGTTCACGTGGGAGTCCATTTCTATTAAAAGAATAAAACTTAGAAAGGGAAAAGAAGTTCCTGGAGGATACCAAAGTATGGAAAAGAAAAGTTCAGAAATGTAACAAAATGTAATAGACCAGACAGAATTTGAACTATATATGACTTTATAATCCAAATATTTAACTCTCAGACTAAAGAGCTAAAGGAACAGAAAATGAGAGGGTGAGGCAAAGAAAATCCTTCCACGCACTCATTTTCTGCGGAACTACACTTAAAAAGTGAAGAGTGTGTGTGGTATAAGGTTAAGTAAACCTTATAGAGAGCACTGCCATGGCAAATGACTGCTTTCCAAATAAAGTGGCAAAAGATACCATCCTATACCCTTCACTGAAATACTCAAACTTAAATTTAACTTTAAAAAAATCCTCATTTTCAATCACCAAGACTAACATCGCTGGAAAACATCAATCTCAGTTGTTCTGATAATCATTTACAATCACATTTATGAATTCGTAATGCCAACAGTATCTTCCCGTTCTCACTCCCACATTCTCCTATTGTTTAAAAGACTTATCTGTACACAGGAAGGTGGAATTTATGGATGACAACACCAACAGTGGGTCCGAGAACAAGCAAGACCTGTGTCACAGCTATACGAAGCCCTACTCATGTTACACAATACAAGCCACTTCTAGACGTTTTATGCTCAACAAGATAAAATCTTCTCCAGAGTTCCTATTTTTCATCAAAGACAATGTATTACAGTGTTAGACATTTAAAACATCCAATAATTCTAAAAAAGGTTATTCGAGGAGTGTTTTCACAGGCACGCTCTGAGGGTCAAATAAGTATCTCTATTTTTATACCCAATTTTTTAAATCCTAGGGCCATGTAATGGCACTTAACAGCCTTTTTGGATGACTAAGAATATCTAAAACCAGAGAACAGTTTTGAGATGACTAATAACTTAAATACCCACACTAAACTTCAACCCCAAATCAGAAAGGATGAGTGAAGTAATAACATAATGAGGCTTTTCCCCTTTTTTCCATGCCTCAGGCGCAATCATTCCTATAATTCTTAACTAGAAAAGAATTTTAGTTTGCTTATCCTTTAAGAGGATATTAAACAGCTTGTACAAAAAACTGAAAGATAATTCTCATTTTTTATCCCATAAGCTCAGATAACAAGCATGTGGATATCAGTTCTCTTTAGCTCTTTTATCTGGGTTCTAGGCATTGCATCATTTTCTAAAGTTGCCTAAATTCTACCACAGGTGTCACTGAAACAAACCCCAAACCCCAGTCATTTCCACCTAGTGTTGGATAACTCAGTGAAAGTTCCTAGTTAATAGACCCTCACTGTTACTAAGTCATCCATTCTACAAATTCTACAAATTCACTATAAATCCATTCTACAAATTCACTATAAATACCTAAGAGAAATACATGATGGTCAAAATACTTCCAAAGACTGAAAATGTTCCCCTTCCTTCCCACTTTCCGTCTTAGACTATCATTGATTTTTTTTTCCATGTTCATATTCCTTACAAGGATTACAAACTCCTCATAAATGACAACAGAAGAATAAAAATTAGAGGAACAAAAAACTACTGCATTTCCCTATAAAGAGAAATGGTCCTAATTTCAAGCTACTAGAAACTATGAAGCTAAATACTGGGAAATCTGAGCCAACATACCTCTTCCCAGAATTTGAATAGGTCAGAGCAAAAATTTCATATCCAGCCCAGTTATTCTTCAAGTATAAGATTAATAAATATTTTTAAGCATTCAGGAACTCATGAAATCTATCTTGCACTTATACTCTTCAATTAATTCCGGTCAAGCAAAATACAAATAATCCAGGAAGAATGGAGAAACCATGGTAAAAGGACTCACAGTGGGTGCTGAATCCCTTAAGTAAAGAACGAATGCTTATTATGGAAATTGTGGTTACTGAGCAAAATGCAAATGTTATACACCTTGACGATGTAAAAAGTATTATAACTAACAGGTGAGGAAGGAAAGTGGAAAAAGTATAAGTGTGTTCATTTTACCTTCTTTCAAATATACGATCTAGTTGAAATAAGTCTTTTCTTTTTTTTTTCTTTGATGACTCCAAACAACGTTATTCACAACTTTGGTAAGACATTTTTAGCAAGTAACATTTCTTGTTATGAAGAAATATTCATCTGACTTTCATAAATCTCTTTAATTTCACTTGTTTTCTTTTCTTTTGTTAAATTTAGTATTCATTATATTTGCATTTTGTTAAGTGTAGTCATTTATATTTAAAATATTATTATAATATAACACCATTTTTGCAAACTATCTATCACACCTTCTATCTGTATGCATAGAGAGTTCACGAAATAGAGTGTACAAATAATAGTAATGGTTACTTCTGAATGGTAATTTTTAACTTTTCCTTTGCACTTATTTTGTACTGACTTTAAATTTTATAATGAGCAGTATCATTTGATGAAAACAACAAAATATTTTCATCAGAAAACTGCTTTTGATATAACAGCTACTCTTCTATGTCTCAGAAGTACAAAGATTTCTGACAGTGAAGTGGAAACTAACTGAAACATTCACCATTAGCTGCTTCTCATATGGTAGTTGGGTAACAGCACACCTGTAGCTTCAGTGTGGAGGATTAAGAGGTAACAGGGGAGATCCATCACTTGGGATAGCCATTACTTCATCATGGCAAGCTGCCATTTTAATGAACTCCTGCTTCAGGATGGAAATCAATTAATACAGCTTTGCCAGCAATCTCAGAGAGAAAAGGTGAGAGAATTATCTGCAGGGCTACTAAGGGGCTTTTTTTTTTTTTTTTTTTTGTAGATAACCAATGCATGTTTATTGAAGCAAAGGAGGAAGTACAAGAGGCCCTGGCTATAGGGAACTTTGCTACTTAGAGGGAGAGTTACACTTCTCTAGCTAATTTTCTTTTTTTAACATCTTTATTGGAGTATAATTGCTTTACAATGGTGTGTTAGTTTCTGCAGTATAACAAAGTGAATGAGCTATATGTATACATATATCCCCATATCCCCTCCCTCTTTTGTCTCCCTCCCACCCTCCCTATCCCACCCCTCTAGGCGGTCACAAAGCACTGAGCTGATCTCCCTGTGCTATGCGGCTGCTTCCCACTAGCTATCTGTTTTACATTTGGTAGTGTATATATGTCCATACCACTCTCTCACTTCGTCCCAGCTTACCCTTACCCCTCCCCGTGTCCTCAAGTCCATTCTCTACGTCTGTGTCTTTATTCCTGTCCTGCCCCTAAGTTCATCAGAACCCTTTCTTTTTCTTTTTTTAGATTCCATATATATCTGTAAGCATATGGTATTTGTTTTTCTCTGGAACCTCCATACTTTTCTCCACAGTGGCTGTATCAATTTACATTCCCACCAACAGTGCAAGAGGGTTCCCTTTTCTCCACACCCTCTCCAGCATTTATTGTTTGTAGATTTTTTGATGATGGCCATTCTGACCGGTGTGAGGTGATATACTCACAAAAGGTGCTTTTGTTACAAGTCTATGTTGTCACTGACTTCTCAGAAATAAGACACGATCTTTACTATCAAATACAAAATGCTTACGTCAGCACCTGGAACTTGCTAGTGCCTGCTAACATCTACCTTAATTAAGTGCCATCTAAAAAGCAGAAGGCTTTACTGAGCCCTTTTCTAAGTACTGTTGGGGAAGTAATTTAAAAATGAACTAGGCAATTAAAAAAAAAAGAAATAAGTTATCTTTTTATCTCTTCTTCTCCATTCCCTCCCTACCCTCACCTCCACTGGAAAACAGACCTAGTAATGAAGGAAGCCCAGGCAGGCCGTACCGTGATCACTGCCCTGCAGATCTGTGCTCTATAATCACTGTCTGTTCCCAGCTTACAAAAATAAAGGCTGGAATAAAGTCTACCTGGAAAAAAGGGCACTCCTGAAAAGTTTAAAGACACCCACAAATGTAAAAGCATGTTTGCATTTTTTATATCAGCGAGACCAAACACAAGCATGAAACTATGACTTTAAAATACACAGCACTGGAATTCAGACAAAATATCATTAAGAAAAGTGCATTTTCGAATGAAGCCCTTGGGAAAACTTCATACAGTAAATCCTATCAGGCAAGGATCTGACTGCAACTTGTCATCCAGAACGCCATGACTTTGTCAACTGTCAAAACTTTAAATACACTTTCTTCTTGTTAAAAAAAAAAAATAGCCCTGCCTTTATTTCTAACTATGGCAATGCTGAAAAGCAAGAGTCCTTAAATAGATGTGAATTTCCTTTTATTGCAAGATAATGTATAATCCCACAATATTTTTCAGGTCCCCTGAACACCTTTTTACTTTTTTTAAAAATGATTTCAGCCATCCTATCCTCTTTCATTTATACGTCTAGGTTTAGAGAATCATTAATTTTGACAAATGTCTATCTTTCTGTGTCAAAATACAAGTATGGTTGACTGGAAAACAAAATTTTTCTCATTCCACTTAGACAAAACTAAGGGACATAACGACACATCTGTTAAAGACAAAAAAGTTGTTTTGTCAGTAACAGAGAAGTTAAAAAAATTTTTTCCAGTTGATAATAAAACATAGGAGGCTTTATCCTGCCAACAGCAAACATCTGTAAAAATAAAGAGAGTGGATCTCAACACTAAGACAAAATTCAAATGCAGGTAGCCTGTTTACCTGGAAATGCAAATATAGATTCAAGCTGTAACTGAGGAAAAGTTAGAAAGAGCAAAGGCTGGAAAGTGGAAACATAGGAATATTAAGCTGTATGATAGCTTGTGTTGTGAGTAGGTGAGGTAGCCCTGGAGAAAGAGTCCTGATTGAAGTTCTCTTCTACCTAGCAAAAACACCAACCACTTGGTGAACGTCAGGAACAGAGGCTTCATTTAAGACCATCCATTTCACTTTTCAGCTGAAATTACTACTCTTTGTATCCTCCCTCTCCCTCTTTATTCCCCCCACCATCCTGCCTTCTCTGGGCTCAGCATGTGGTAACGAATCTATTCCTATAAGCTCTTTCCTCTGAAAAACTTGCTCAAATATAACAAAGAATCACCATGTAGATAAAGACCACTGTCTTGTAAAGACTGTAGTGGTGAAAAAGAATGCATGGTTTGTCTACAGTCTTAGTAAGAAATTCAAAACAACCTGGTGACCCCCCTGAGAGTCAGATGTTAATTCAGGGGAAAGAAATGATGCTATCTTGTAAGAGAACTCTAAATGTTAAATCTAACCCTTCTTAATGTAATGATCCATTTTATAAAATGTCAACACACAAGTAAATTGAAGCCAGACGTTCCCAGGAATCAGTGTAAATCTGAGTTGCCCCACAAGATACCCAAACTCTCTCTCTCAAGGAAAGTAAAAAGCTGGGTGAAAATCTAGATTTCCTTACAGCTAAATGGGGTTACCTCTCTAGAGAGAAAATGGAGCTCTAGAGCTAAAATGGGGATTAAATCCCAGGGTTACCACTAACTAACTAGATGTGTGATTTTAACATGCAACACCTGTCTAAAATATGATATAAACAAACTTATCTACAAAACAGAAATAAACTCACAGATATAGAGAACAGACTTGTGGTTGCCAAGGGGGAAGGGGATAGGGGAGGGAAGGATTGGGAGTTTGGGATTAGCAGAAGCAAACTATTATATATATAGGATGGATAAACAACAAGGTCCTACTGTATAGCACAAGGAACTATATTCAACATCTTGTGATAAGCCATAATGGAAAAGAATATGAAAAAGAATATACATATATGTATAAATGAGTCATAAAAGAAATTAACACAACATTGTAAATCAACTATAGTAAATTTTTTTTTAAATGTGCAACATCTAACTTCTCTGTGCCTCAGTTTCACCATCTATAGAGGGTGGGTAATAATGTACCCATCACTTGGGTTATCGTGAAGATTAAATGAGTCAGTTCACATATGACACTCTGAACTGCAGCACACCCTGGAAGTGATCAGCAAGTCATTTATTATTGTCATTTTTGCCTGAATTCCAGTTCCTACTAACTTAGTCTGTCTGGTTTAAAATTTTTATCCCTTTGCTGATAATTCTGGAGGTGAAAACCAGATCTAAACCATTGTTGTTAGAAGCCTTAGTTTGCAAATATATACCCACTTGCAAATTCAGTCACTGGGAGGCTTGGTAGTCCCTTCTTTGTTCTGCAAGCCACCTGGCTCTACCAAGGTCAGGAGAGGAAACTTTATGGGAATCAAGTCTGGTATTTAATACCTCAAAACCTACCTTCTCAGTCCCAGAATCCTCATCAAATTTCTGATACACTCATTCTTTCTTCTACTTTACCTGTGCTATTTAAATAATTTGAAATAGTTAGGTACAGAGTGTACGGTTGAATAATATCATGTATATAATCCATAGTCATATACGTAAGAGCCCTACAGGCAATGCCCTCCATATTGGGAAAGGAGAATGACAAGAGCCAGAAGTTATGGGTCCTGGGACTCAACGTATACCAGGGTCACCTTGGGCAAAACAGCCTATTTTTGAATTTCAGGGTCTTCATCTGTAAGCAGTGAAATTTGGTGCAAACTCTGTGACTCTACAAAGTATGTATCAAATTGATACATACGTTTCTACAGTTATTCTGTTATAAAGTAAAATAATACCCCTTATTTTCCTCAGATTCATGATACTCTTAACCACCTGGAATGTGGCCAGCATACAGGACACAAAGCAAAAAGGCTTACTGAGTCTTTGAAATCACTATTTTAAAGGCAGGGTATCTCTTACACATGGCTAAAGGAGACCTCAAGTCTTTATTCAAGGTTACTAACTCTTACATAAAATGCTAATAATTTTGGTTATTTCTTATTCTGGCTGTAACATATGAAAAACAATAAATTAGTAAGACCTGGGCTAAAATGACAGGTTCACTGAGAGAAAAAGCTACAGCCTACAGCAGGAAACCAGACAGAATACCTATTATATTGCTGGTCAGGCAAGCAAAACAATAACCTTGCATATTGTTCTAAAGTTAAATTACATCTAAAATATATTCTATCAAAGAAACAGGAAGATATGTTACCCATTTTAGAAGAATTCTTTCAAAAATAACTCTTTTTTTAAAGTTTAGCATGCCAAGGAACAAACTTTAGTTATCTGGAAAACCCACTTCGTGTGGAACAATCCATTCCCTAGCAACCTTGTGTAAATGAAGTTTCACAATCTAAGACCTTTAAAAATAGTCTTTTATAGGTTTTAGGTGATGGGAAAAAAATAGGTCAAAATTTACATAGTTTCAGCATACACAATTGTGTAAGTGAAGTGGTCATCATTTTGAATGGTTTTTAAATAGAACCTTACTATAGTTTTCAGTCAAGTACTTCCATGAATAGCAAAATAGAAAATAAGTGACTGTTTAGAAACCCTTACACCAGCCATCAAAAAGGCCAAGACTAAAGTCAAATTATGACAGAATATTTTCAAACGATTCTTAATGGTCAGGAAATAGAAATATGTACTTTACTGAAGGAACTGAACACCCGTTAAGTGTCTACTATATACACTGGTCTCTTTCACAGACGGCAACTTGGTTAGTCCTCCCATCAATTTCAGTTCAGTTTAATAAACTGAGGCTCAGAATAGTTCTGGGATTTCCCCAAGTTGCAGAATCAGAATGCAAATCAAAACATTTAGCTATAAATCTAAAGCATACTTTCCACCATACCACACTACTAATTCACTCATCACACAAATATTGACTGCATCTCTACTGCATGCCAGGCAAGGTTCTAGGTGCTAATGGACCATGTATTCCTTCGTCCCTCTTCCTTTTCTCACCTCTTATCTCCTCTCGTCCAACTTTCAGACAGGTGCCTTTTTATCTCATCTACTGTAAGAAGTCATATACATAAACTTTTCTTCTTATGCCACAGGTACAGGCGCTCTCTTGGCATATGGTATGACCCTTGACTTTAAGTAAATATGAATCCAATTCTACAAAATGAATATGCTTCTCCTTTTAAATTATGCTAGTTTTTCAAATTAACACCATGACAACATCAGACAACACTGTGCACTAGAAGAGTAAAAGTCCGTTTCCCGAAGGATCACAGTGGCCTGACCAAATTCATGAATCCCAAGGGAAGTAATTTATACAGGAGATACTGCTTCACCTCATAAGGTTTAATCTTATACTTCTGAAATCATTAACCAATAAAAACAAGCAAACAGTTTCCCAACATACAGAAAATAACTATGCCTGGAGGGAAAAAAAATCACTTAATCCATCCCACAAATGAATGGGATGATCTACTGAGCATCAGGCCTTGCTTAAGAGTAGACTAGTGCAGCCTTTCTTCAGGGTAACTCTGCAGTACTTCATCAAATTATGTATAAACCTGTCTACAATGTATGATCCGGCATCCTCCTCCTGGGTACATGCACCAGAGAAATTCTTACACAGGTCCATGGGCAATGGGTCCACAGGTCCATTACAACCTGGCTTGTGGTTGTAGAGAGCCGAAGGGAATCTAGACTTCTCCCTTGGGAGAATGGAAGAGTGTTGGACATACTCCATAGGGTACTCTCCAATAGTTAGGTATAATGGACTAGATATACACAGTCACAGGCATAAGTCTTTAAACATTGTGTTGAGTAGCATAACACCATTTATATAAAATAATATTACACGCCCACAAAACTGAAATATATATATATTGATAAGAACATACAAATAAAAGATCATGTAAGATACCTTAAAATGGTTGCCTCATTTGGATAGGGGTGGGGAGAATAAGAAGGCGACTGGAGATAGACCAAAATGAAAACAGCAAACAATACTGGGGCTGTGCCCAGATCAATGACACAGTATATTATGTCATTGTCGTATGTTTTTCCAATACATGAATGAGAAAGATGATTAATGGTCTGGTGTTTGTGTCACACTAACCCTCTGCACCTGAAGTTCATGTGGAAATTAACAAGATATCAGTCATAATCACCAAAACATGCTATTTATAGGTGCTTGACTTCTTTTCTACTGTTCTTCAAAGTCAACGGAAAATACTGATTTTTACCATTAATATTTGTTTTACATGGTAAAGATTCAATTAACAGCATGCTATTGAAAAAGAACATGCTTTAAAAAACAAACTTTATATCCCTTAGCCCAGAGGAAACGTTTTTGCTGGTTCACAGATAACACAGGAGAAAATAACTACAGTTATTTATGAAATCTTTTAACATAAACTCATCAGAAGGTGATCTGTTTTGAATAAAGAGGATGGTCAAACACTTAGCCAATTTAAAGGGCACACCCTTACATACAGGTGCCTGTTATGTGTATACAAAAAGAATTTTCAATCAGATTTGAATGGTAGATATGTTAAGAATAATAAACATAATAAATAATAAATGTAAAAGTATGGTATTTCACACTGACAGTTTTTAGATTATTTTTCTATGCACCACCCTCACTCTCCAAACTAGGGCAAAGGAAGTTAGTGTGTTTTTTATATTATCCTTCCCAGTACAATCAGATCAGATACAGATTAATTTTGGACAACAAATTTGATTTTTGAAATAGCCTAATATTTTCTCCAAAGAAGACACTAAAAACATATTTAGGTTACTGCATTTCGATTCTAACCAGAATGCTGAAATGTTTTATCATATTTCAATGCAATTTTAGAAACAAAACTAAATTATATTTAATACATTGGGTTGTATATCGATTAATGGGTAGTTAGTTATTAACTGCTCTCTTAATAGACTGTATTAAGTTCAGCTCATCTGTAAAACATGTTGAGATAGCAAAAATCTGGCAGAATTCAACCTGAATTGCTTTCGCCTTGCAGAAAGTTCTTACAGACTTCAAAATACCATTTTTTAGACTGCAAAAAGCTCCTGCTGTTTAATGGTACTGAACACTGGCAGGGAGAAACCATAAATGACTTCTTACATGCTTAAAAAATAGTACTTTTCAAATATGTGAAAAATGATCTGCATTCTTACTTTGTATTCTAGGTGAACACCTTATGAACAGAGTCTTGGCTATTTTGGGGGGACAACAGGAACCAATTTCTAGAAAGTGCTGATAATTGAATGAAGTAGACTAATATCTAGTCTCCATGAATGAGTGGATTTTAAATACAAAATCTGAGACCTGGAGGTAAAAAATTTCAGACAGATATTTTTTAAAGGACTTGATAAATCAGCACAGTCTAAGAATCAGCTACCTGAGGCCTGAAGGTGTTCTGGAATACACTAGAAGACTACTCATTGGGGATAAGAAAGGATTTGAGAATCAGCTAGGGAGCTGGACTGCTTGACTTTTAAGAATTTATCTAACCTCAATTTCTCATGATTCAAAGGAAGCTCATAAAAGAAGCTGTAACTTGTTCTTGGAAACAGGAACCAAATACACAAATATACCTGTAATAGTTTTCATTCAGGGATCACAAATAAAGGTGAAAAAAATTTCACCTTCATTGAGGTATAACTGACAAAAGTGTAAGATATTTAAAGTATACAATGTGATGATTTGATATACATATACATCATGAAAACCCTTTTAATCAATTCAGCAGCCTTTGTAAATCCCTCCAACTTCAACGTGGAGATTCAAAAATCATACACTTTAGCCAAATCAAAAGAGGAAGCAAGGTCACCTAGCTCTTAGCCTCTTTTAATTCAAGAAACGAGACCTTTAAAAAGGACATTTATATATTGACTTTTAACTCTCAAAAACACCAGAGTAGGAAATAATGCAATTAAGTCCAGCTCTCAAAAGATAATTTGGATCATGCTTTCTTTAAATAGTAAGAAAACATTTTCTATTTTTAAAAAATAATAAAATAAATATGGGATTGCTACATTCAAAGCCCTAAATCAGAAGTGGAAGATGGCAGAGGGATTAATGGCGACAGGAAAGCATCCCCCAGCTAACCACGGGCTCCTCTCACGGATGAAGGCAGATCAGAGTAGACCTAAGTACATCTAGCTCAAAGACACACACTCTCACGTTCTTGGACTTACCCTGATGCCAAGAGCAAAGCAAGGATAGGACTGACCCTCTGGATTTTGCACAAAGGAGAGGAGAGAGGCACCTAAGCTGCTCTACAAAAAGCATTGCTACAGAGCTGCTACGGAAATTCTACTAAGAAAAACATTTGGATTCCAGAGTCCTGTATCATCCTCTGCTGTGACAGAGATAAGTCTTAGTAACATAAAAGGTTTTGTGTCCTTCTTAAAGGCCAATTTTCATGAATGTAGTAGTATCATCCATTATCATGGCTACCCACCCACACACCTGTGCTACACACATGCTGAGTAACACCTAAGGATTTGTGAGGCTTGTACTTTGAGGGCCATGTAATTTAATTATTATTTACCGGGAAGTGGCCTTCAAAGAAAGAGCCAAAAATATTGGTTTTCTGTTGGCTTTTTATGTAGCTTTACTATAAGACAATGGGGACGATGCTATAAGATACTCTACATCGACATCAGTATCTGATCAACACCACCAGATATTAAGCAAGCCTTATATACTGAACCTTGCAGGAAGAAAGAAAAACATCCTGCATATAAAACAGGAAAAAATTATTTTCAAATAAGTCATGCAATATTTGAATTATAAAAAGTACTTCCAAACAGCATATCTTGAGGAGAACTATACAGTCAAAACAAAGAAGACGCAATATGGGCGTCTTGCTGATGGTGCCGGGTGTAGAAACAGTTTGACGCCTTTAATCCTCAGACCTGGAAACCCTGCCTCAAACTGCTCTTATGAAAAAAGAATAATTAAAAGTGTATTGCAGTTTGCTCATTTTTTATAGTTCACCAAATCAAAAGCGCACAAAGAACCCAGGTATTCAAAGCTGGATGAAAAATGGTAGATGTATTATTTACTTCTGAAAGCACTGCTGTCACTAAATGTTTGCATTCCATCACGAGTACATTAATGATTTCATGGGAACAAGGTTAACTAAACCTCCCCCAAAGAAAAGGGCACAGATGAATTTTTAACCTCAGTAAAATAACAATACTTCATTTTCACAGCCCATAAAACTGCTCCTGACTATTAAAGCTGTATCAGGTAGAGATACTGGTGGGGGAAAAAATGCAAAATAACTACCCTGTATCAACAGCCCATCACTTGTATACATCCAGTGAGCATTCCATATCAAACACTGACTCGCCAGCAAAAATAAATGGGTGCCCAAAAGAATTACTGCCCCCCCACCCATCCAAAAATATTAAACCACTCATTTTTGAATTACTCATCCTTCAAAATTCGGCTCAACCATCCCCTCCTCTGTGTAGCTTTCCCTGATTCCACCCTAGTTTGTGGGCTGCATAAGGAGACTGCATCTTATTCTTCTTTATTTTCCCTTAACCTAGGACAGTGTAGAGGGACGGAGCAGGGGGAGGATGGTCAAGTGCCAGTAGTCACATAAAGAAACCCTTTACCATTGTCTGAATAGCTTTAAAGAGCAAAGCATCTCCTTAGGGTCAAGTACCAGGTCGGTCAGCATTCAATGAATAAATATTAACAGCAATGAGGAAGAGCCTCAGATGCAATTAAGTCTCTAAGAAATTCTACCGATTTATAAGAGACATAGTCTTGTCCTTATGCTGTGAGATCCTTGTTGTCACATAGTTTAATCTGATTTATTACATGTATGAAGTGTTGGGCAAAAAAATAAAGGAAGAAGAAATGAAATGTGCATTCTATAATGTATTAGAGATTTTCGGCCTCTTGTTTGAAAAATATTCCTGTAAGAAAGATAGATAATTTAATTTTAAAATTATTTTTATTGAATTGAAGACTTGAAATTTTTGCAGGAATGGTCACATGAAAAAGCCTGTATAGATTTTGTCTTTAAACACAATCAAAATACTAAAGCACATGGTTATCGTCATGGAAGATGAGTTACAACTGACCACTTAGAACACTTTTATAAACAAATCATAATAAACCATAGTTTGGGTTCTAATATTAGAGATTCTACTCTTACAGTAATTTTAAAAGATTAGGGGAAATGATCCTACATGATGATTCTAGTCTATGAATCATGAAACAATTGGTTCTAGAAAACAACATAATTCTTATTGGCAGCAGATGATGACCAAGAATCTTAATGAGCTCTTTTATCTGATGTCAAACCCTTACTTCATATAGATTTTACAGTACTTAAAGGAAATTTAATAAATTACTGTTTGGGACTAGATTTATGCAAAATATAGGAGTAGTGAAAGCGAAGCGAGATGAAAAAGTCAAGTGATATAAAATTTATGTCTCTATTTATTTATAGCTAAGTTTCACCTTTGTAGAGCTTTTGAAACATAACTTCAATGGGATGGGATTACTTTATTGCTGAAAAACATCTCAACTCTCAAAGGCTTTGACAGTGGGTGACTGTGAATTCTGATGCCAGTTCTGTCACTTACTGCGTGATTCTTTTTTTTTTGAGAGTAGGAAAAAAGACTATTTAATGAATTAAAAGTCAGAACATGGCATAAAATAAACTGCCAGGATAGAGTACATGAAATAATATTCCATTAATTATGAAAACTATACAGAGAATAGCCATCATATCAGAAGCAGGTTGTAAGAAATCTAACCCGTCGGCAGGTCAGCCATGCTTCCCTTGTCTATCATTTCCTCTGTGGAGGTTACATGGGGAGGAACACGGACCATCTTTGTTGGGACAAAATTCGGCTGGATGTACTAAAACAGCAATTACTGTCTATTCAGAGCAAAAAAACAATTTAAGCAGGTGATGAGAAGAATGTAGAATTCATTAACCTTCCTGCCCACAGCTCCTATAGGAGAAAAAAATCCTATTGCTTAAAAGATACAATTTAAAACATAGCAATTGGTGGTACTTTCAGGTGTGTATTTACAAAGCTGCCCCAGACATACCACCCTGCCATGACAAAGTTTCTATTTTTTCTCCAACTTGCTGTGTGATTTTATCAATTTCTCCAAGCCTGCAGAGTCAGTGTTTGATATGGAATGCTCACGGGCTGTATACAAGTGATGGGCTGTTGATACAGGGTAGTTACTGCCTCATCTCTCTTGCCTACCTTTCAGGCCCTCACACTCTCTGACCCTCAAACCTTTGGCCAACTCTTACACTTTAGGTCTGGGCTTAGACATTTAGTTCCATAAACTTTAGCTTCCTATTCAATGCCACCCCTCCTACGGGAGATAAAAGCTTCCTCAATTTTCCCCACCACGGCACTTCTCAGACTGTATGTAATTGAGATGCCTGTAGGATTGTCTTTCTCCTCCACTGTTCTGTAAGCTTCCTGAGGGAAGAGTTTCTCTCTGGCAGCTTCAACATTGTCTGGGACTTAGCAGGTACTCAGTAAACATTTCTGGAAAAAAGTGCTTGAAATGGTTCATAAAAGGCTTCAATCAATAGAAATCTATGCATCAATCCACTGAGGTTAGAAAGTACGTTATGCTTGGCTACTACATGAGAAGTCCATTTATGTAACTTTTCTGGTCATTCACAAAATCATGGTTGCAGACATTAACCATTATGCTACCAAATGTTGTGCTACATCAGCACCAAAGGGATAAATTTCTCCCTGATAGGAAAACATTTATATCTCTAGACAGACAGATAAACTTCCTTTATCAGATAATGGAAATTATACACCCCAGCACCTGGCCTTTCCCACTTAACTGTCAGCAAAGTAAGATCTAAAATCAGTAGCTTATGCAATTAACTCATCTCAGATGCCTTATAACAGCTAATCCTCTGTGCTTTTCAATTTTTTTGCCAAAATTAACTTCTGCTGTAATTCTTCATTAATCATTAGTCTGTCTTGAGTTCTTTTCCCATTTAGGTATTACAGAATATTGAGCAGAGTTCTCTGTGCTATACAGTAGATGCTTGTTGGTTATCTGTTTTAAATATAGCAGTGTGTACATGTCAACCTCAAACTCCCAGTCTATCCCTCCCCCACCCCAACCTTCCCCACCCAGTAACCATAAAGACCAAGAAGTAGTCTGAAGAATGAACTAAGTTCTAGTTTAATTTGGCCACATTCTGCATGGGGGTGGACACCTGCAAAGGGTTTCCTTTAATCCATCAGTCAAGAAATAGTCTCTTGGGCTTCCCTGGTGGTGCAGTGGTTAAGAATCCACTTGCCAATGCAGGGGACACGGGTTCGAGCCCTGGTACGGGAAGATCTCACGTGCTGCGGAGCAACTAAGACTGTGAGCCACAACTGCTGAGCGCGCGTGCCTAGAGCCCGTGCTCCACAAGAGAAGCCACTGCAATAAGAAGCCCACACACCGCAACGAAGAGTAGCCCCTGCTCGCCGCAACTAGAGAAAGCCAGCGCGCAGCAATGAAGACCCAACGCAACCAAAAATAAATAAATAAATAATTTTTTTTTAAAGTAATAGTCTCTTAATTCAATACATCCCAGATTAAAAAAACAATGCCATGTGATCCCATTGACAATTAGATCCCTTTGATTCTGCTAGAAATTCTTAGATGCCTATTTTTTTTTCTTTTCTGTGTGAGAGGCTATCACCACAGCTCCTCATTTCTGGGCAATCACAGTCTTCTCATTTCTTAGAACTTAAGAGAATTTAAATCTAGCTCCTATAGCCCTCATGATTTCCTAAGCCTGGTGTTTAATTTCCCTGGATCCCATTCACCCATAATAATTATTGTCAACAGGCAAGAAGGGGAGAGGGTAATGAAGTCTCTTACTGCAGGTAGAGGGCAAACATCCACAGTCCTTCACCACTTACACTAGATCTCATCCACCTACGGAAATCAAGAATCAGTACAAATATACCAATGGTTTAATTGTGATTTTACTTATAATGCTTCTGCTATTACGTTTAATTGTGGAAGTCATTCTCAGCCCATTTTGAAAGTAGGTCAGACACACATACTAAAAAATAGAATTAGAACCTACTAACATTTAGGCAATACTTATTTTAAATCTTTTCAAGAGTTTCAGGACCTGGTCTAGCAGCTTAAAGATGGGTCATCAAAAGCAAATGATAATGATATTATCCAAAGCATTCAATATAGGTTTAACTCTTCAAACAGAAATGCCCAAGGGAGACCTGATAGGTATTCACCTGATCAGAGAAAGTAAGGCAAAAAGAACTACCTTGTACTATGGAATCAAAATGCTTAAAAATATACAGGAAAGGATGACTTAAGGAGAGAAACCCCACAGCAACTCATTCCTGCCAGCACGGGAAATCTTAGAACACTACTGGGCCTCTAGGACATAGGAAAAGCAATATTTATCTTCATCGTATTGCACATGGCACAGTGGCAATCAATACTCACAGCAACTTTGGGGATCTGTGCCTCTTAAGGTTCCTTATTATCACAGAAACTTTTTCAAAATTGCATAAATAGTTCTACTCTCCCTGAAGTACATAAATGCAAACGAGACCATAATCTCTCAGAACAACACTTTGAAATTATAGCAGCAGAATTAGCTACCAGAAACAAACAGACTTACCCATTAACAAGCAGCAGCTTAATGCTGACTGTCCCACTGCAATAAACAATAAATGGATGAGGCTGGTGTATTTGTTTGCTAGGGCTGCCATAACAAAGAACAACAGAAATTTATTTCCTCATAGTTCTGCAGGCTAGAAGTCTAAGAGCAAGGTCTGGGCAACACTGGTTTCATTTTGAGGCCTCTCTCCTCGACTTGCAGATGGCTTCCTTCTCACTATGTCCTCACATGGTCTTTCCTCTGTGCACACACAAGTCTGTATCCAAATTTCCTCTTCTTAAAGGATACCAGTCATATGGGATTAGGGCCCACCATAAAGATTTCATTGTAACTTAACTACCTCTTTAAAGTCCTTATCTCCAAATACAGTTACATTCTGAGTTACTAGGAAGTTAAGTCTTCAACATATAGGTTTGGTGGAGGGACAAAATTTGGCCCATAACAGATGGTCTGGTCTGCTCAACAAACAGGATTATTTTTACTAAGAGGGAAGTTTATACCAATACACGCCTTTTTCCCGAAACAAGAAAAATATCAAATAAACAATCTAACTTTACACCTAAAGGAACTAGACAAAGAAGGCCAAATGAAGTCTAAAGTCAACAGAAGGAAGGAAATAATAAAGATCAAAGTGGATTAAATATAATAAGAGACTAAAAAGAGAACAGAAAATATCATTGAAACTAAGAGCTGGATCTTTGAAAAGCTAAACAAAATTGACAAACCTTTAACTAGACTCACTAAGAAAAAAGAGAGAAGGCTCTGCTAAATAAAATCAGAAAGCAGAAAGGAGAAATAACAATGGATGCCAGAGAAATACAAAGGATTATAAGAGAATATTACAAATACCTACATACACCAACACATTGGACAACCTGGAAGAAATGGACAAATTCTTAAAATCATATAATCTTCCAAGACTGAATCATGAAGAAATAGAAAATCTGAATAGACCAATCACTAGTTAAGAGATTAAGAGAGTAACCAAAAACAAAAGTTCAGGACCAGGTGGCTTCACAGGTAAATTCTCCCAAACATTTGAAGAAGATTTAATACCTGGCCTTCCCAAACTCTTCTCAAAAACTGAAGAGGAAAGAATGTTTACTAACTCATTTTATGAGGTCAACATTACCCTAATAACAAAACCAGACAAGAACAACACACAAAAAATTTACAGGCCAATAAGTATATGACAAGATTCAACACAAAAAGCTCTCAATAAAGTGGGCATAGAGGGAGTGTACCTCAGCATAATAAAGCCCATACATGACAAACCCACAGCTAACATCATACTCAATGATGAAAAACTGAAAGCTATCCCTCTAAAATTAGGAACAAGACAAGGATGCCCACTCTCACCACTCTTATTCAACATAGTATTGGAAGTCCTAGCAAGAGCAATTAGGCAAGAAAAAGAAATGAGGCATTCAAACTGGAAAGGAAGAAGTAAAACTGTCACTATTTGCAGATGACATGATTGTATACATAGAAAACCCTAAAGACACCACAAAAAAAACTATTAGAAATAATAAATGAATACAGTAAAGTTGCAGGATACAAAATCAATACACAAAAATCTCTTGCATTTCTAACGCTAACAATGAACTAGAAGAAAGAGAAATTTTAAAAACAAGTCCATTTACAATCACAACAAAAAGAATAAAACACATAGTAATAAATTTAACCAAGGAAGTGAAAGACCTGCACTCTGGAAACTATTAAGACACTGTTGAAAGAAATTGAAGAAAACACAAATAAATGGAAAGACATTTCATGCTCATGGACTGAAAGAATGAACAGTGTTAAAATGTTCATCTTACCCAAAACAATCTATTTCAAACGATATTACAAAGCTATAGTAATCAAAACAGTATGGCATTGGCAGAAAACAGATACATAGGTCAATGGAACAGAATTGATGGCCCACACATACATGGTCAATTTACAACAAAGGAGCAAAGAGCATACAATGGAAAAAGGACCATCTCTTCAATAAATGGTGTTGGGAAAACTAGACAGCCACATGCAAAAAAATGAAACTAGACCACTATCTCACACCACATACAAAAATCAACTCAAAATGGACTAAAGACCTGAATGTTATTTCTGAAACCATGAAACTCCTAGAAGAAAACATAAGCAATACACTCTTTGACATCAGTCTTAGTTATATCTTTCTGGATATGTCTCCTCAGGCAAGGGAAACAAAAGGAAAAATAAACAAATGGGACTACATTGAACTAAAAAGCTTCTGCACAGCAAAAGAAACTATTAACCAAACAAAAAGACAGCTATCAAATGGGAAAAGATATTTGCAAATCACATATTTGATAAGGGGTTAATAGCCCTTATACATAAACAAGTCATACAACTCAACAACAAAAAAACTAACAACCCAATTTAAAAATAGGCAGAGGAGCTAAATAGATATTTTTCCAAAGAAGACACACAGATGGCCAACAAGCACATGAAAAGATGTTCAACATCACTAATTAACACAAATAAAAAAGAGATATCACTTCATGCCTGTTAGAATGGCTATTATCAAAAAGGCAAGAAATAACAAGTGCTGGCAAGGATGTGGAGAAAAGGGAATCCTCATATACTGTTGGTGGGAGTGTAAATTGGTGCAAACACTGTGGAAAACAGTATGGATAGTCCTAAAAAAATTAAGAATAGAGTTACCATATGATCCAGCTATTCTACTTCTGGGTATTTATCCAAAGAATAAGAAAACACTAATTTGAAAAGATATATGCACCCCTATGTTCACTACAGCATTATTTACAGTAACCAAGATATTGGAACAACCTAAGTGCCCATCAACAGATGAATGCATAAAGAACATGTGGTATATATACATAGAAAGAAATACTACTTAGTCATAAAAAAAAGATGAAATCTTGGGACTTCCCTGGTGGTCCAGTGGTTAAGAATCCTCCTTCCAATGCAGGGGACATGGGTTCAATCCCTGGTCGGGAAACTAAGATCCCACATGCCGCAGGGCAACTAAGCCCACGTGCTCTGGAGCCCACGCACCACAACTAGAGAGCTCAAGTGCCACAACTAGAGAGAAGCCTGAGCACCACAACGAAGATCCCGCGCACTGCAACAAAGATCCCATGTGCCGCAACTAAGACACGATGCAGCCAAATAAATAAATAAATAAATATTTTTTAAAATAAAGATGAAATCTTGCCATTTGTGACAACATGGATGGACCTTGAGGGTATTATGCTAAGTGAAATAAGTCAGATGGAAAAAGACAAATACCATATGATTTCATTCATATGTAGAATACTGAAAACAAACTTAACTAAGTAAATAAACCAAACCAAACAAAAACAAACACATAGATACAGAGAACAGAGTAGGGGTTACCAGAGAGGAAGGAGCAGGAATGAGGGGGGAGGTGTGAAACGGGTAAGGGGGATCAATTGTACTGATGAATGATAACTAAATTTTGGGTGGTAAGCACACTGTAGTGTATACATGAGTAGAAATATAATGTTGTACACATGTAACTTATATAATGTTATAAACCAATGTTACCTAATAAATTTTTTTTTAAAACAACAGGATTATTTTAAATCCTATATGGACCTTCTGCATTTTCTTTATACTGTTAAAAATTGACTGAAATAGTTATATTCTTTTTTCTCACCTAATGTGAACAGATGAGCAATCATTAGAATTATGCCCAGCTCCCTTGTAAATGTATAGTCCAGTGCCGTGATCAAAGCAGCCACAGAAGAAGACTCCAGACAGACTGCCCAGGCTGCACACCAGCATGTGACTGAATGTCACCAGGTCTCAGGTTGCTGGAAATTATCATATCTTCCTTGCAGGGTTGGTGACAGGATTTAAATTGGAGAATATGGGTAAAGGGCTTAGCACAGGATCTATTACCGTCATTACTATTGCAGTAGATAGCCTTCCTTCTACAGACCCCTGAAATTAGGAAATAAAGCATCTACCCTATGAGTTAGTAGCATCTTAAAGACATAGAATTCTGAAATGGAAAGCAAGGTTACTCGTCATTTCTAACCCCTCTGGACTCAAACCCAGAAAACGTGCCTCAGCTGGCAGCCTCAGCAGCGACTTTGAGACCAAAACCCTGAATTCCGAAAAGCCAGTGCCTTCCCTCGCCCAGATGTGTGAGAGGAGTTCCAGCAGTGAGACTGATAGGCAGATAACAGGAGAGAAGCAAGGGGTCAGCACTGACACGTACGGCCGGCCAGCCTTAGGTCAGGAGTCAAGCCAACTCACAAGCCCGCCCCGGACTGCACTGCAGGTGGATCTGCCTCACTCTTCTCCAGCCACGGCTCCTGCTCCTATTCATTCACAAAAGGAAAATGGGGCAGGAGGCCTGTCTCTCCTCCACACGCTTCTCCTTATAAACCAAATTTTAAGTTCAAATCTCCAAATTTGCAGAGCTGGAAAAACAGTCAACAGAACAAGACTGAAATTCCCCCCCTGAATCCAGTGACTCCAAGCAGGAAGCTTGCCTTCCGTCTGCTGATGGGTGGTTCAGGCTTCTTTGACAGAAGGGGTTCACTAGTCTTCACTCATACCCAGGGTTCGATGCTTTCCTGCTCTCAAACCTTTGCTCTGCCACTTCCCCAAGTAAAATGCACCTTTCTTCCTACCACATCTTCCCAAATCGAAGCATCTGTAGCAGACTCCAACATGCCCTGCCCACATGCCCTCAGCATAACATGCTGAAGGCAGGTGACTGGAAATACCTAAGATTTCTGGCTTTTTTTCTACCTGAGAGGAGGCACGAGGGACATACTGAAAAGTTATTGCCCCCAGAAACAGCTCTCAACCAACAACAGACTGGCACTTGGTGAACAAAACTCCAGCTTCCTCATCCCTCAGTTCAATAATATTCTGGCATGTTCTAGAGGATGAATTCATGGACTCCCAGGGTTTCGTCACTGGGAATGAGCCCCAGTTGGGCACGTGGGAAATCACCCTTTTTTAGCTTCCTTCCCTTCCACTTGTCACTCCTCAGCTCCCTAAATGTATTTCCTGGAATTCTTCCTTCAGGATCTGCTACCAGGGGAACCAAAACCAAGACAGCATCCTTTAAGAAAAACATTAAATCTCATCTTCCCCATAAAACCTTCCAACACCAAGGCTTCCCAAGTCACTTCCTATCATGTTTACTATAATTTGTATATATTTTAATCTCTTTTCTCTGCTATGGGCTCTTGGAGAGGAGGGATTCTTTTACACAGCTCTGAATTCCCTGGGTTGCTCAGCACAGTACCTTACACAAACTAGATGCTCAATAAATGTTTGTTGGCTGAATAAAGAATGAATTAACCATGCTAATCAGCACAAAAGCCAGGGTCTTTATTTAATCTAGCTGAAACTACATCAATGTGGCTGTTTTCTTCTTTCAAAAGCATTGCATGAACTACATTTCATGAGCAAACTACTGTGTGCATATATTTCTTTAAATCAGCATTTTCTAGATATTCATCTTAAATCAAATACCCCCCAAAATCAGAACAAAGATACCATAAACTCGGTGGTTAAACAACAGAAATCTATTTCTCATACTTCTGGAGACTAGAAATCCAAGAACGAGATGCTGGCTGATTCAGTTCCTGGTGAGGGCTCTCTTCCTGGCTTGCAGATGGCTGCCTTCTTGCTGTGTCCTCACATGGCAGAGAGAGAGGGAGCAAACTCTCTGGTGTCTATCTTATAATAACACTAATCCTATCAGATCAAGGCTCCACCATATGACCTCATTTAACCTTAATTACCTCCTTAGAGGCTCTATCTCCAAATACAGTCACATTGCAGGTTAAGGCTTAAACAAAGGAATTTTAGGGGGAATTCAGTCCACAGCATGAAGCATGCCTTTCCAATTAGCAGACATGTATAAGTACCACACATTATCTTAGTTAGTCCTTACAACAACCTATAGCTTAAGAAGGAAACTAAAGCTTAGGAAGCTAAGAATATAGCCATACAATGGCATATTATTCAGCTACAACATAAATGAACCTACAACATAAATGAACCTTGAAAATATTACACTACGTAAAGAAGCCAATCACAAAAGGTCACAAGTTGTATAAATCCATTTATATACCAGAATAAGAAAATTCATAGCGACAGAAAGTAGATGAGTGGTTACCAGAAGCTTGGAGGGGAGGAGGAGGGGGTGTGACTGCTATAGATACAGGGTTTCTTTCTGGGGCAACAAAAATGCTCTGGAATTAGATGGTTGTAATAACTGCACAACTCTGTGAATATAATAAAAACCATTGAAGGGAACACTTTAAAGGAGTGAATTTCATGGCGTGTGAATTGTATCTCAAACTATTACTAAAAAAGAGGTTAAGAAATTTGCCCAAGGTCACACAGCTAGTAAATGACAGCCTCCAGATTCAAACCCAGGTCTGTTTGACTCCAGAACCTATGCTCTCCACCATTATGTAACTCTGATCACAATTATTCCCAATTAACATTTGCTGAAGACACCAGCAAATTTAACTGTAGGTAATATGGCATAATTCCAATCACACATATCGGAGAGACAATCTTCAGACTCCCTGAGGGCTTCCAAGGATCAACAATACACATTAAGAATTGCTGGGGACTTCCCTGGCGGTCCAGTGGTTAAGAATCTGTGCTTCCACTGCAGAGGGCACGGGTTCGATCCCTGGAGATCCCACATGCCACAGGGTACAGCCAAAAAAAAAAAAGAATTGTTAATCTAGTAATCCTTTTTAAACCTTATGTAACTTGGAACAATGGTCATTCTAGAGAAAAAACAAAACAAAACTGAAAAGGGGAGTATCCTGAAAGGAGTATGACAAAAGATCCTCTGAAGCCACAACTAGGACTTTTTGGGCTAAAAAAAATGTAAACCCAATGGTGTGATGCCTGTGCTTCCTGCCCTCCAGTGGCGTCCTACCCAAATGCCTCCCCGTGGACAACGGCCCTTCACGGTCTGGCTACACGGCTTCCTCTCTGACCTCATCTCCTCAGTCTCCCACCATCCCCTGCCCCCTGCTGCACTCCAGTCACAGCAGCCTCGGTCCTTCTTGAACATTCCACGTTCTCCTCAGCACTTGCTGTCTCACAGTCCCAGCTGAGTGGAACCTTCTCACCTTCCAGCCTCATGTGGTGTCTCATCTTGGATGATCAGGTCTCAGCTCAATGTCCCTCCTCAGACAGACCTTCTGGCTTCTGTGACATGTAAACCACACTGGCCACTCCCAGCTGAAGTCTCTCTCCATCACGTAGCCCAGCTATATGTTTTTCAACGCGCTCGTCTTTATTTAGTGGTTCACTGTCTGTCTCTTCCCCTGGAACAAAGCTCCATGAGGGGAGACAGAGAACTTGTCTATTTCACTCCCAGCAGCATCAGCACCTACAGCAATTGCAGGCATAGAGCAGATGCTCACTCAATATTTGTTGGCTAAATTAAAACACGCGCCTCTGCCACGAGATGCCTCAGCAAGCCAAGGTCTCACTTGTTCAGTCCATGAAAGCACAGACTCAGAAAGCTCTCCTCCCAGGAACTCACATCAGGGTAGTCTTCACAAGCTGGCAGTCCAGCCCTGGTGAGGTCATTAACCATTTAGATTCTGCCACTTTGATTAGTTTATGTTAACACCTTAATGCTTTCTTTCCTTCACTGAGCTCATATACCTATCATACACCTTTTGCCCTTCCCCTCCTTAACAATTTAAAATTGTTGTAAATAGTATGGCAACGACCACCCTTTGGTGGAAATGAGATTCCTCTTTGCTCAGAAGCTCTTTCTCCATGACTGATTTTAAAAATTCTCTTGACTCTTTACGTTCCTTGTAATGGAGCAGCCATTGAAAGTTAGTGAATCACAGCCATCGAAAGTTATTTAAACTAGAGACCCACCCTGGCCAACACTTGTCACACTCTTACCCAGTTCCCTTGTCTCCGGAGGTCATGTGAGTATTGCACACACACGCTGCACTCAGAAGGCTCGGGACTCTGAACAGGGGAGATACCATGTGATTATAGGTCTCATGGTCTCCCTCTCACTGCATTTACTTGTCCCTACAGAGACCTCCATTTTTTCCTGGTCCTCTTGACCTCATCTCCATTCTTACCCAAACTGGATCCTGATAGCAAACTACCCTAGTTATTCACCAGTATTCAAAGAGCTCTGTCTCCACTGCTCTTCCTCTGAGTCACCACCAGAAAACATGAACCCTGCTCCACACTACAATCTACCTTCCTCCCCCACACAGTGCAGTGACGGAATTACTGAGCACTCCAGGTTAAAAAAATAAAATAAAACACCATCAGGTACAATGACACAAAGACCAACACATAATATATGACTTCTAATGAAGATTGCTCATAAATTCTTCAACATGACCTTGGTGAGCTTCCTCACCCATTTCTCTCCGTGTTAGCCTAAACTTTCATCATTTTCCTCAAGCCCCAACCCACCCTCCTTCTCCATCCCAATGGTAGATAATGCTGTCTCCAAGAAGAAAGAAATCTTCAGAGATGCACTGAACTCCATCCCTTCTCCTGCAAACTTATCTCTACCTGCCTATGCCCTAATACCTTCATACAAGTTAGGAATGAACTGTCTCTCCTGGTTCAAAACTAAGTTGCCCTTGTGCTCTTGCTCTCACTCCCTTCTATCTTCACCCAGATCTTGCTCCATAAATTATCTCCTCTCTTTTGTATCTTCATCTCTCACTCTTAACATCTCCATTTGTCAGCCTAACACCTGCTCTGTTATCCCTAAAAACCCCTTCCTAGACCCCAATGTCTTCTTCTGGCTACTGCTCTAGCTTTCTTTCCTTCTCACCCAAACTTACCCAATGAGCAATGCTGTCTCCAAACCATCTCCTCTCAATCACTCCCAGCCCATTGTAACCTGGTTTCTGCCCCAAACTTTATGGAAACTGCTGCCTTCAGACCATCAGTGATTACTTAATAGGTAAATACAAAGGCAATCTTTGCCCGTTATCTCACTAGATCAGTCTACTGCATGTGAGGCTATATATCACAACTTTCTGTTTTGAAACTCTCTATTCAATCATGCTCCTGATTCTCCTCCCCCTACTCTGATCACTCATTCTCTGTCCCTGCATTGGCTCCTCTTCCTCTCCTCAACCCTTAACAATCTTCCCAGCTTATGCTCTCCTTATTTTACCCACCCTTCCTGAATGAACATGGTCTCATTCACAACCATGTTTGTCATTAACATTCATATGGAAACTACTTTCAACTCTACTATCTCTAGCCCCTACCTCTTCCCTGAGCTTTAGACTGTTATATCCACTTACTGCCTAGACATGGCTTCATGTATGTCCCAAAGCCCCTCAAATCAATTATGTCTACTCTGATTTCACATTCTTTTCTCTTCACCATTTAACCTGTTTTTTCCCTGTGCTGCCCATTTCACCTGGATACCACCTTCCACCCAGCTATGCAATCAAGGTACCTGTTAACTTTAACTCTTCTTTCTGCCTTGTCACCCATATCAAAGCAATCCTAATGATTTTTATCAATCGAAGACTTCTTAAAAGCATTCCCTCTCCATGCCTTTTAGCACTTCCTGAGAACAGAACTTCTGTTTATCTGCTGACTTCATTTTTCACAGTCTAGGGGATAATAGCCCAGCACTGAGCATGACATACAAGATCTTGCCTGAGTTGAGCTGTCCCCGGGCCTACCTCTTCGGACTCACCTCCCTCAACCTTGTAATTTACCAAGAAATTCAACAAAAGACTCATGCTCCCTTTAACATGCCACACTGCTACATGGCCCGCCTCCTTAGCACACACTCTCTCCTCTGCCTAGAACACAATTCTCCATTTTCTCTCTCTCTCTCACCCATCCATCCCCAACACTTCCCTTCCTCACTAGCACTTGCCCTCCAAGATTTAGCTCAAGCATCACCTTTCCTAAGATGCCTTTTCACACTCCTCCAGCCTGGAGAGCTTCCTCTCTAGTGCTACCATAGCATTCCATGTTTATCTCCAGCACAACCAATTTCACACTGCTCTAAAATTATACATTTATCTATTAACCTCTCCCAAGTAGACTATAAGCTCCTTAAAGCAACGACTGCTCATAGTAGGTGCTCAATTTGATTCCTCTGCATGTTAAATATTAGTGGTAAATAATTTTCTGATGTGTCTCCAGACCTCTAAGTACCCCGGATGCCCCCATATGACCCTTTTGCAGGCACACTGCTGACTCAGCATGGTGAAAAGGAACTCAACCAATGCTCAGCAGACTCAAAGAGGAAAACCTGCAATATCTTCAACACAGGAAATTCTGAGTTCTGCTGATTCATTCTGACTTAAAGCTGCAATTACACTTGAGTAAGGAGCACACAAGCTGACCCTGCATCTTTTTTTCTGCAGAGCTCACAGAATTTGGCACACAAGAAATTTAATAGTTGTTCTTTATAGTCTTCTGCAATTTCTCAGATATTGACTGTGGTCACCCACATTATAGTGTCTGATAGCATTACGTGGTATTTTTCTGGCAAAAATGCAGTCTTGGTCAAAATACTGATGAGAGTTTAAAATATTGACTGGAGCGTCTTAAACTAAAGAAAACCATGCAGGAAAGCTCTTTCACCAAAGAAAGGCTCACTGCTGGCTCAATTCGAGGCTGAAGAGCCCTGCTTAAGGCAACAGCTCTTGTTCGTGCTTTGTACAAAGACATCTGTGCAATTGGTTCCAACTTGGGAAATAGCATTTAAATATCAACATAAACACATGCTCAGAGAAAAATCGGGTAAATCTTCATCAGGACCAAAATTTCTAAGAAACTGTATTAGAGCAAATTACGAAGCAAAGAACCTTCTCAAAATAGGTATTTGCAAGTCATCATTTTCTTCTGTTCTTCTGTTCTTCATACAGAAGTCGTGTGAATTGCATACTGAAAGGTAAAGTGGAATTTCTAGACTGAAATCTAACTATACTTGAGTCAGTAATTTATCATGCTTGCTATATATTGTAAAGATTATAGTTAGCACTTAATTAACTAGCATTACTTTAAATATTTGTACCATTTAAAATCACAATATCTAAGTACTGTATTTGAGATTTTTAACAAATTAAATGTTAAATGCCTCTTCTTTCAGGAATAAAAAGACATTATTATTATCAAAAGAATTAACTTCAGACTTTTATATTTTTCTTTAAGTGCTATATGACATATAATCAGCTAGAAAATATCAGTTGCTTCAACAACAGACATTATTTTGACTAAAATATTATCATGACGTAGAGTTTTATTGCACTTACTTTTTAACAGGATCATAACTAAATACTTACTTGTTCAGTGTGAGGTCAAGAATGAATTTGGAGCCGAAGGCTTCAATCTGGAAGCTTGCCTGGGCCAGATGGACAGCCTATGGATTCAAAAAGACAGAAAGAACCTTAGCTTACTTTCCTATCTTTAAAGCTGATTATATTGATATCAAGAATGATATTTAATAAGAAGAAAACTTTATGGACTGATTCATTTCTTTATGGATCCTTATGTAACAATTCATTTCTTTAAGAAGAGATCAGGTGCATTGTCATGGCCTTACTTGGAAGACCTAAATATCTGTGCAGCAAGGAACTAATAAAAGTCCTTTAAAACGGACCCATAGTGACAAAGATTAAGAGCAGATTCAACTGGACTTTCAAAGGAACCGTGATGAATTATGCAAAAGTCTGACTAATTGAAGCTTGATTTCAGCCTATTCTGTGCACAAAGCTAACCGATTCTTTCTGCACACCTAATTGAAAACTCATGTCAGCGCTCTGCTCTTCATCAGGAACTGGAACTTTCTCTAAACGATGTATCAGCAGAATGTGCCGGTAAAATGGGATAGCACAACCTATTAACTTCAGAAAGCACTTCAAACCAGGCCCTCCGTGGATAACGAGAGTTTATATCCCCCCTTGAAAGTCACACATTTACAAATACTGTCCTCATTGTGATTTAATCCAAATACAAAGATGATCTCATCTAAACATGAATCATATGTTCTAGGTATTAAAGATTGGTATAGCTCACAGAAGCGTCTTGCATAACGTAAATTAACAAGTCAATGAAGTTTGGTTAAAGTATTATCCAAGATAAAACTCTCTTTTGTCACCCAATCAGGAAAAAAAAAAAAAAGGACAAGGACGCATGCAACACCTACCCCCTACACGCACACAAACCTCCTTCCTCCAGACCTCGCTCCTCAGGTACAGTGGGTGTCGTATGTGAAGTGCTACATGCATGGCAACCAGACGCTTTCCACTCCCCCTCCCCTCAATGCCACCCCATGCTCCTCTTTGCCTTTCTCCTCCACTTCGCATTATCGACATCTTACTCCTCCTTCAAGCGCAGCCCAACGCCATTACTTTCCAGGAAGCTTCCTTCACATGCCTGCTGGGAACGAACTCAGGACTTCAGGAGCACTGCACTTGTCCCTCCCTCCACAATGATGTATGATCGCTTCCCACCCTGGACGGTTTGCTCCACAACTCATATCACAAGGGTTTTGCGAACAGTTGTACATTAACAGCCCTTCCCCCAAATACATGAACTTTCAATTAATTAACCAAATATTTATTGTCAGGACTCTTTTACCATGCCAAACTTATAAAATACTATAAATAAACCATGACTTCTACTTCTTGTCAAGCATAACTGCTGATCAGATAGTCACTCTGTAATAAATAAATAACATTAAAAGGAAATTAACATATTAAATTTTAAATACAGAGCAATGAGAAGGAAGGCACCTCAATCCCTAATACCACGGGATGCCATGTCTACCCCAAACAACCATGTATCAGTAGAACAGGGTCATAATCCTTGATCTGAGCTTCCTGTATTCAGACAACTCCTTGAGAGAGAAAGAAATTTCTGTCCTGTCAGGTATGGTCTCTGTCATCTGTAGTAGAACCTCTATTTATCTACTATAAATATCACAGAGTCTTTAATCTAAATTCATTCTGTGTCTTGAAGCATTAATTTTTGCATGAAAATTTTTATTTGATGAATAATTTGTACAAGGGGAAATTTTGCATCTCTGGGTCCCAAAAGTTAAAAAAAAAAAAAAAACACCTTACTTCCTGAGAATAAGATAGGTCTTTAGGCATATTTCTCTTAAGAATATTAAATAGAGAAGAGTTCATTAATGGCACCCTGACCTAAAAGAGGTGATAAATGTACTTCTTTGAGCATCTTTATAAACAAGAATATATTGTGGTAAAAAGAGTAACTACACATAAAACAAAAAACTACACATAAATTATGACTTAGCAAAACAAATGAAGCAAAACTTCCAAATGAGTATTCCAAAGAAAAGTGTTTTGAATTCAAATTTAGGCAAATCTCTGTATGTCTGTTATTGATGTAAAGAACCTCTCAGCAAAAGGCTCATTTTACAGCAAATAAGCAATGAGACAAGTACAAACCCCAAGAAAACCCTGTTGCAAAACAACGTAGCCCAGTAGTAACTGCTTACTCCATTTTAGAGAAATTGCTCAGAGTCAGACAATTTGATCGTTGTGAAATAAGTTTATACCGAGTCAATGTGACAAGCTTCAGTTTAACAGAATTCAGTGAAAGGGCTGGCAAATAATATTAATACTGGGATTTTCCTTTGCTTATTTTATTTACTCCTTCCACACACACGCGTTGAGTCCCACCCTGTGTAGAAAGATGGCTGGGACACAGCGCCACGCTCAAGGAAGCGGCAGCCTCCAGAGAAGCAGGCAGGGCTGCCATCCTCCATGTGTCTAAGGGGCCACAGGGACCAAGGCTTCAGTGACAAGGTGCGGTTTGAACAAAATTTTTTTAAATGAGTAAGAATCTTCCTGCCAAGAGAAGAAAAGATATTCAGGACCTGGGAGGAAACATCTGTAAAAAATAGAGTAAAAAATGAATATGGAAAACAAACTTTAAAAAAATTTTTAATGAATATGGCCTGTAGAAAAATGGCTTTTGGAGGAAATGTCAAACAATGAATCTGAAAAGGTGGGCAGGAGACTGTGGGGCTTTGTGTGACATGATCAATGACGTATCTGCTCACATATATACACATGTGGCCAAGACACAGAGCTTTCCTTTAAATGTCCCCCACTTACTCAGCACAGTGTCTGGCATATGTCGTCATCATCATCATCATCATCATCATCAATACCAACACTATGATTCAAACATATTGACAGATTACTTTCCACAACAACTGAAACAATTAGTGCAATGTCATCAACAGCATTCTTGCTTCTCCATAGGAAAAAAAAAATCTGATTTTGTTACCTTTATCGGGAAGACTGTTTTAACATTTGAATTCACTTTAATGCTGAGAGGCAGCACATTTTCCTATAAAATGATTTAAGATTTCCTTAAACATTCATCTTCCTTGCATAGATAGCAAATGGAATTAGTATATTCATCTAAAATATCTGTATCCATTTTAAGTAATTTCAATCCAGTGATGTATGTTATTTTTCTTACATTCCGTTTCTCTTTCCTTTGCTATACATTTTGCATTTGTACACAGAGGACAGATTCTTCTCTAGACCAAAATAAATACCTGACAAATGCTACATTTCCCTATCATTCTGTTATTTCTGCTCTGTCCTAGAAATGATTAAAGTAAGTTTTAACTTCTGGTATCTCTATGTTATTCCATATCAACTGATCCGTTTTTCTTTAACAAAATACCACGCATATAGTTTTGATAACTGTCCATTTTAAATATGTTTTCAAATCAGGTAAAATGAGTCCTCATCATTATTGTTTTACAAATTACATTTTTTGATATTATTTGTTTTTATTTCATATTAACCCACTTCTTCCAAATGATAGAAAAATTAGAAGAATGGCTGGAATGGGTAGAAAGTTTTTATAATATACAGCCATATCACTTATGGTTTATTAAATATTTTAGAGTTGACTAACTGACCAGCACCACTGAAACCCACTGAAAACACAAAGACTACCTCAAAGAGTATTGCTCTTCTTTTACAAAGAAGGACCTGCACAGCGAGATTTAGGAATGTGTTCAATGATACAAAATCACGGGAATACTTCAGAGAAGACTTCATGAGGCACACGTAAGGTCATAATGGGCTATTTTCTCCATTGGGCTATCTGCTAAACAGACTTAAAGATTAACACATGTTTTTCCAAGACCTGTCACTGTAATAGCACTGTGGAAGAATGCAGGGTTTTAGAGTCAAAGAGCGTCATTTCACGACAAGAATAAGCACAACCCTGGGCTCAGAATTACCACCCTGAAAGACTGAGAACAGCTGTTGCCTAAGCACTTTGAGATTTTTCTTTTGACTCAGGATCTGGCACAGGGAAATTACAGGAGCTCTATAAACAGAAACAACTAAACTCAATTACATACACAAACCTCCTTCACTGAAGAACAATTTACACATCCTAACAGTGTGCTTTTGTTTTTCTGTTTTTTTACCTCATGGTATCATATTAAATAACTTTAGAAGACTTTTAGGTTCCTCACCTAAGATTGGCCTTGCATTTTATCCAGCAATGTTATGCTACTAAGCAATCATAAATGCTCGGCTTTGGGTAAGGTACATTATATAAGCTGAAAGACACAGTTATGTTTTCTTGGGACTTATAGTCTAGAATAGTTAACATTAATATCGACATGAAAACAAGAGAAAAAGATGACTACTTATGGAAATAAAAAGCAGGTATTTCCAGGATATATATGTTTTCATGCAAAAATGAATACATAAGAAGTATTCAATTAGTATTCTTTACTACTTGTAAGGAGTTGTAAATTCTACAGAGTGTGTGCATAACTGAATATGGGAAATGAACAGTTTACACTTTCTCAGAATTCAGAAAATATTACAAGACTGAATTTCATATTTCAGTAGAAAATGAGCAACTTGAATTGAGATGTCTACACTATAAATCACAACATCCACTGAGCATGTATTTTACTTCACTATGCTCTATAAGGTACATGGTTTGGGTTAACAGAGGAAAATTTAGAAGAAGTTTCCCTGCTCCTAAGATATATTCAGTTTATTTAGGGAGACACTCATTTAAGTAACAAGGGAAACATATCCAGAGTGGCATAGCAATAAGACAAGAAAATGCTTTACAGACGGAGAGCAGAAGACCTGGAAGGTATCAAGCAAGCCTGAGCAGATACCAGGAGGATGATATAAGCTCTGCTTCCTAAAGAGGAGAGCTGTGGGCTTCTAGGAAAGAAGGTGCCTGAGAGAGAAAAGTGCTATAATTAGAGTTAGAAGCCAGATAAATAAAACTGTCTTCTCTGCCAGAAGGGATCATGGAAAACGTAAAACAGGTAAACAGTTGATTACTAATGAGACTGTAGGTAAATTTTTTCTTGTTTTTTTTTTTTTGGCTGCATTGGGTCTTTGTTGCCGCGCACAGGCTTTCTCTAGTTGCAGCTAGCGGGGGCTACTCTTTGTTGCAGTGTGCACGCTTCTCATTGCGGAGGCTACTCTTCATTGAGGAGCACGGGCTCTACGCACACGGGCTTCAGTAGTTGTGGCACGTGGGCTAAGTAGTTGTGGCTCACAGGCTCTAGAGTGTAGGCTCAGTAGTTGTGGCACACGGGCTTAGTTGCTCCGCGGCATGTGGGATCTTCCCGGACCAGGGATCTAACCCGTGTCCCCTGCACTGGCAGGTGGATTCTTAACCACTACGCCACCAGGGAAGTCCCTTTTTTTTTTTTTTTTTTGGCTATCACTTTGGGAAATAAGGTTCCCTAATATATTTATCACAGAAAGATATGCAAAATATTAATACGTCCATCAAGTAATTATTATATTCATCACATTATAAAGTACATCTTAATGCAGAAAAATTCTTCTTTCTTCTTATTTTTGTCAGAAAAATCAGAGAATTTTCCCCACTTAACCAAATTTGGCCCACATAATTGGAAGGAAATCACAAAACTATGGAGTCACAGATGTTAAAATTTCAAGGTGCCATTCTGCCATGGGGGATGCATTTTAATCTTTTTACATCATCAGAGTTAATTGGAGGAAATGCAGAACAATATTGGCTCACAGACAGGGAGCTGGAAGCGGGTTGCACCTGGGCAGAATATATTTCTAAATTTTGCCTGAATTTTGCACATGAAGAAGCTGAGGCCAAAGAGGGGAAATGATCAGGACAGTCTCATGGCTGGTGAGTAGAAGAATAAGCTGGAGCCCGGGGCAAGGTCTCCTGGTTTAGTATTATTTCCAGCATTGCCTCCTTAGAAAGTGCACAATGACAGTGAGGGTCCTCTATATAAGAAGTCAGGAGGGTGTATTGTACACTTTAAAAGATTTTCATTAAAATGATGAAATACACAATGTTTTTACTTAAAGAAAGAAAAATATGTCCATATATATGGGAAGTCCCTTTTCTTGTTTTTATTTCCCTCATTGCTATGATAATATTGTTTATTCTATGTTCATTAAAATATCAAACATATATGGTATGTGTGTCTGTGTGTGCACATGTGCATAAACTATAACATTTTCAGGAAATTTTTTTCCCTCCCTTTATCTTTTTGCTCATGGTTTTTTCCCCTACTCTCAATGATTTTTCAATAGATCTAGATCCTTCATGAGTTTCCACCCTTTTTTCTTCAAATACAGTGGGAAAAGTTCACAGAATTTGAAAGACCTTCTTCTTTTGAGTTGCAGGACATTTTATGGTATTTCAGAGAAGACAGCTTTGGAAATTCCCCAACTAAGAAGGAAGGAAGAGAACCAGCTAATCAGATACTAGAAGCATGCTTTGTTGTAATGGGTTGAGTTGCTGAAGAAAGAACAGGTTGAGTTCCTTCACCAGGGAGTCTTGCATCAATCTTGGTTGCATAGTATGTTTTTCTCTTCATAGAAAAACAGGAGACACAGAATCCAGTGACCCAAATAATTAAACTGCAATAAGAAATAAACTGCCAAGTTTAAATTGAAATCAGTTTGAGGAAAATACGTCACTTTCTTAAGAATAGATATATATATATATGCATAACTGAATCACTTTGTTGTACATCTGAAGCTAACACAACATTGTAAATCAACTATATGCCAATATTAAAAAAAAAAAAAGAAGAAGTGAGAAAGGAGCAAAATGTAAAAGAAAATGTCAAGCAATCCCACTATCAACAGATTTTCTCATAAGTCTTATAAAATCACAACTTGAGAACTGAACTGATCTAACATTCTATTGAATAAAGCCGTGTAACTGAGATTTATAAGCAAAAATAAATAAATAAATAAATGAGAAAATATGTTACTTTCTTTGCTCATACAGGCTTTTCTGTACATGACCACCTGAGTCATAGGCCACCTAAGGACACTGCTGCTACCTGGTCCCTTTTTCCTCACAAAGAGCTTCTGAAGGCCAAGGGTGTGAACGGGACTTTCACTAGACAACAGGTTGGCTGGAACATCCCAGAAGGCCACCGGGATCCCCGCTTCGTGGTCCGCGAAGGAGCCTTGGCGACCGGCCTTTGGGTCTATCCCACAGCTAGAGAAACATAAGTCCAGTTTGTGGATCTTTTTTCTGTGTAATGCAAAAACTCAAATATGGGAATATGTTTTAGGAGTCTTAAAGAGCAAAAGAAAATATCAATAGGACATTTTAAATTATAATCTAGTTCTAATCCCTTATTCTAAGTTTGCACATTGGTGACCACCAAGGTGATCAAGACTCATATATAATAGAAATAATAATTCCCTATATTTCTTGTGTTTTATTTCAATTATCTAGAATAACATAAAGCTAGTAAGGCAGACTTTTTTATTATCCTCTTATAGAAAAAAAACATTTTTAAAAGGCACAGAGGGGTTAAATGATATTTTTATCCAAGGTCACACATCAAAGAAAGAAAGATGAGGTTCAGTGAGAGAAAGTGCCAAGTTCATGCCAGAAGTCCTTAAACCTCCAAACCTCAATGTTTCCTGGTCATTAAAATATAAATAATAATAGCTTACCAACAGGATGTATGTGATGATTAAATTATATAACAACGTAACAAAAAGTTCCTAGAAAAGGTTGGCCACATAGAAAGAGCTCAATAATTTAGAAAGGAGGGGGTAAAGTAAAAGGAGGAAGGGAAAAACAGAAGAAGAAAACTATATTAATGTTTTGGAAAGGTTATCAGTCAAGCTCTACCTTAAAAACTCCCTCCCAATATAGCTGGGCACCCCCTAGAAAATCCAATGTGCATTTAGACTCTGCAAAATTTGCAAATTTTATATTTGCATTGCTAAATACCATTAGGTATTATGCTTTGACCTTGTTCAAGTTGTCATGTCTTTAAAATAATATGAATCATTTTCCTGAGAAGTGGAACAGCTGCAAATGTTACATGAAGGCAATTTTGCAAATTAAAGTAATTTGTTCAATGTTCTTCCCAAGATGCATTTAAATAGGTAGCTCGTGGGAGAGAATATCATCATGTTTACTTCTAGCATGTTCCATTTCACAGGATTAACAAACTTGCATTGGTTTGGTTAACCCATTAACAAACTTGCATTGAATCCCTACCTTGGGTGAGATACTGTGGCAGATATACAGATATAGAAGAATTAGTATTTAGATCAAAAAGTTTATAATCTGGTTAGAGAAATGAAATGAGAAACCAAAGAGAAATACAATACTTCAATTAAATGATAATAGTAAATATTATTTGTAAAGATGTCACATATTATTTAAGCATGATTGACTACTCAATTTAATATGAACGAGTGTACGGTATGGGTAGCAAGTACATTTAAATATGAGGAATGAGAATGCTGAGGGCTAGAGAGAGCTAAGAAAAGCTTGCTGGAGAGGTCTTTCTCAGAAGTTAAAGATAGAATTCAGATAGCTCTAGGACTGAACTAATAGGATGAAATTTCAAAGTGTTTCCAAGTGTTTGCTAACAAATAGAGACTTAAGAAACATGCCTTTAAGTAAAAGACAGGAAGTCTTCCAGTCTGGAGGGTTAAACTATAGTTTGGACTATAGAATTTAATTGTGAGAATTAACAAATGGTAATTTATTACAAAATAAGCATTGCACGAGGTCAGTAAGTCATGTGAACACATACAAGTCCAACAAATACTGAGGTATTTTGTTAATTAATCTATCTTTTAACCTTAAACTAGGAAGCTGAAGTCCTAGCCTAGATGGATATTACAGAAACAACACCAAAACATCAGCAAAGCAGAGTCTTCTCACAGGTCACAGCAGATCAGCATCTCCCAGTGAAGGAAGCAGGTCACTGTATGACCTTGTTCTCTGTGCCAGCCTAGCCAAGAAACATAGAACGTCTGCTCTGAAAGAAATCAAGCCAACATTCAATTATCCAATCTGATAATACAGAAAAAAGGATAGCAGGTTGAATTCTGATTTCTGACCAAATCTTTTACGGAGCTCTTTTCTAAATAAACCAGTTTTAAAGAGAATCCAATTTCATCTTCCTCCCTTTTCTTACCTACCCCTCAGTTTGAAGTGCTCTCAAAGTCTGATACAGACAAAAGATAGACACTGAAGAGAAAGAGAGAAAATAGGCATTGATAATCCAAACAGATAGTCCAGTGAATAAATCATGAGTTCTCTCTACTGAAAATGTATTTGTGAAATTCCTCATGACCAGCCAAAGAAGAGAAGCTACATCTAATATTATTGAGGGTGGGGGAGGGAGTCACACTAAGATCTTCCTTAGTGATCACTCGGCAACCCAGGAGAACTTTGTAACAATACACTTTCACTGATAAACCATCTTTGGACATTTATATGAACTGTCTTCTATACATTCACCCTCAGTGATTAACGTTGGCTAGATATTAAACTGACAATGCCAACTCAAGAGAGAGATGAAATCAAGCCGTCAGAGCTCTTGCTATTTGAAAATGAGTAAATCATTACAAGTATCACTAGAGCTATATTATTTGGCTTTCATATATTTTCCAAAAGATGAGTAAAAATACAACTCTGACAACAGTTACCATGGAAGCAGTTTCTTTCTGCCGTCTTTCCTGAATAGTAACATTTAATTTGATGCATTAATCTAGTAGCTGAGGTGTGATTCACCTTGTTCTTTTTCCTCATCAGTTTCTATATCACCAAACTGTGCATCTCCAAGGAGTGCGTCTCTCACTGCTGACACTTTCATCATAAGCAAGAACAAATTCTGTCTTTCTAGCCAGAATTATTGAACACCCACTAAATAATTTAAATAAAAGAACAGAAGTAGGGTATAAGGTTTGGAAAACAAAAAACATCAAGCTCCATGCTTAATGGCTTTGACTCATTACCCGACAGGTTTTTTTAATTTGCTTATATAACCTTAATACTTTCCTGAAAGGAAAAAGCCTTTGAGAGGCAACTCTCCATGATGAGCCCTACTTTCTTGGCCTGCCCACTCCGGTCCTTGGAATGCTACGTACAACAGCCCAGTGGACTCAAGTCAACTCAAATATCTATCTAGAGCAAAAGAAGGTTCTTTCACTTGGATCTTTATGATGACCACATACAGATTAGTCAAGAATGAATGAGTCTGAAATACAAAATGAGAACTATGATACAGTAATTACACAGTTCACTTAAGCATTGTTACATACAGCAAACCATAAATGACATAGAGTAAATTCAAATATTAATTTCCAGATCTCCCTCATTAAAAAACAACTGGAAATGTATAATCAAGGGAGGTTAAGCAGACCTGTCCAGGCCAGATCTCTCTTCTCTTGAGTTACCTTGATTCTATTGATCTTCACTGGTGGATCTAACACCGTTCTCACCCAGAACTGATTTGTATTGGGATCTCTAGACCAGCTCTGTTATTTCTATTTGAAGAAATGTTTCAGGCTCTGCTTATGAATTCATGGTAAATACACAGCTGTTTGACTAACAGTATTCCTAAGAGGTCTCTGCTTCCCTTAACTACCCTCTGCAAGATGTGGGTCACAAGTTCTGTGTCACTGGAGTGGAAACTCCTTTTGTCCACAGGAACCCAGCTCTGTCTACATCTATGGATTAGAAAGAGTTCTGTGTTTTCTGGTTCTCAGCTGTGTCTGGCTCTGTCCTTTGCTCTGATCTTAATTATGACCATGGATCGGTTGCATTCTGCCCTTTTGGATGCAAAGAGTAACTTTCAAACTGGGGGCCATGCCAAAAATGGATTTTCCCATTTTACAAACATGCAGGTGCCATTAGGCTTCCTAAGTCACACCATTAAAGTGTGTTCCCGGATATAGAGGCTCACAACTGTCATGTAACACAATTTTACTCAACCAAATATCATGTGCACTACACATACCTTATTCAAAGTTAGATGTGGAAAAGCTAATATTGATGTGATCTCATTTTTTCTAATATGTTAGAAAAATGTTAGAAAAATTCTTCCATAGAATTCTTCAAAATGCCAACTGCACAGCCTGTAGTCACATAATTTTTAAAACTAGCATTTAGAATACTGACTGCTATGCAGAATATCCTGACTATTTTAGTAAGCAAACGATAGATCTCACTATGTCTACAGAATGTTTTAGGTTCATTAAAGCTCATTTTTATTTCCAAATGAGAACTTATGATAAGATGGAACCTTGAAGACATACGAAAATAAAAATAGTACTTCGAAATACATCTACTTCCTCAGATTATATGCGACCTCATTGGCTTCTACATCACAGATGAAATCATTTACTCATTCAACAAATAATTACTGTGTCTACCATGTTTCAAGCTGAAGCTTTGGTTTTCTGGAGTTTGCGTTTTAGTATGTATTGAGGGGCAGTGGGGAGAAATAGAATCAACAAATAAATTTAAAGCAAGTTGGATGGTGATAAATGCTATAGGTAAAAGGAATAAAGTAAGTAAGAGGCAAAGGGAGTGTATAGTATAAAGAGGTGATAATATTAAATACAGTGGACAGAGAAGAACTCTTTGAAAAGGTGACATTTGAGCAAAGATTGGAAGGTGAAGGAACAAGCCACATGGATATCTGGGGAAAGAGAATTCCTGGCAGAGGGAACAGTGGTTGCAAAAGTTCTGAGGCAGGAGCATACTTGGTATGTTAAAGAATTGCAAGAAGGCCAGTTTGGGTCAAGTGGAGTGAGTCAAGGGGAGTGTCGTAGGCACTGAAGTTAGGGAAGCAACAGGGGGTCAAATGTATAGGACCTTGTAGGCCACTGTAAGAACTCTGCTTTCTACTCTTCATGAAATAGGAAGTCACTGAGGTTTTTGAGCTGAAGAGTGACATATCTGCCTTCCATTTTTCAAAGTTCACTCAGGCTGTTGCGTTGACAATAGAGTAAAGATGAGGGACCAAGGGAGAAAGCAGAAAGTCCAGTTAAGAGGCTGTTGCAATAATCCAGGCAGGAGTTGATGGTGGGTTGGACTTCGGTCGTAACAGTGGAATTGATGAGAAGTGGTCAGATTCTGGGTAGTCAGTGAAAGCAGAGTCAACAGAGTTGCTTACAGATCAGATATTGGTTATAAATGAAATAAGGGGACCAAGGAAATCACCAGAAATTTTAGCCTAAATAACCAGAAGGAGCGAGCAATGTATTGAGATGGGGAACACTGCAGGAGGAAAAAGTGGCAGTGGGAAACCAGAACTTCTGTTTTAAACCTATTAAGTTTGATATGCACATTATATATCCAAGTAGATATGTGGATTTAGCAGTTAGATGTAAGCATATAGATATAACTTTTCATTAGCATTTACTGAGTGATGATTAAATAAATGATTGAGCATATGAATGAATGAATAAATGAATGAATGCTGGGGATACAAAAAAATTCCAGTAAAAGAACTAAAGAGGAAAGTATCATTCAGCAGATAACTTATTGTCTGAAATAACTTGGGCTTAAATGAGAAAGCTAAGATAACTGGGGAGAAAGGGGGAGGGAGAGAAGGGGACTATAGACCTCAGTACAAAGCAACCCACTCACTGGGTTTTACAACAACATTTTCTACTAAAACAATATCACTTTGCAACCCAAGAGGTATAATATGCACTACAAATTTCTCCAAAAAAATTCAAGTCCGGGGGGCGCCTTCAAGATGACGGAGGATTAAAACGTGGAGTTCACCTTCCTCCCCACAAATACATCAGAAATACATCTACATGTGGAACAACTCCTACGGAACACCTACTGAACTCTGGCAGAAGACCTCAGACTTCCCAAAGGCAAGAAACTCCCCACGTACCTGGGTAGGGCAAAAGAAAAAAGGAAAAACAGAGACAAAAGAATAGAGACGGGACCTGCGCATCTGGGAGGGAGCTGTGAAGGAGGAAAAGTTTCTACACACTAGGAAGGCCCTTCGCGGGCGGAGACTGTGGGTGGCGGAGGGGGGAAGCTTCGGAGCCACGGAGGAGAGCGCAGCAACAGGGGTGCGGAGGGCAAAGCAGAGAGGTTCCCGCACAGAGGATCCAGTGCCAACCAGCACTCACCAGTCCGAGAAGCTTCTGTGCTCACCCACCGGGGTGGGCAGGGGCTGGGAGCTGAGGCTCGGGCTTTGGTCAGATCCCAGGGAGAGGACTGGGGTGTGAACACAGCCTGAAGGGGCTAGTGCACCACAGCTTGCCGGGAAGGAGTCCAGGAAAAAGTCTGGAACTGCCTAAGAGTCAAGAGACCATTTTTTTGGGGTGCGCGAGGAGAGGGGATTCAGAGCACCATCTAAACGAGCTCCAGAGACAGGCACGAGCTGCAGCTATCAGCGCGGACCCCAGAGATGGGCATGAGACACTAAGGCTGCTGCTGCAGCCACCAAGAAGCCTGTGTGCGAGCACAGGTCACTCTCCACACCTCCCCTCCCAGGAGCCTGTGCAGCCCACACTGCCAGGGTCCCGTAATCCAGGGACAACTTCCCTGGGAGAACCCACGGCGCACCTCAGGCTGTTGCAACGTCACATCAGCCTCTGCCACCGCAGGCTCGCCCTGCATTCCGTACCCCTCCCTCCCCACCAGCCTGAGTGAGCCAGAGCCCCCTAATCAGCTTCTCCTTTAACCCCGTCCTGTCTGGGCAGGGAACACACACCCTCAGGTGACCTACACGCAGAAGCGGGGCCAAATCCAAAGCTGAACCCCAGGAGCTGTGCGAACAAAGAAGAGAAAGGGAAATCTCTCCCAGCAGCATCAGGAGCAGCAGAGTAAATCTCCACAATCAACTTGATGTACCCTGCATCTGTGGAATGCCTGAATAGACAACGAATCATCCCAAAATTGAGGCAGCAGACTTTGGGATCAACTGTAGACTTGGGGTTTGCTTTCTGCATCTAATTTGTTTCTGGTTTTATGTTTATCTTAGTTTAGTATTTAGAGCTTATTATCATTGGTAGATTTGTTTATTGATTTGGTTGCTCTCCTCCTTTTTTAATTTTTTATATATATATATTTTTCTTTTTTTTTCCTTTTGCTATTTTTGTGAGTGTATATGTGTACGCTTCTTTGTATGATTTTGTCTGTATAGCTTTGCTTTTGCCATTTGTCCTAGAGTTCTGACTGTCTGTTTTTGGTTTTTGGTTTTGGGTTTTTGGGTTTTTTAAGTATAGATTTTAGCGCTTGTTATCACTGGAGGATTTATTTTTTGGTTTGGTTGCTCTCTTGTTTCTTTCTCTTTTTTTTTTATTACTCTTTTTATTTTTTTATTTTTAATAATTTTTTTCTATTTTAATAACTTTATTTCATATTCTTCCTTTCTTTCTTTCTTTTCTCACTTTTCTTCTGAGCTGTGTGGCTGACAGGGTCTTGGTGCTCTGGCCAGCGACAGGCCTGAGCCTCTGAGGTGGGACAGCCAAGTTCAGGACATTGGTCCACCAGAGACCTCCCGGCCCCACATAACATCAGATGACAAAAGCTCTCCCAGAGATGTCCATCTCCACACTAAGACCCAGCTCCACTCAACAACCAGCAAGCTACAGTGCTGGACACCCCATGGCAAACAACTAGCAAGACAGGAACACAAACCCACCCATTAGCAGAGAGGCTGCCTAAAATCATAAGTTCACAGACACCCCAAAACACACCACTGGACGCGGTCCTGCCCACCAGAAAGACAAGATCCAGCCTCATCCACCAGAACACAGGCACTAGTCCCCTCCATCAGGAAGCCTACACAATCCACTGAACCAACCTTACCCACTGGGAGCAGACACCAAAAACACCGGGAACTATGAACTTGCAGCTTGTGAAACGGAGACCCCAAAACATGGTAAGTTAGGCAAAATGAGAAGACAGAAATACACAGCAGATGAAGGAGCAAGGTACAAACCCACCAGACCAAACAAATGAAGAGGAAATAGTCAGTCAATATGAAAAACAATTCAGAGTAATGATAGTAAAGATGATCCAAAATTTTGGAAATAGAATGGAGAAAACACAAGAAACATTTAACAAGGACCTAGAAGAACTAAAGAGCAAACAAACAATGATGAACAACACAGTAAATGAAATTAAAAATTCTCTAGAAGGAATCAATAGCAGAATAACTAAGGGAGAAGAACGGATAAGTGACCTGGAACATAAAATAGTGGAAATAACTACCACACAGCAGAATAAAGAAAAAAGAATGAAAAGAATTGAGAACAATCTCAGAGACCTCTGGGACAATATTAAACACACCAACATTCGAATTATAGGGGTCCCAGGAGAGGAAGAGAAAAAAAAGGGACTGAGAAAATGTTTGAAGAGATTATAGTTGAAAGCTTCCCTAATATGGGTAAGGAAATAGTCAATCAAGTCCAGGAAGCGCAGAGAGTCCCATACAGGATAAGTCCAAGGAGAAACAAGCCAAGGCGCATATTAATCAAACTACCAAAAATTAAATACAAAGAAAAAGTATTAAAAGCAGCAAGGGAAAAGCAACAATTAACATACAAGGGAATCCCCATAAGGTTAACAGCTGATCTTTCAGCAGAAACTCTGCAAGCCAGAAGGGAGTGGCAGGACATATTTAAAGTGATGAAAGGGAATAACCTACAACCAAGATTACTCTAGCCAGCAAGGATATCATTCAGATTTGACAGAGAAATTAAAACATTTACAGATAAGCAAAACCTAAGAGAATTCAGCACGTCCAAACAAGCTCTACAACAAATGCTAAAAGAACTTCTCTAGGCAGGAAACACAAGAGAAGGAAAAGACTTACAATAACAAACTCAAAACAATTAAGAAAATGGTAATAGGAACATACATAATGATAACTACCTTAAATGTAAATGGATTAAATGCTCCAACCAAAAGACACAGACTGGCTGAATGGATACAAAAACAAGATCCCGACATGTGCTGTCTATAAGAGACCCACTTCAGACCTAGGGACACATACAGACTGAAAGTGAGGGGATGGAAAAAGATATTCCATGCAAGTGGAAATCAAAAGAAAGCTGGAGTAGCAATTCTCATATCAGAGAAAATAAACTTTAAAATAAAGACTATTACAAGAGACAAAGAAGGACACTACATAATGAGCAAGGGATCAATCCAAGAAGAAGATATAACAATTGTAAATATTTATGCACCCAACATAGGAGCACCTTAATACATAAAGCAAATGCTAACAGTCATAAAAGGGGAAATCGACAGTAATAAAATCATAGTAGGGGACTTTAACACCCCACTTTCACCAATGGACAGATCATCCAAAATGAAAATAAATAAGGAAACACAAGCTTTAAATGATACATTAAACAAGATGGACTTAATTGATATTTATAGGACATTCCATCTGAAAACAGCAGATTACACTTTCTTCTCAAGTGCTCATGGAACATTCTCCAGGATAGATCATATCTTGGGGTCACAAAGCAAGCCTTGGTAAATTTAAGAAAATTGAAAGCGTATCAAGTATCTTTTCTGACCACAATGCTATAAGACTAGATATCAATTACAGGAAAAAAATCTGTAAAAAATACAAACACATGGAGGCTAAACAATACACTACTAAATAACCAAGAGATCACTGAAGAAATCAAAGAGGAAATCAAAAAATACCTAGAAACAAATGACAATGAAAACACGACGGCCCAAAACCTATGGAATGCAGCAAAAACAGTTCTAAGAGGGAAGTTTATAGCAATACAGTCCTACCTCAAGAAACAAGAAACATCTCAAATAAACAACCTAAACTTACACCTAAAGCAATTAGAGAAAGAAGAACAAAAAACGCCCAAAGCTAGCAGAAGGAAAGAAATCATAAAGATCAGATCAGAAATAAATGAAAAAGAAATGAAGGAAACAATAGCAAAGATCAATAAAACTAAAAGCTTGTTCTTCGAGAAGATAAACAAAATTGATAAATCATTAGCCAGACTCATCAAGAAAATAAGGGAGAAGACTCATATCAATAGAATTAGAAATGAAAAAGGAGAATTAACAGCTTACACTGCAGAAATACAAAGGATCATGAGAGATTACTACAAGCAACTGTATGCCAATAAAATGGACAACCTGGAAGAAATGGACAAATTCTTAGAAAAGCACAAGCTTCTGAGACTGAACCAGGAAGAAACAGAAAATATAAACAGACCAATTACAAGCACTGAAATTGAGACAGTGATAAAAAATCTTCCAACAAACAAAAGTCCAGGACCAGATGGCTTCACAGGTGAATTCTATCAAACATTTAGAGAAGAGTTAACACCTATCCTTCTCAAACTCTTACAAAATATAGCAGAGGGAGGAACACTCCCAAACGCATTCTACAAGGACATCATCACCCTGATACCAAAACCAGACAAAGATGTCACAAAGAAAGAAAACTACAGGCCAATATCACTGATGAACATAGATGCAAAAATCCTCAACAAAATACTAGCAAACAGAATCCAACAGCACATTAAAAGGATCATACACCATGATCAAGTGGGGTTTATCCCAGGAATGCAAGGATTCTTCAATATATGCAAATCAATCAATGTGATACACCATATTAACAAATGGAAGGAGAAAAACCATATGATCATCTCAAAAGATGCAGAAAAAGCTTTCAACAATATTCAACACCGATTTATGATAAAAAACCCTCCAGAAAATAGGCATAGAGGGAACTTACCTCAACATAATAAAGGCTATATATGACAAATCCACAGCCAACATCGTCCTCAATGGTGAAAAACTGAAAGCATTTCCACTAAGATCAGGAACAAGACAAGGCTGCCCACTCTCACCACTATTATTCAACATAGTTTTGGAAGTGTTAGCCACAGCCGTCAGAGAAGAAAAAGAAATAAAAGGAATCCAAATTGGAAAAGAAGAAGTAAAACTGTCACTGTTTGCAGATGACATGATACTATACATAGAGAATCTTAAAGATGCTACCAGAAAACTACTAGAGCTAATCAATGAATTTGGTAAAGTAGCAGGATACAAAATTAATGCACAGAAATCTCTTGCATTCCTATACACTAGTGATGAAAAATCTGAAAGAGAAATTAAGGAAACACTCCCATTTACCACTGCAACAAAAAGAATAAAATACCTAGGAATAAACCTACCTAAGGAGACAAAAGACCTGTATGCAGAAAACTATAAGACACTGATGAAAGAAATTAAAGATGACACAAACAGATGGAGAGATATACCATGTTCTTGGATTGGAAGAATCAACATTGGGAAAATGACTACACTACCCAAAGCAATCTACACATTCAATGCAATCCTTATCATACTACCAATGGTGTTTTTCACAGAACTAGAACAAAAAAATTTCACAATTTGTATGGAAATACAAAAGACCCCAAATAGCCAAAGCAATCTTGAGAAAGAAAAACAGAGCTGGAGGAATCAGGCTCCCTGACTTCAGACTATACTACAAAGCTACAGTAATCAAGACAATATGGCATGAAAACAGAAATATAGATCAATGGAACAGGATAGAAAGCCCAGAGATAAACCCAAGCACATATGGTCACCTTATCTTTGATAAAGGAGGCAAGTATATAAAATGGAGAAAAGACAGCCTCTTCAATAAGTGGTGCTGGGAAAACTGGACAGCTACATGTAAAAGAATAAAATTAGAACACTCCCTAACACCATTCACAAAAGTAAACTCAAAATGGAATAAGACCTAAATGTAAGGCCAGACACTATAATACTCTTAGAGGAAAACACAGGCAGAATGCTCTATGACATAAATCACAGCAAGGTCCTTTTTGACCCAGCTCCTAGGGAAATGGAAATAAAAACAAAAATAAACAAATGGGACCTAATGAAACTTACATGCTTTTGCACAGCAAAGGAAACCATAAACAAGATGAAAAGACAACCCTCAGAATGGGAGAAAATATTGGCAAACGAAGCAACTGACAAAGCATTAATCTCCGAAGTATACAAGCAGCTCATGCAGCTCAATATCAAAAAAACAAACAAACAAATCCAAAAATGGGCCAAAGACCTAAATAGACATTTCTCCAAAGAAGATATACAGGTTGCCAACAAACACATGAAAGGATGCTCAACATCACTAATCATTAGAGAAATGCAAATCAAAACCACAATGAGTTATCACCTCACACAGGTCAGAATGGCCATCATCAAAAAATCTATAAACAATAAATGCTGGAGAAGGTGTGGAGAAAAGGGAGCCCTCTTGCACTGTTGGTGGGAATGCAAATTGATTCAGCCACTATGGAGAACAGTATGGAGGTTCCTCAAAAAACTAAAAATAGAACTACCATACGACCCAGCAATCCCACTACTGGGCATATACCCTGAGAAAACCATAATTCAAAAAGAGTCATGTAAAACAATATTCCTTGCAGCTCTATTTACAATAGCCAGGACATGGAAGCAACCTAAGTGTCCACTGACAGATGAATGGATAAAGAAGATGTGGCATATGTATACAATGGAATATTACTCAGCCATAAAAAGAAACGAAATTGAGTTATTTGTAGTGAGGTGGATGGACATAGAGTCTGTCATACAGAGTGAAGCAAGTCAGAAAGAGAAAAATAAATACCCTATGCTAACACATATATATGGAATCTAAAAAAAAATAATAATAATAATGGTTCTGAAGAACCTAGGGGCAGGACAGGAATAAAGATGCAGACATAGAGAATGGACTTGAGGACAAGGGGAGGGGGAAGGGTAAGCTGGTACGAAGTGAGAGAGTGGCATGGACACATATACACTACCAAATGTAAAATAGATAGCTAGTGGGAAGCAGCCACATAGCACAGGGAGATCAGCTCGGTGCTTTGTGTCCACCTAGAGGGGTGGGATAGGGAGGGTGGGAGGGAGACGCAAGAGAGAGGGTATATGGGGATGTATGTATATGTATAGCTGATTCACTTTGTTACACAGCAGAAACTAACACACCATTGTAAAGCAATAATACTCCAATAAAGATGTTAAAAAAAAAAAAATTCAAGTCCAAGAACATCATTTTCGTATGTCTTGTATATATGTGTTAAAATTACAAAAGAATGATTAGCAAATGAAGATGTTAGTTCTTTAACAAACCACACGGGTTAAAAGCATTAATGTATCTATATTAAGTATTCCTAAGAAACAATACAATGCTTATCATTGATTTCCCAAAAGTCATCTTCATATTCTGAAAGTCGTGCTATCTTAACTACTTTTAATATTTCAAACTGGTCACTGCTTTTAGGTATACATTGTCATATACCTCATTTTAGGAATTTTTAAAGGTATACACCTCATGATTTTAATTTTCTAACTGTATCTATCATCTTAGGGGTCTAATCTTTTTTTTTACTGGATTTTTCTTCTCTTTATTAACAAGAAACATTTAGCCCATTTTCTCAATTTCTTAATTCCCCTGGAGAATTAAAACATACAACTTCTAAATATTTCTCTTTTTTATTTTTAACCATTTTTTAAATCGAAGTATAGCTAATTTACAAAGTTGTGTTAGCTTCAGGTGTACAGCAAAGTGATTCAGTTATTTATATGTATCATATATATGTGTGTGTGTGCATATATATATTCTTCTTCAGATTCTTTTCTATTATAGGTTATTACAAGTCATTGAATATAGTTCCCTGTGCTATACAGTAGGTCCTTGTTGTTTATCTATTTTATACATAGTAGTGTGTATATGTTAATCCCAAACTCATACTTTATGTCCCTCTCACCAACCCCCACTATCCCCTCTGGTAACCATAAGTTTGTTTTCTATGTCTATGAGTCTATTTCTGTTTTGTAAATAAGTTCATTTATATCATTTTTTTAGATTTCACATATAAGTGATATTATATGATATTTGTCTTTCTATGTCTGACTTACTTCACTTAATATAATAATCTCTAGGTCCATCCATGTTGCTGCAAATGGCATTATTTCATTCTTTACTATGGCTAATATTCCATTGTATATATGTACCACATCTTCTTTATCCATTCATCTGTCAATGGACACTTAGGTTGTTTCCATGTCTTGGCTACTGTAAATAGTGCTGTTATGAACATTGGGGTGCATGTATCTTTGCAAATTACAGTTTTCTTTGGATACGTATCCAGGAGTGGGATTGCAGGATCATATGGTAACTATTTTTAGTTTTTAAAGGAACCTCCATACTGTTCCGTAGTGGCTGCACTAATTTACACTTAGAGGTTTAATCTTAAATTGCAGAAATTAAGGTATATCCCCCATCCTACTAAATAATGTAGGTTTCTCAAAGTCTCTAACCAATTTAGTAATTAAAGTTCATATTGCAAAATCTAGGAATGAAAAGACTCAAGATCATTGTACAAATCTCTTCATTCCTACATCTGTTTCTTGGGCTGCTACTTAAGTTAGTAAATGACAGGAAGTAGACTTTTCCTCAACATACTTTTTTTAAATCACAACGCTTCTATTTCAATAGTGGCAAAGAATAAGAAGCAAAGCAATTTTTACAATTTTATTTTATTTCAATTATAGTTATATCAAGTGACTTTTTTTTTTTACCTGAAATAAGCAAATAACTACACCAGGGCAGTATTTAATTAGTCATGACTAGCAAGGGCACAATGTTAGTACTACTTGATAAGTAGTCCAAAATAAAAACTGCTTACAGAATATGAAATTTTTTCCTAAAATATGACTATAATAAATTTAACACTTTCATTTTAGCCCCCCAAAAAGCCATTTAAATTGACTTCAAATCCTTCTTTGTGCCTTCCATTCCAGTTAACACTAAATTAGCCAGTTCCTCACAAAATAAAAATTACAGAATCTGCAAGAATGTTGTAGTACTTACATCAGGGCAGCAAAACAAAGTCTGCCAGCTCAGTGTGCAACCAGATTTATGTAGGAAGAGCATATATGTTAAGGGACAGAAAGATAACAGTTCCCATTTTCCTAACCTGTAGGTTTACAAGTTCTATTACAGGGTCTGCCAACCTCTGCACTATTGACATTTTAGGCTGAGTACATCTTTGATGTGGGTAGGGGTTGGGGGCTGTCCTGTACACTGTGGTATGTTTGGCAGCATGCCTGGCCTCTACCCACGAAATGCCAGTAGTATCCCATCCCCATCTCGACATCCAAAAATATCTCCCAACATTGTTAAATGTCCCCTGGGGAATGTAAAACTGTCCATGGTTGAGAACCCTTGATCTATCTGTTCAGGAGATATATGAATGTATATAGATTCCTCTAGATGTGTTGCCTTTACACAAAATTTAACCTTAATTTCAAAGCTCACTGTCAATTGTCACCAAAGCCCTTGAAACAAAACAACATGAAGCAACCAGTACCATCAGAAAAGGGGAGTATGGTTCTCTCAAAAGTTAAAGGTTATCCACCTGACAAGAAGCAAATTCTTAAAAATTTATACCCATAAAAATCCCTCCAAATTAAACTATAGGCTTAAATCTGTTAAATGAGCCCATATGTATTCTTCAAAAAAAAAAAAAAAATGAAGAAAGAAATACTGCAACTATCTGCACACTCCAGAAATTTGATCTTTTAAAAGGTTGCTTAATGTTGGGTTTTTTTTTCCTTCCAAAGTGGCAGGTTCTTATTATCTTTTGAACTGTCATTTGGTGACTCAAAAGAAAACAACTGTAATTTAAACAGCAAGAAATGAGGGGGAATAAGTCTGTATGTGGCCTCTGTTTGGAAGTTACTAAGCTGTCTTTCCATGATTTTAATGTAATATGCTTTCTCCAGGGGTGTAAACCCCAGGTCTCTAAATACCATTTATATGTTGGTGGCTCCCACATTTCCATCGTATCCTGACCTGCCCCTGAGACCAGGGCCAACTCGCCCATCAACTTATCTGTATGATGACCAACTGTCCACTTGAAGGGGACAGGTTCAGTTTTCTCTTAGCCTTCTTTCCTCCCCAGCCTTTCCCATATTGGGAAATAGTAGCACTATTCCCCAGGAAAAAGCCTTATTGTCATTCTTGACTCCTATATTAATTTCCTATTACTGCTGTAACAAATTTCTATGATTTTGTGACTTAAGACGATACAAATAATTTTCTTACACTTCTGGAGGTCAAAAGTCCAAAATCAAAGTCTAGAGCCTAAACTGAAGGTGTCAGCAGGGCAGTTTCTCTGGGGGGGCTCTAGGAGAAAATCTGTTTCCTTACCTTTTCCAGCTTCTAGAGGCTGCCTGTATTCCATGGCTTGTGGACTGTACACAAATATTGAAGAAGTCTATTCTAGCAGACCCAACCTGACTGAAAATCCAGATATAGAAATGTTTACAGATGGGAGAATCTTCATAGACCAGGGACTCTAAAAGGCTGAGTATGCAGTAGTAACTCATCAGGAAGCCTTAGAAGTGGAAGCCCTCCTTCCAGGTACATCTGTCCAAGAGGCAGAGCTCATAGCCCTCAAGAGGGCCCTGTGCCTTGGGGCTAAATAAAAGGTCACCATTTATACTGATTCTAAGTATCCCTTCTCTGTCGTGCATGCTCATGGGGCCATATGGGAAGAGAGGGGTCTCACTAACATCAGGAAGAAAAGAAGTTAAACACGCGGAGGAGATACTGGCCTGATTAGACTCTGTTATAATGATGGAAGAAGTAGCCATAGTACATTGCCTGGGCCTCCAAAAGACTGATAGTTATATAGCTAAAGGAAATAATTTGGCTGATCAGGGCACAAAACAGGCAGCCAGAACCAAAAATCCCCATCCTAAGGCCCAAGCACTCATTCCGAGTGTGGACCTATCCCTGTTTAAACCTCAGTATTGGGAAATGGATCTAGAGAAAGCAGACGAAGCGGGATTTCATGCTGACTTGAGACTTAGATGATCAGTACCAAACAACCAAAGAAGGCTGGATTTATAATGAACAGGGACTAGTGCTTATACCTGAGCATTTAACGGAAAGAGTTATTATCCATCCACATCAAGGAAACCATTAGGGGCGTGACCTAACCAATCACTGGCTACAGAAGTTTATTTTTGGTCCACAAATGCAAAGGACCAATGAAAGGGTAATATAAAATTGCCTGATCTGGCCAGAAACAATCCAAAAAGCAGGCCGCCCCCAAAATAAAAGGGGTGCAAAACCGAGGGACAGAACCAGGAGATGGTTGGCAAATAGACTTGACTGTCATGCCCAAAGCCATGTGAAATTACAGATATTTGCTGGTATTTGTAGACACCTTCACAGGACTCATCAAATTTTGTATGTGTTGTCTGTCTCATATATTTAGAAGGCCTCCCTACACGCATGATGATTGCCTAAGACTTAAGAGTTCAAGGTGGGACTTGTGAATATTTACAATTAAGTGCAAAACAATTTCATTCCTCTTATAAAAATCCACGCTCCTAATCAGCAGGAAGCACCTAGAGTGATATCACCCTATTTCCTTCAAGATTGAGGAATGTATAAAGAAATAGGGGGAAATTGAAACAGCACATAAAACACTGACCAGCTTAAACTGGCTTTGCTTCCTTAAAACAGGTTGTTGATTGTTTAAACCTGTAGTTATTTTACAGAGACAGCAATGTGCACGTGCAAGATGGGAACCCACGGCTCCAGGATGACCCCGGAACCAAGAATCTTGAGTTTGCAAAACTCAAAGAATAGAAATGTTGCCACTGGAGCCCTTTACAAAGTGAGAAGTCCTTCAATAAGGAAAATCGGCTTCCAGATGGACTGATTTGAGACTAGCCAATCAGCTTTTGCCAAGTTCGCCCTTAAATTTTGCCCTGAACCCTGGATGGGAGAGACAGATTTGAGTCCTGCCTTCTGTCCCCTTGCTGGTTAACCTCGCAATAAAGCTCTTTCTTTCCTCCAAAGCCAGCGCCATAGTACTGGCTTCTGTACACGTCGGGCAGCCGGCTCGGTAACAATCCTTCCTCGCATCTCTCCAACCTCTGTTTCCGTCATGACATCTCCTTCTCTGACTCTCATTGCTGTAAGGACCCTGTGATGACACTGCCCGCTCAAATATTCCAGGATAAACTCCCCATCTCAAGATCCTTAACTTAATCACATCTACAAAGTCTATTCTGCCATGTGAAATATTGTGATTTATAAGAAATATGTATATTTGGTCAGATGACCAAAATATTTTTTCATATATATTTGATCTTCATCCACAGTTCCTGGCTCACAGCTCCCTGGGAATTTCCTGGGCAATAAGAGCAATAGGAGAATCTTTTGTCATAATATTTGGTCTCTGTCCTTAGTTCCTGAAAGTACTTCAGAGCCATAAAGGTGTCCTGTTATTCATAACAAGCCCTTTTTCACCACAACTAAGTTTGTGTTAATGAGGTGACTTTTGGAAAGCACCTAAGGATGGGGGCTGGTTGCTGGGGAACCAACCTTGAAGGGAGAGTTGGAACTTTCAGTTCCACCCTTTGACCTCTGGGGAAGGGAGAGAGGCTAGAGGTTCAATGGCCAATGATTTCATCAACCAGTCCTATGCAATGAAGCCTCCATAAAAACAACAGAAAAAGAGGTTCAGAGAGCTTCTGGGTTGGTGAACACATGGAGATTCGGGGAGAGTGGTGCGCTCGGAGAGGGCGTAAGGGCTCCACACCCTTTCCCCATACCTTGCCCTCTGTATCTCTTCTGTCTAGCTGTTCCTGAGTTGTATGCTTTTATAATAAACCAGTGATCTAGTAAGCAAAATGTCTCTCTGAGTTCTGTGAGTTGCTCTAAGCAAATTAATCAAACCCAAGGAGGAGGTCATGGGAACCTCTTATTTATAGCCAGTCAGTCAGAAGCACAGGTGATAACCTGGGTTTGCAACTGGCATCTGAAGTGGTGGGGAGAGGGGCAGTCCTTTAGGACTGAGCCCTTAGCTTGTGGGATCTGACACTAACTCCAGGTAAATAATGTCAGAACTGAGTTGCAGTCTCAGATACCCTGCTGGTGTCCTGAGAACTGCTTGTTGCTTTGGGAAACCTCCTCCACACATTAGAATCTGGTGATCAGAACCACCTTTTACCACCACATAAGGTAACATATTCACAGTTTCTGGGATTAGGATGTGGACATCTTTGGGAGGCCATCATTCTGTCTGCCATGATTCCTCTCCTTTTCTAGCTCACCCACCCCACCACATCATCAACAATGTGGAGGCTCCACCCCTAAAATATACCCCAAATCAACTACTTCCCTGTAATTCCTCTGCTACCACCTTAGTGCAGGGCCACACAGACTCTGCCCTGGACAACTGTGAGCATCTCTTAACTGGTCCCCTTGCTGCCACTCTTGCCCCTCTGCAGTCCATCTATAAAGCTGCCAGAATGATCTTCTTAAAATATAAATCGTGGGCTTCCCTGGTGGCGCAGTGGTTGAGAGTCTGCCTGCCGGTGCAGGGGACACGGGTTCGAGTCCTGGTCTGGGAAGATCCCACATGCCGCAGAGCAGCTGGGCCCATGAGCCGCAATTGCTGAGCCTGCGCGTCTGGAGCCTGTGCTCCGCAACAAGAGAGGCCGTGATAGTGCGAGGTCCGCGCACCGCGATGAAGAGTGGCCCCCGCTTGCCACAACTAGAGAAAGCCCTCGCACAGAAATGAAGATCTAACACAGCCATAAATTAATTAATTAATTAATTTTTTTAAAAAATTAAAAAAAAATATATATATATATACAAATCGTATAATGTTATTGCCTTGTTTAAAACTCATCAGTGGTTTCGCACTATAACCAGAACAAAATTCTAATAGATACTTCATCCTCTGGTCCCTGCTCACCTTTAAAAAATAATAGAGAAGAAATAATGCAATTTTTTGCCTTCACAAAATTTCTCTCCATCCCTCACTTCCACGGCCTTGTATGCTGACAGCAGCTCTTTGCAGCTCATCAAAGGGAGGTACGTGTGTTTGAGCTGTCCTTCCGGGTCTCCCCAGACATAGAAGACAGCAAATTACCACATAATTCTAAACCTATGCCCTCCCTCTCCAAGTCTGTTTTAACTGTACATTCCTGATAAAACTACCAGAAAATTTAAAATATATAAGAAATGAAAATCAAGAGATAGAGGGAAGAAAGGAAGGAGCATAACATAGTATAATATATTCTTCACATTTCGTAACAGGCAGACAAAAGATAATGTCTTAGGTTGATGGATCTAAAAATAGTGCAGGTAAATTATTTAACGTTAAGAGAACTAAAAATAAAAGTTTTTTTATTCCTTTGGGGAATGATGGGAGAGAGACTTACACTTTTCATTTTATTTTTTATGAACTCTGAATTCTTCGACCATGTAAATAAATATAGTAAAGCAGCTACTGATTTTGCACAAATATTTACACTAATTTTACCCATAAGGGCGTGCATGTTTATATATGCACATTGGTCATCAGTTTTTCACCTATTGTAACATTTCTTCCCTCTGATTCCCAACACTGTTCTTTGGAATTCCCCCACCGGAAACCGTCCCACCAAGGACTTCTTGCTAATAAATCAAAGGGCACTATGACCCCACTAGCAACCTCTCTGTGGAAAATTGTTCCCTAGGCCCTCTTCTGCCTCTATTTCCCAAAAGCTCTTTCCTCCCTGAATCACCTCACACCAACTACTTCTGGAGCCAGCTATTCTTCTCACACTTTCAAATAATGAGTCTACACTTTATAATTCCTAGTCTTTTTCCAACATGCCAGAATCTCGGGAAGCAGCTACTCCAAAAATGCAGGCATTGCTCAGAATAATAAACAATCCCTAATTCAACCACCAGTATCCGTATTTCATTGCCTCTTATGAACGCCCAGTCACCTCTCATTGGAGGATATTTCACAGCATTTTAGGATCAAAAAAGGGTTGGAGAGAACAAACTCACCCACATCAAAATAGCCTGAGATATTAAAATGCAAACCACTGGACCCCATACAGACCTACTAACTCAAAATGTTTTCAACAACCTCCCCAGGTAGTTCCCATGCACACAAAAGTTTGAGATTCCCCAAATCAACCCAATCTAATTATTTCTGAAATGAAGAAAGTTAAATCCAGAGAGTAAGTGACTTGTCCAAAATTGCCCACTTAATATGCAACCAATTCATTATTCCAGTCATACATATTCTGGTACCCTTTCAAAGGAACCTGTGAGATAAAACATGCACTAGAAAGAAACTACCTCAACATAATAAAAGCCATATAAGAAAAACCCACAGCTAACATCATACTCAATTAAGAAAAACTGAAAGCTTTTCCTCTAAGATCAGGAACAAGACAAACATGCCCACTTTTGCCACTTCTACTCAACATAGTACTGGAAGTCCTAGCCGGAACAATTAGGCAAGAAAAAGAAATAAAAGGCATGAAAACTGGGGGGATGGGGGGGGAAGACATAAAATTATCACAGTTTATAGATGACAAAATCTTATATAAAGAAACCCTAAAGATTCCACTAAAAAAAATCATATTAGAACTAATAAATGAATTCAGCAAAGTTGAAGGATACAAAAACCAACACAGAAAACTTAGTTTCATTTTTATACACTAACAATGCAAAATCATAAAAGGAAATAAAGACAGCAATTCTATTTACAATAGCATCAAAAAGAAAAAGTACTTAGGAATAAACTTAACCAAGCAGGTGAAAGACTTGAACTCTGAAACTCTAAAACATTGATAAAAGAAATTAAATAAAACACAAATAAATGGAAAGACACCCCATATTCATGGACTGGAAGATGTCAGTACTACCCAAAGTAGTATTGTTAAGATGTCAATACTACCCAAAGCAATCTACAGATTCAGTGCAATCCCTGAATTAAAATCCCAATGATATTTTTTGCATGAATTGAAAAATCCATCCTAAAATTCATATGGAGTCTCAAGGGACCCTGAATAGTCAAAACAATCTTGGAAAAGAACAAAGGTGGAGGTCTCACACTTCCTGATTTCAAATTTTACTACCAAGCTACAGTAATCAAAACAGTATGATACTGACATAAAGATAGACATAAAGACCAATGGACTAAAGAGCCCAGAAACAAACCCTCGCATATATGGTCAAATGATTTTCAATGAGGGTGCCAAGACCATTCAACAGGAAAAGGACAGTCTTTTCAACAAATGGTGATGGAAGAAGAACTGGATATCCACATGAAAAAAAATGAAGCTGGACCCTTACACCATATACAAAAATTAATTAAAAGTGAATCAAGCACTTAAACATAAGCTTTAAAACTATAGAACTCTTAGAAGAAAATATAGGGGAAAAGCTTAATGACACTGGATTTTGCAATGATTTCTTGGCTATGACACCAAAAGCACAGGAAACAGAAGAAAAAAATAGATAAGTTGAACTTCATCAAAATTAAGAACTAAATTTTAAGAGTAAAATATCAACTCACAGAATAAGAGAAAAACATATCTGATAGGGACTGATATTCAGAATATATAAAGAACTCCTAAAACTCAACTAGAAAATAAACAACCTGATTTTAAAATGGGGAAAGAATTGAATGGACATGTCTCCAAGAAAGATATACAAATGGCCAAAAAGCAAATGAAAAGGTGTTCAATGTCACTAACCATCAGAAAAATGCAAATCAAAACCATAATAAGATATTATTTCACATCCACTAGGATGGCTGTTATTAAAAAAAAAAAAAGTGTTGATATGAATGTGGAGAAATTGGAACTCTTGTGCATTGCTGGTGGGAATGTAAAATAATGCCGCTACTATGGAAAATGTTATGGTCATTCCTCAAAATATTAAGAATAGAATTACCATATAATCCAGCAATTCCACTTCTGGGTATATACCCAAAAGAACTGAATGCAGAGACTCAAACAGATTTTAAATATCTATGTTCATAGCAGCATTATTCATAATAGCCAAAGGTGGAACAGCCCAAGTATCCATCAACAAATTAATGGGTAAACAAAATGTGGCATATACATAAAATGGAATATCATTCAGCCTTAAAAAGGAAAGAAATTTTGATACGTGCTACAACATGGATGAACCCTGAAGTCATTATGCTAAGTGAAATAAGCCAGTCAAGAAAAGACAAATACTTTATGATTCTAGTTATATTAGGTATCTAAAATAGTCATACTCACAGAGACAACAAAATAAAATGTTGATTGCCAGAAGCCAGGGAGAGGGAGGAATGGGGAATAAATATTTAATAGGTACAGTTTCAGTTGGAGAAGATGAAAAGCATTCTGGAGATGGATGGTGGTGATAGTTGCACAATAATGTGAATATACTTAATACCCAGAAATGTACACTTAAGTGGTTAAAATGGTAAATTTTATGTAATATCTATTTTACCACAATAAAAAGAATTAACATGCAAAAACTGAACTACTCATCTTTCTTTCTCTTAAACATTATTTTAAACAAATAAGATTTGTTTTATTCATCTAACAATTAGCAAATCTCAGCTTCCAGCAAAACATCTCCAAATACTCCTTTTGAGCAACTTTCTTCTCAGAGCTTCAGCTTATACCCACCTTTCTGTGATCATCCACTCCCCGTGAAATCCAATGGTTACAGTACAATGTTTCCTTTAGCTCTGATATTAAGAGCTCCCTCCGAAAATTCTGTGAAGACTCCTGTCCCCACCAGGAAGCTTGTCTTCTCTGGCCTCAAGCAATTTCCCCAGCTAGCAAAGAAAGCACTGTTCTTCATGGAAGTAAAAACTGTGGCACTGCTACAGCAGCCATAACCCTTCTCTTGTTCAGCCCATTGTCTGCTGACCTCAGAAGCATCATCTATCTTTTTTCAAATAAATAATAAAGTATAATCTTTTGACAAGCCATTGACACATCAAAAGCATTTTTGCACAGTACAAGGTAATCTTGAACTTGTCACAAGGTCAACAGATATGCTTGGGTGTTATTCTTGTTTTGTGTTTTATTGTTACAAGAAAAAAATACTCCATTTTAATTGTATGGTCTATGGTTTGAAAATAGGAAAAATCAAAAAATTTTAATTAAAATGTGAATGGGACAAAGTAGGTAAACCTATTTTTTATAATATTTTTAAGCCATGAGTGAAAGTGATGTTTAAATCTTATTAGTTTTCCTAAGTTGTGTGTTTAAACACACAAACATAAATAGCACTTCCTGCTATCAAGTTAACAACTAGCAGTAGTTTAGTTTTCGTCAGTGACTACATTATGATTGGGAGAGGAAAAAAGTCACTCTGAGTGAGATGGGAAGCTCTTGCAGGTTATTGAGCTGAAGAGTGGCATGATCCCAGTTAGTATTTAAAAGAATCACTTTGCCTGAAGTGTGTAAAACAGACTAGAGCCAGACTGACAGGAATAGGACAAAAGCAGGGATAAGAGGTAGGAAGATATTTTAATAATACAAGGGAGAGGTAATGGTAGATTAGACCAGGTTGGCAGCAATGGAGACAGTGAGAAATGGTCAGATTCTGAACAGCTCTGAAGGGAGAACCAATAAGATTTCATGGCTTGGGGTAATGCTTAAAAGAAATAGAAGGGTTAAGTCTCTTGAGCTTAGCTAGAAGAAGGATCTTCTATTTACTCAAATGGGAAGAACGTGGAAGGGGAAGGTTGGGGTAGGAGATATTAGAATCAAAAGTTCTGTTTTGGATGTATTAAGTGTGAGTTGCCTATTAGATATCCAAGTGGAGATACAAGATAAATAGCTGGATATGTAGTCTGGGTATCAAGGGAGAGATTATGCTCTCTGTGAAAGAACCAAGATTTTTAAATGTTACACGACAAAGAAGTGTTTCACACAAATTAATCAAATAAGTTCCCAAACTTTTAACACATTAGGGTGTTAGAAACATGTCAGGGGAAAGCCAGAAATTCTAGAAAACTAAAATGGAAAAACAATTTAAGATCTGATAAACAGACAGGATAGTTTATAAATATACTATTCGGGTAATAATCTTAAAGTGCATCAGCAGATCTTAAAAGGATTAATGTCCCAAATAAAAGAATAAAAAAAATAAATACAGATATATTTCTTTAGAAAGGGAAACAAAAATAGTTAACTATTTCCAAAAAATGTTTTATGCACTGTTGCAAAGCCAAAAATAACAAGACAGCATCATCCCAATGTCCCAGTGGTTCTGAAGGGAACAAGTGATTGCTTTTATGCTGCCCAGGAGAGATAAATGCCTCGAACTATGGTCTGAACATTCTACAGAGATGAAAGTCCACTACATTGTACAGGGCAGACCATAGCAATTAACAAGAGTTCGCTTACTATTTTTAGCCATGATTTATAAGAGAAGGGGAGTCAGTGTATGAACTTCTCTTGGTTAAGGCAGTTAAGAGGCAAAGCCCAAAATTTCACGTCTTGGTCATAACCTGTTCAATAATACCACAGTGTCCCAATAAACACAGAATTGTATTTCTGATGTTTTTACCCTGCTAAATGTTTCTGGCTGTGAGGACTACATACTATTCTATTTGTCATGGTTTTATGACTGTTACACTCCATTCCAAAGCCAGAAAATTACCAGTGGCAGCCAAAAGTATTTCTTGGGTTTTGTTTTGTTTGGCGAATTGGGGGGAGAAGAGATGGGTGGCTGTCCGACTGGGACATTTCTAGGGGAAATTATCATACAAATGTGTGCTATTTATAGTGTTTGGTGCCACACCATACCCACGTTGGCAATTAGCTAGACAGAGAAAACCTTACAACTCGCCAAAATGCCGGATTCCAAGCCTGCCCTGAGTGCACTGATCATTGGCAAAGATTTAGGGAAAACTCCTCTATCTCACAGAGTACAAATACCATGTATACACCCTGCTGTTTCCACGTGGTTTAGAGGGTTGCAGCCTCCAAGGCATCTCAGTACATCCTTGAGTATTTATTCCTGCATAAGCACTCCAGTCTCACCTGAGGTGAATCAGTCAAGTTCATCAGCAGCCACAAAACCGGGAAGACTCTGAGAGTCACCTCTCCCCACAAATGTCCTCACCATTACTTCTAAACCCACCTTCTTTTCTAATAAAACAACCCCTTGTTCATAAAAGAGCAGTTCACAGCTTGGATCCCCTAGGCCTCTAGTCAGTAGTTAACAGATAACATTTACTGAGTACTTCCTACATGCCTGGCACTGTGCAAACCACTTCACATGGGTGATCCCATTTTGGTCAAGCACAGCCTCTGGGGTGGGCACTATTATTAGGTCCATGTTATTGATTAAAAAAAAAAAAAAAAAAGCTGGAGCTCAGAAAGACTAAGTAACTTGCCCAAGTCTAAATAGCTGCTATTAGCAGATCTGTCAGACCCCTGACCCTTGACTCCCCATCCATTCTTCTCCCACTATATGGGAAAGCAGTTGAAGATAAATCAACTAAAATCTGACATTCTAAACTGCCTAGTGTGAATCATATTTATCCCACAAATAAATGCCTATACTGTATCATTAAAATACCAATTTCCCTGCTTTGCCCTGAAATAATATCACGTCTGTGTGGGAACACTGGTAATCACATGCTGGCAGAAAGTTTAAATTGGGTGTTAGTGAAAAAGAGAAGGTAAATTAACCAGTTCTTAGTAGATTCAGCTTGTTCTGAAGACCTATTTCTTCATGCTGCATGCAGACTTCTATACTAGAAAATAGTTTTTAAAAATTTAAAGACTCTTCTAGAATGGTCAAATGTCTGACACATAATTTGGAAATACCAAACATGAATACCCTTGTTCAGTAAATAAAGCAGAAGGGGAATCTGATAGAGGGAAAAGAAAGTTAAGGAAGATCAACCAGCAAAGGTAATAAAATAAGCAAAACACTGTAAAAATGGCAGCATTTTAAACAAGATTATTTATCTGGTGTATTCATTTAGGAAAAAAAAAGTCAAGAAAACCAGCTGGTTGCAGAGGAGTATCAGGGGAGGTGTGTATGTGGCTGTGTCCCCATGGTGTGATTAGTTCATAGGCCCTTATCATCAAGAGGAAGGTGTCTAAAAGGGTCAGAAACTTCCCTAGTCAACCCCCAGATGTGCTGTGATACGAGAACAAGGGTCTGGAAGTCTACAGATCAAGGTTCTGGTCATTCTGGCCATGCCAATAATTCCCAAGACCTAGAGCAACTGACCTGGCCTCTTTGGACTTAGTTTTATCATCTAGAACACAGAAATAATAATCATCTAATAAAAAAAAAACTTGTTTTATTGCTGTGAGGATCATGTGAGATTATAGATATGAAAATGCCTCAACAAAACTGTTTAGGTTCACTGCACAGTGAATGATGTATTTGTTACTACCAGTGTATTGTTGAGTGAGTACAGGTTGGTTTAATGCATTCTATCTTCTTAGCTGAAAAAGCAAAGGGCAAGGAGGCACATGCAGGATGGAAGACGCCTCTAAGTGTTGACTGATTTATATTATTAATGGAGGCCATCTGCAACACAACTATTAACTATTATGGGATATGGTATTCACAAGCCTGTTTGCAATTAAAAGACAGCACAAAGCACCCAATTAAGTGATCCAGACTACAACTTGATATAGCAAATTTTTGAACATCCACAATAAGGGAAAGGAAGCACTGGAACAGATATTAGAATTCAGTAGATACTCAAAAATGAATGGCTCCGAAATGTTTTGTATGATATGCCTCTAGGTGTGCTTCGATTTGACTTCTAAAATTAATCTTTAGCCCCACTGAGGGCAGAAGGAGGTGGTCCAAGGGCATGTGATTACCTTGTTCCCCCTCCCACCTAGGATTTAAAATGTGCCAAAATGACTCCCTCACGTGGACACTGCCATGCAAATAAGAAAGAGATGAATGTCCCCAACTATATAATAATAGATCAAAGCTAAAGGGCAATACAGTCACTGGTTATAGGCTCCCATTTACACTTCTCTGTTCATTGGTTTGTTTGAACCTAACTCTCTGTAATTAGTGTCTATCAGTAGAGGAGACTTATTTGAATTTCTATCCATTCCATGTCTAAATAGAAAGCTTTGAGAACATTTAGCGTTAAGGTAGTTCTTGTTGACAAATAAACAGCTTTTACAATAGACTTGAACATAGAGTTCGAATTCACTAATTTGTAATGTTCCAGATGAGGAAAGTAGCCTCTGTCTACTCTTTAACCAGAGAAGACAACAATATAACAAAACCTTATTTGGAGCACGGAGCTAATTCACAGGTCTGTCTCTGTCCAGACTGGGTACCCAGTGATGGAGGATGGACCACTCACGTACTCTGTGAAATGCAAAAACTGTACCTTGATTTGCTGTGAATGAACGTAATTGTTTTTAACTTCTCATTATTCTAACTAAAATAACTGGATCTACCCTTTTATAATAGAATTCCTAGCATTGGATTTGATTAAAATTGTACTGAACTTATATAAATTCTAAACACAAAAACTCCTTTGTAAAATTGCAAAATTCAGATGCTAGGTGGATTATGAATGAATGAATGATGTGAATGAATGAGTCTTTCATAAGACTATGGATACCCACATCATTTGTGAATTGAATACTTCATGTGAATAAAGCTTTATGATTACATACATATTCGAGAGGAATAAAATATTTTCATTCAGAAAACTTATTCTCTAGGAGCAATTAATTACTCAGATCCTAAAGATGGAGAGGAAGGACCTTCTGAAACAGGAATTTAACAGTATTTGAACCTAAAACAAAAGCCTGAGAACACATTACTGACAGTTTGGGTTACTGCTACTGATCACAAGGGTTTTCCATAACTAGCCCTAGAATTTGGACAGATATCAGTGGAACTGTCCAGATAAAATTACCTCCTGCCATGCACTGACCTGGGTAAACAGGCCTGGAAAAAATGCTGAAAGGAGAATGGACCAGCAAATGTGTAGTATTCAGAAGGGGGGCAGGGGCACCAGCTCTCCTCCAGAGCATTTCACTTTCTCCCCTTCACTCCACAAGGAAAATTCATCTGCTGAAATCATGCTTGTTGCATGTGGATAAAAGGAGTCACGTGATGCACTAAGTGTTCCAGGAAGATTAATCTGTCAGCAGTGGGACTGATGGATTGACAGAGAAAGACAGAGAGAGACAAGAGGCGATGACAAGAACACAATACAGAGGAGGAGGGAAGGACGGATTTGGGAGAAACGTCAGGACTTAATATGTGACTATTTATAGACAGAAGATGAAGGAGAGAAAAGAGTCAAGGAGGACTCCCAAGGTTCACTCTTAGGTGGCTGGGAAAATAGCACTACCACTGAGAAAAGTGAGCAGGGCAACCAGGACAGCTCTCTTCCTGCCTGTCTTTACCCTCAGCCCGCGTGATACCACCAACCCTAGGCAAAGCCACTGAGCAAATAATGCTCTTGTTATTTTTTGACTGGCTATAGAGAGAAGGATAGTGGCCCAATCTGTTAACAAAACCTGAGAATAAGTGAAGACAGAATGACACAAGTAGTTATATAGTTAGCAGGAAGGAGCCAACCCAGGAGCAGAGAGAGCAGAAAGTATTACGTAGGGACACATGCAGGCTAAAGCAAGACCTCGGACAGCACGACGTACTGCTGGAAAGCATGGCGGCCATCAAATCAATCCAGCTGGGTGAAATGATCAAAAATAGTCCAGACTTTGTGGGAGAGAAGAATCAAAGACTAGGGTCCAAACTCAAATGCCTACAGGAGCCGGGAGAGTAACAGAAATGAGGACGGGTGGCGTTCGGCAACAAGGAGTGCAGGTGGGGGCTGCTGAAACAGCACGTGCCCACCCCATCTAAAGAGGAACCACAGTAGGTAGGTTACTCTCACCCAAGACCATAGGCCCCATCTTCCAATTCTTCAAGAGCAACCATCCCAGCCACCATTCTCCACCACGTACGCTATTTCATCTTCTTCAAGCGCTCGTCAATACCTGAAATCTTTGTGCTGTTGTTGTTCTTGTGTTTATGGTCTGTCTCCTCCCACTAGAAGGTAAGCTCCCTGAGGAGCCACAGAATTGGCACTCAATCAATGCTCAACCAGTCACGGGCTCACCTCCGGACGCATCAGGAGGTGAGCCATTTGATACAAAATAAATCCAAACCCTTGATCTCTTCACAGTCTTCACAGCCTTTCCCCTTCGCTGCCTGCCGTACCCTACACACCCTAGTCTCTCTCCAGCCTGGACTTTGCAAAGGATAAGACCTGGATTCATGAGCTTCCCTGGTGGCACAGTGGTTAAGAATCCACCTGCGAATGCAGGGGACACGGGTTTGAGCCCTGGTCCGGGAAGATCCCACATGCTGTGGAGCAACTAAGCCCGTGCACCACAACTACTGAGCCTGCGCTCTAGAGCCCACGAGCCACAACTACTGAGCCCACAGGCCTAGAGCCCGTGCTCCGCAACAAGAGAAGCCACCGCAATGAGAAGCCCACACGTCGCAACGAAGAGTAGCCCCCGCTCGCCGCAACTAGAGAAAGCCCGCACGCAACAACAAAGACCCAACTCAGCCATAAATAAATAAATAAATAAATTTATTTTTTTAAAAAGACCTGGGTTCGAATTCTGACTCTGTCTGCCACTTACTAGCTGTTTGTCCTTTTTGAAGACACTAATTATAACTCTCAACTGCTACATCTGACAAACATGTATTGGATTTCTAGAGGAATCAAGTCAGCTTTTTAAAAATTGACCATGAATGTAACAATGATGTCCAATTCTTTTAAATTTCCCACGCTTGGGTTTCCCCTTCTCACACTCACCACACTGTCTCCAGCAGGGCAGAGCCTTTGCCTGCTGACTGTGGGCCCCTCTCCACCTCCTCCACCCTCCACCCTCTTTCCACCTCCCGAAAACTTGTCTCCTAGTTGCTCTTTAGGGCCAGCTCCATTGTTTCTTCCTCTCTCAGGTTTTCTTTGACTTTCCTGAGTCCCCACAGCCCTTTGTTCCTACAACTAGCAATGCACTGACAGGAACCACACACACACCGCCAGCTGCCTTGTTTCTGATGCCCAGCAAGTCACGAGCAAAGGTCGGGACTGAGAGTTACTCTTCCTCGCTCTTCCCAGGGTCTAGCACAGTGCCTGATTCAAAACAGGTATTTGCCAAGCAGAACTGAACGCCTCACAGATGTAAATCTGATTGACTGGAAACTATATGAGTGGACACCTTGGGCTCCACCACTGAGAATTAACCAGTAGCAATGACAAAATCTCCCACATGGCCAGCTTGTGATTATCCATGTTAATGGTAGGTGACAGTGATAGGGATAATCTAAGAATTGTTAATACAGGTATTCTCATGATTTTAGGTAGTGTAAGTGTGATTTATGCAGTGCGAATAACTTGAGACCAAAATTCTCTCTCCTGCCGCTCTGTCACAGTGCCAAAAATGCTTAACAGTAACTTAAGGCGCTTTTGAATGTCAATTTGATTACAACATGAAATTTCACAGAAAGCACTGCACTCTTTCTAACATAGGAGTGTTCAACCATCGATTCATTCAACAGATATTTACTGACAGCCTACTATATGCCAGGCATTACAAGGAAAACCATTACAAGCCTGAATTCTACGTACTACAATTCTGTAATGACTGCTTAGGAAGACCTAGAAAACTTGGGAAAGCCGCTGAGGCCAATACCAAAGTTTGTATTACCAAATAAACTAATAGTTGTCACACGACCAGTTCTAAGGACCCAGTATTTCTTTCTGCTGATCCACACCAAGAGCAATGGGGCAGCTGGCTTCTGGATGGTCAAGAAACATGGAACCAGCTTTGTCCTGAAGCAGAGTAGGAAGTGATGATAATCATCGTGATCTAAATTTACTTAAAACTTCTCTCTTCTCTCTCTTCAGCCCGGTGGGGTTGGAATAAGTGTGATGAAAGAAACAACTTTTGTTTTTCTGAGTTGCTGCCGAGACATTTTACAGACTGGAAACCCTGCTCACACCTAGAGTCTGGACATTTAGATAAGGACTGCACTTTGGGATTCCTACCATAAGTCCCCCTCTGCTTTCCCCAGATGCCTTTTAAAATAATCACTTAGAGTTAAGCCTGTGAAAAGTTAGCGACCTCTGACCCAACCACCTTATAAGTGATAGATGCTTGCTACCCTCTCTATCTTCTGCTTAGTGGTGACCTGGGACAAAGGACTGTCCTTCCTCACCCTCTCCTCGTTCATTGCCTCCCAACCTTTTCTGGGATCTGTGAATAATAAATCTTGTGACTCTACTTCTTTTGTGTGGGTGTATTGAAACTGTGTCTTCAATCAAAACGACCCAGTGGTTTTCACTTCCCCAAAGTGGAAACTTGGATGCCGAGGGAGCTACTTGCCGACCCGTGTGGGTGGCTTGTGCCCCCTCATTCAGCAGGTCATAATCTGTATGTTCTTATTTCAATACACCGGGTCCAACTCCCCAGCACAGTAGGGAAGGTAACAAAAGACTGAGCCATATCTCAAGTCCAAGGAGATGACTTTCATCTTTCCCCAGACCCTGTGCTGTACATAATGTACCTCTTCCATCCCTTCCCAACTGCAAGAGAAGAGAATCTAAATAAGTAGGATTCAAGGCAAGTAATTTTTGACTAAAGGCAAGTTTCAGGAAAAGGTTTGAAGGGGAGCAGAATATACTATCCCAAAATATGCCTCTTTGGCATAAACATTATTTTCGGCTTGTTATTTTTAAGAAACAGTGGACACAGGAGCAGCTCTGTAAACCAAGCAGAAGTTACTCTTCTGTAAGAGACATTTATATTTATAAGAAATCTCCATTTGTAAGGGTGTTTCCCTCTCTGTACCAGAAAGAGGAGGATACCCGAAATCTCCAGAAACACATTATCAGCGTAAAAGGCAACGATTTAAATCTGTGTAACAACCTCACCCTCATTGACTGTGCTTTTCCTGATAGCTTCCCATCACTGGCTCCCCAACATCTTGTCTTTAGCTGGACAGTTATTTAAGCTGATGGCTGGGCCATCTCAAAGTTACTCAGTTTTCCTGAGTCTCTCCCATGTACACAGGAGGCATACATGTCATTAAACTTCTAATTTTCTCCTGTTAACCTGTCTTTTATTACAGGGTGTGTCTCAGCCAAGAACCTGGAAGGGTAGAAGAAAAATTATTTTTCTTTCTCCACAGGTTCGTTAACATTCTCAGGAATAGATCTCATAGGATTATCTATGAATGAATGAATTAATTAATCTAAATTGTTTCTGCCTCTTTTTAAATGTATATTTTATCAAAATATTGCATTAATGGTTGATAAAATGCTTATGTTTAGTAATCATAAAATTCCATCTATGCTTGTAAAAGTTCTACAGGTGAAGAAGATAAGTCTTGATAACAAAGCAAAACGAAATGTTTCCATTTCAGACCCTATTACTTCTACATGGTGGTAAATTAACCTCCTAGTTAGTAAGAAAAAAATTACAATAAATCATCAGAAAATAAAGCTGTCTATAAATAAACCTGAATTGGGTTAAGTGCCAAAACTCAAAAAACATAACTGTTTAGATCTGAGATGACCATGTTCCCAGTCTGCTCTGGACCATCTAGGTTTATGCCAATTATCCTGACATAATTATTAAGCGTGCCTACTTTCACTCTCAAAAAATGTCACACTTTGGACAATAAGTTATATAGAACCATACCTGGAGATAAAAAGATTCCTAAACAATCTTTGACAAAGAAAACTTTAAGATTTTCAGAAACACTAGTATTACAGCCTGCTTTGCAGTCTGCTTTTAAACTTACCAATTTTGAAAGAGTTAACAAACATCTTAAGTCTCACAACTGTAAAGTAGTAAGGCCTGCTCAACTTTAAATACTTACACAATAAATATGGAGCTCTGCCCTATAACCTATATCTGGGAATTTCCCTCTCCACCTCTACCCCCCAATCTAGGATTCCAGGAGAATGGCACAGTGATTCAGCATTTCTAAGGCATTCATTAAAATGTGTTTGGGTGCAATGAAATCAGGGGAGAAAGAAAGGTACTTAATACACAGATATTAAAATCAAAACTTCTTTTATAAAGGCAAAAATAATGAAATTCCATACTTTTTCTCTTACTGAAACATTTGGAAAGCAGCTGAATTGAGAAGTATCTCCCATCACTATGATTAGGCAAGTCATCCAAAGATAGAGCAGAAAGCATATGCAACACTTTTTGTCAACTAGTTCAAGAGATGCTTCAAAACAGAAGTGCAAGGGAAATCATAGAACACAGAGGGAAATTTCAGGGAACCCATACAGGAAGAACACTGTTTATCCCTGTATGAGAGTACTTTTTAGAATCTTGCTTATCTCATTCTTGTGTCTCCTGGAGGACAGACCTTGTCTTGTTCATCCTTGTACCCCTTATCTCTTATCTCTGAATATTCAGCATACTACTTTGCACGTGAGAAATGTGCAACAAATACTTGTTGAATCAAACTAATAAGAAAAGAAGAAAAATGTTTGCAAATATAATTTCTACATAAACATTTTTTTTGGAAGATAAAAGAAACCTAACCACTATGGGGGGTGGAAGTGGAGAGGTAAAATCATTCCAACAGCAAGTATGTGCTCCCTACTAAGAAATCTATTCCTCTACATGAGTGGTGGGTAAAGTTTTAACAACCTTACTATCAAAAAAATTCAGATACATTGTAGTCAAACCAAGTCCCACCAAACAAAGCAACCAAATAAGGTTAGACTAGAAGACAGGAGTTAGCCATAGCCACCGACAGCTGAGTTATTAGAGAAGTTCCACTAAAGTTCCCTTCAAGTCCCAACTCGAGAGGGTTTGTGCATTCCTTAAAATAGGCTTTCAGGCCATTTTTTTTCTTCCTCCAGCACCTTATGCAAAGGCACTGGAATTTGAGAACTTGTCACTTAACCATAGAGGATCTTATTAATTAGTAAGAAAACCATAAAATGGGCCTCAATGCCTTTATCAAGAGGACCTTGGATTCTTCTTCCTTAAAGACACCACCCACTCCTCCTATCAACAAGACAAACGGGTAGACAGGATCCAGGAGTCAAGCCGTCAAGTTACATATGAGCAGATCAGAAAAGGGCCACGAGCAAAGTCTCTCAAAGTCATCTCAGCCAAGGCGGGTAGCAGCCACTTCACAGCACCGTGAAGCAAAGTTAAGTTCTCCAATAACATCCGATATGAAGGAAGCATTTTCTCAGAAGCCTGACTTGTAAATATTAAATATTCAGGCCTCTTGAATTTTACATCAGCTGTTTTGCAATCCTGGGAAAGTCACCTGAAGGCCTTAAATTTCTAACTCCCCATTTGTAAAATAGGAATAAATACTGTTACCACTTACCCATATTTTAGAAAACTAATAAAAACAATGATGCAAACCATAGATACTTTCCTTAAATTCTAGATGTTTAGACAATGACTGTTCTTCTCAACTGAACAGGTATAATCTGTAAGGGTTCAGAACGAGCCTCCCCCAAAATGTGTCACTTTTGCATAAGGATTATTTTGAACTAAAGGCACAATCAAGACCTGCAGGTTCAAGAGAAACTACTGCCCCTCCCTTAACTACCCAGCAGAACTTAAATTGAGGATTTTTCCCAGAAAAGAGTTACTACGAGAGATAAATTTTATCTAAGTGGCCCCATCTATATGGCAGGGCAAACATCTAATTACCAAACATCTGCTCTTTTTATTGTCCTGTGAATGACCCTCCTGTCCTTGGAAGCCCGAGGCCCCTATGCCATTCCTTAGCTCAGGATGGCATATACGCCTCATTTTACCTTTCTGTCTCTGAACCTCTCAGGTATGTGGGGCCTCTGACCCTCACATGTATACATACGAAATTAAATTTGATTTTCTCCTGTTAATCTGTCTCATGTTAATTTAATTCTTGGACCAGCCAGAAGAACCTAGAAGGGTAGAGGAAAGTTTTCTTCCTATCCTACAAGTCCAAAGTAGAATATTTAACATACGGACTCTATTTTCTGCTCCTAATAAAGAAAAGAGGCACTGATAACCCATTGTGGACATCTGCTTGGGGTCCAAAATTTTATTAACTCAAATAATGACTAGTAAGCAGGAAAAAAAAGATCCCTTGAACTCTTCGGATATTAAGCACCTTCATCTTCCACTGAATGCCTTTTTAAAAATCAGTGACACTTTCTGAACCAATCTGCAAGTAAAGCTACTGCTCACAATGAATGCAGATAAAGTCTTGAAGGATTGTGCTGACCAAAACTGGTCTCTATATTATATAAATTGTTTGTTTATATTCACCATAATCTTTTAAAATGTCATATTGTTTACCTACTGAAAATATAACCAAAAAAAAAAGTATGTTTTTCCTACTGACCAACTAAAGAAAGAAAGAGGTTGTTTAAACTTAACCACTCAATTTCTAAATGAAAGACTGATGGGGAATCTGCAGCCCAACAGCTTTTTATAGCAATTTTCTGGGCGCAGATTGAAAGCAGTTTTCGTCATGGGACGTAGAATACTGCACCCTTACATAAAGCCTCACAGATAAAAGTCAGGACCATCAAAATATTCGCTTAACTACTGTTCAGTGTTCAATGCACCTACAAGAAAAATGGACCACATTTCAGCTGTTAAACTTATAAGGCGATAAGAAAATTCCAATTCCAGTTTAGTGTCAGAGAGGAAAGACAAACAGCAACACTATCCCAGTAGATCCCAGGTTAATTCCCTCCAGTTTCTCCCCTATCATAATATTAATTGGTTTCCTAATAAAATGCTACAGCAACATTTGTGAAATGAGATTCTGGCAGAAAATCAAATCAAAGGACAACTAACTCTTCATGGCAGCCACTTTTGCATACCCAGACCCTGCCTACCTTGTTATGTTTTTGCTGGTGTCTTGCCTTCGTGTCAAGAACATGGTAAGGGCTTTCCGAGTCTTGGTTGATGTAATATACGAGTCTTGAAGGCAGTGTGATTTCCTTCTGCATTGCATTGCTGTAACTGCTATTACTGCTGCTATTCTGTTGCAATGTGTTGTCTTCATCTGCCAGGACTCCCAAATTGTTTTCTGCAGTTTCATTCCAATGCAGAGCTGGGGTTGGGGCGGGGGGGGACACAAACATACACAAACACACACGTACCCTATAAATACATAAGTACTAAAATGCATTTTTCCATTAATTGCAAAAACAAAGTTTTCTACTTTTAAGTAGGTAAGGCGTAGAGACACAGGAAAGCAAGTTATTGCAACAGTGAAATGGCCTGGATAGGTTATCAGCCAATAAGGCTTATACAACAATGTACTGTTTATAGTCTTAAATCTATACTTCTAAGTATGGTGGTGGGGCTGAGGGGGAATGGACTTGAAGGAAGGGTCATTAAACGAACATGCTCAGGGATTCTGCCCCTCACCTGCCCCCCTTGAGAGTCTACAGAAGCTCAATGGGACTAGGAGTATCCCACCTGAGAGCTAAGAACGCTCCACAGATAACTTGAGTGCTGAACTCATGAACACGGAATGTTAACCGATTCATTTAACAAAATGGACAATTCCCTTTTCTTTTAACTTTGAGATGAGCAAAAATCTTTTGCCATAGAGGGGTGCAGATGCTGGCAGCTTTCCAATTTCCTCTTATTTTCCTGCCTATGGCCAGCTATCTGCTGTCACTGATGTCCAATCATCAATGTATTGAACATCATATTATCTTCGTTGTTCATTATAATGACAAGCATTTTGAGAAATTACAAGCCAAAGGTTTATATCCCCGAAGTTTCCCTCCCCCACCTTAATTCCAACAGCAGTGAATAAACCCACTAGGCAATCTGAGGAAACACATTACCACTCTTCTCATCACATCCCCCCGCACTCACGTTCAGGCTCCACCACCCAAGAAAAAACTTGCTCCCTCGCTGCATTTCCCAACCACCGGTTTCCCCAAGTTGCACAGAGATCAGTTAGGGACCCCGCCTCCACTGAATACCTTCCAGTGGAACCGGCAGTAATTTAGTGAATGCAACAGAAAAATGGACTTCAAAAAGTGAACTGGAATGAACGCCGGTTTGGGAATGAGAGAGGTGGACAGGCAGAGAGAGGCTCGGAAAGGCCGAGCCCTGGACGTGTCCGGAGCGCACGGACCCGCGTGCCCTTCGCTCTCCTCTGCAGGGCCCCGTGGGCAAGGCAATGCAAAGGGCACCTGGGCCATACCCACCGCTGGGTGCAGCAGCCCGCCAGGCGCGGGGCCGGGATGAGGCGGCGAGCGGAGGCAGCAGGAGAAGTACGAGGAGCAGGCGGCAGGGCGGCGCGCGGGCCGGGGCGCGGACGGGCGCCGGGCCGGCGGGGCCGCCGCGGGAGCAGCTGGAGGCTCGGGGGAGGCTGCAGCCCTCCACGGGCGGCCGCCTGGAGCTGTTGCCGGGTGGCTTCATGGCTCATAGCTCCCGGGCGCCGCTCGGTGTGGCCGGCGAGAGCGCCGGGCTAGGCTGCGGGGAAGGCTGCGGGCGGAGCCGGTCACGCCGGCTCGGCGCGCATGGTGCGGCCGCGGACAGGGGGCTCGGAGCTCGGGGCTAGGGGCTGGGCGGCGCCCCCTCCCCTGCTCGCCTCTCAGCCCCTCCCGGGGTGGCTGCTGAAGAGTCCGGGGGTCCCAGTCGCTCCGCCAACTTGGAGCCTCCCCAGACGCTCCTCCCTCCCTGCGGCGGGCGCGGCAGCTCCAGTGACTGCGGGGGCTGCCGCTGGGGCTGAGGATGCTGAGGCGGCGAGCGGGAGCGAGCGGCGCGGGCGTGCGCCCCGCCCTCGAGAGCGCGCCCGAGCGCGGCTTCGCGTCCTGATGCTGATGCTGTTGCCTGGCACGCGACGCACTGCGCATGCTTTATTGTGGAAGAGAAAGGAGAGAGGGAAAAAAAAGGAGCAGAGTGATGCAGCATCAGAGGTGACGGTGGCACCTCCAGAGTTGGGGGCGGGGGAGAGAGGAAGTTGGCAGTCAGGGATTAGCCAGCGGGGAAGAAAGAAGAGTGTGGGGATTTCCAGGACAGAATGATCTGGAGGAAACAGCCAGCCAGAGAAATTGGCCTGCCTTTTCCACCACCCCAGACCTTACATACCCCCTCCTGTTCCAACAGCCACCTTCTCGGGTAAAACTTAGGCCAAGCATTTCCCTCTGAATCCTTTATTTATTTCCTTCCTGCAAATATATTGATATATAAAGGACTGCAGCCGGGGAGGTAAAAATAGCACTGCTCCTCATTCAGTTTGCCGGCAGCGCGGGGAACGAGGGCTGGTTGGCGCGTGGCGGGCTCGCTGGCCAGATGACGCCCGGCGGCCTTGCAGAGCTCAGGCGCAGGGATCCCCCGAGCTGGGCCCTCCGCCCTGGACTCTGTCGCCCGGGCCTCTGTCGCCCGGGCCTCTGTTACCCAGGCTTGTGCCCAGGGCCTTTGCGGAAAGCAGATGGAGCTCAAAAGTTCAGAAAGGATGACTGGACGTGTTCCGGAAGGATTTAGAAATTCTGGCGGGGAAGAAATAGGGAGATGAGAAACCGAGTGTGTGGCAGCTATCATGGGAAATCCAGCATTTGTCGAACCGGTGGGCGGGCGTGCATCGGAGAGGGCACATTGCAGATTTTGAGATCTGGTCCTGACTTGTGCAGAGAAAGAAAGATTTTTCTCTCACTGCTGTAAAAAATGAAAAAAAAAAAAAAAAAAAAGTCCCTGAATTGGGTGGATGAGCAGCAACTAAATACGATGGTTTCAAATCAGGGCCCGTGGCATATTTCTGCCCCCGAACTCCCATAATGCAAGCATTCACTTGTTCGCCCTCCCAATGACAGTCTGAGTAATAACAATGTCGTCTTTCTCCGTTATGTGTATTTAAAATGGAGATAATACCATCTACTCTGGGGGATCAAGAATCTCACAATAGGGCTTCCCTGGTGGCGCAGTGGTTGAGAATCTGCCTACCAATGCAGGGGACCCGGATTCGAGCCCTGGTCTGGGAAGATCCCACATGCCGTGGAGCAACTGGGCCCGTGAGCCACAATTACTGAGCCTGCGCGTCTGGAGCCTGTGCTCCGCAACAAGAGAGGCCACGATAGTGAGAGGCCCGCGCACCGCGATGAAGAGTGGCCCCCGCTTGCCACAACTAGAGAAAGCCCTCGCACAGAAACGAAGACCCAACACATCCATAAATAAATAAATAAACAAATACTTAAAAAAAAAAAAAAAGAATCTCACAATAAAGAGAAAGGACGTGGGTATAATGCACCACAGCAATGACAGGACTCGGTATTGTTAGCTGTCTTCTCCACCCCCAGTTAACAGAGGGAAGGGGGAGCAAGACAGACGAGACAGACACACACACACACACAGACCAGAGATCTCAGAATTGTTAGAGAATTAAGCACTAATATTGGCTCTTCCTCTTTCTATCAGAGCTAGGATATCAATTTGTTATCACACATTTATTCATGTGAACTTGTCATTGATGCTACCTCCCCCAAATGTGGGCAGCAACAGTTTTCCTTTTGGCTCAGTTTGTGTCCCTAGAACCTAGCGTGGTGTTTGTGGCACAGAGAAGTCTCTCAAAATATGTCATGAATGAATAGACCAGCGGTGGTACCAGTAGCAGGAGGCACATGGGGCAAAATGGTGAACATGCCCACCTCCCCATAGTTCCTACTTGCAGCTCAGTGCTCTTGGGGGTGTCTCCCTCAAGACAAGCATGTCCTGGCTAGGTTTTCCCAATTTATATTTGATATAATGATATAATCCCGGAAAAGGGCTTGGGGGCAAAGGAGGTGGACAAGGAATGAGAAGGGAAAAGGAAATGAAAGGCAAAAGATGCCCAGAGGCAAAGTTCTTTAAAAGGCATCTCTTACAATTGAGTAACAACCTCTCAAACCCTCTTCCAATTAATAAAGCCGTGAGTTACCCAGACCACCTGCATACCAACAAGTCAGCAGTCACCATTCCATGCACTTGGGGAACAGGATAAGGACTGAATTCCATTTCTAGTAAGGAGCGGAAGTATTTGCAAAAAAAAAAAAAAGATGTTTTTCTTTTGCACTGTAATCCAAAAACTGCATTTATTTACAGAACTTTAATGTTTACAGACTCGACCAGAGCCTAGATAATGTATTAGTAAATGAGATAGTGAGTCAGAGAAGGAGTAAATCACTCAGAAAAGAATGTACTAGAAGTTTGGCCCTTAAACCATATATTTAAGGGGAGGTTAAGAACAGAATCAAATATTCTTTAAGCAGTTAATTTGTTCGATTTAGTAATAGTCTCATTAGGTAGCTTGGAATGTTTATTGTTAGAGAGTCTAGTTCTAAATAGTCTCCTCTGTGCTTATAATATTTGGTAATTTTGTCCATCATCATCTACTGCTTTGCTCTATATTCATGTCTGTGCATATCATCTTTCCCCTGTCAAAAAACACTGAGACTTAAGCTGTGTCTCATTCATCCCTGATCTGTAGAGCCTAGCATAGTACCCAGAATGGAGTCAGCATTTGATAAATATGTATTGGGTAGAGGGGCACTCACAGGTAGGAGGGAGGGATTCAGCAAGCTGGAGTGGAATGAAGGGAGGAATGTACCAGAAGTTTGGGTGCTGTAATAGCTCTGGTTAGACATGTGTGCTGGATCCCAAGAGCATCAGGGACCACTGGAGTGGCCTGGTGAACTTAGTAGATGCGAAAAACTGCTGTAGTCGTAGGTGAAAGCAAGCGGCCAGAAGGTCCATGGGAAGAAAATTACAGCAAGCGATATGGATACGAAGTGAACACAAGGAAGGGTGTGTGCAAGCAGCGTCCACAAAGGGTAGCCGTGCTACTCGCAGAAGTGGTTCAGCTGGGCCGGTGAGGGAAGACACCAGAAGTCCTCTCTTTGCTATCATTTGTTGCAGGGGGCAGACCGGACCTGCCTTGAAACCAGTGAGGAAACTGGGCCTGCACAAGAGCAAGTAAAAGGGTAGAAATATTAGATTTGGAAGGCATCTGCCTCAACAGGGCTGAAATTCTGGGAGAGAAGGTAGAAAAAAGGATCACAGAAGAGGGGCCTTGGAAGATGAAAGCAGGTGAAAAAGTAGGGCAATGTAGCCAAGTAGATTCACAACAGCAATTAGAATGGATAAATCATTTGACCAAAAAGCCAAGGTCAAAGAAGGTGTGCAGCAAATTGGTGGATGGCGATGATGCTGAGGAGAGGTCTGGGGGAGTGAGAGCAACTGCACAAACGAGGGTCAAAGGGCGGCAGCTCTGATTCAAGGGCAGCTCCATCCAGAGAGCTGGCTGGGAGCAGAGAATTCCGTTACAGACTCTGCTAGAGGAGGTTCTTCATTCTCTTTTTAGACTGGCTGTGAAGACCGATTTTACAAGTGAAAATTAATGCCTCCAAGGGAAAAAGTGTGATGAGAAAAACAACTTTTGTTTCTCTGACTTGCTGCAGAGGCATTTTACAGTATGATAACCCTGCTCGCACTCAGAGTCTGAACAATGTGGATAAGGGCTTGACTTCAGGATTCCTGCCTTAAGTGCGCATTGTGCTTTTCCTGGGCACCTCTTCACATAGCTACTTAGAGTTAAGCCCGTGAAAAGTCAGTGACCTCCGCCCCAACCTTCTTAGAAGTGATAGCTGCTTGCTGCCCTCTTTATCTCCTGCTCACTGGTGACCTGGGACAGAGGACTGCCCTTCCCCCAGCTCATTACCTCCCACCCCCAGCTTCTGGGATCTGTAAGTAATAAATCTTGTGACTCTGCTTCCTTTGTGTGGGTGTACTGAAACTGTGCCTTCAATCCACATGACCCTAGGGATTACACTTCGCCAAAGTGGGATCTCGGATGCTGAGAGAGCTACCTGCCTGCCCATGTGGGTGACTTGTGCCCCACACCCCGCCCCGACCTTTCAGTGGGTCATAATCTGCATGTTCTTAGTTCAGTCCCCCAGCTCCGGCTTCTCAACACAAGACAGCGTACTTTCTGGTAAAAGCCAAAAATAAGTGAGCTCTATTATTTGTACTTTCCGCATTGTTCTGGGGTCAGCAAACATTTTCTCTAAAGAGTCATATAGTAAATATTTTAGACCTTGTGTGCCATATGGTTTCTGATGCATATTCTTGGTATTTTTTTACAACACTTAAAAAAAATGTAAAAATCATGCAGCCTGCAGGCCCTAGTTTGTCAACCTACCATTTTAAACTATGTATATATTTATATTGACTTAAGGTTAAACTTTTTTATCAACTGCATTAATATGCTTGTGAGCAGAAAAGCATGTGCAACAGTATACATAGCTCTAACTGCAAAAGAGCTAGCTCTTCACTGAACTTTACTATTTGTTTAATCAGTAATTGCTTATTTCTTAAGAACATTCAGCACTTGAAGGGATTCCTAAAGAAAGAAGCATTCCTCCATTTCGAGATCATTTCCAGACTTAGACAACGGAGAGAAATGTCAGAAATCATTCGCCAAAAAAATACAGATACAGAAAAGATTCCAGACTTTTTTCTTTTTTTTTTTTTTTGCCAAGATGTATTTTCTGGTGAGCAGAGAGATGCTGAATGAAGGCTACAGTCATGACAGGTCAGCGGATGGAGTAACACACCCAGTGACAGCCCTTTCTGGAGCCCATCACTATAAGTGCCCTGCGTTTGTGTTCCTCAAACTCAGTCCTGAAGAGTGGCTGCAAGGTAGCCAGTATAGAGAGCCGAACAGGCAGCCTTGAAGATCATGAAAAATAAGTCTGCGAGTCTATGTTAAATACACCTGCTCATTCTGAGGGACAGACCGCAGTGGGCCAATTTCAGAAGTCAAGGTGTGACTTTACTCAACACTACTGGGCAAAGCAAAAGTATTTATTACCAAAACTGCAATGGTCACAGACATATTTCTTTTTTTTTTTTTTTTTTTTTTGGCCACATTGGGTCTTCGTTTCTGCACGCGGGCTTTCTCTAGTTACAGCAAGCGGCAGCTACTCTTCACTGCAGTGCACGGGCTTCTCATTGCAGTGGCTTCTCTTGTCGCGGAGCATGGGCTCTAGGTGCACAGGCTTCAGTAGTTGTGGCTCACGGGCTCAGTAGTTGTGGCTCGCGGGCTCTAGAGCGCAGGATCATAGTTGTGGCGCACGGGCTTAGTTGCTCCGTGGCATGTGGGATCTTCCCGGACCAGGGCTCGAACCCATGTTCCCTGCATTGGCAGGAGGATTCTTAACCACTGCACCACCAGGGAAGTCTGACATATTTCTAAAAGAATAGTTGAACAGACAAAAATGTGTCATAGTGTCAAAGCGTGAAAATATCTGAAGAAAGATAACCACTGGAGACACGTAAAATTTAGTTCTTAAGGGATATTATGTTAAACGAAGGTTAAGTAGGAACAGGATACATTTTTAAAACAGTTGATTTTTCTCCCCACTATGCAAACATTCGGCTAGTTTATCGCAGTTTGGTGCACTTACAAGCTGTAGTACAAAGGGATAAACAAGCATGTCGTGATGACTTGTGGGGATGAACTATGCTATGCAAAACTTGGAAGAATTGTGTTTATTGAGAATAATCACTGAGGTGACATGTCATTATTAAACCCTCTCTGGGTCACAGAGCAGCACTTGGGTTTCTGCAGAAGTAAATTGCTATGTACTAATAGGGGAAGGAAGTCCTCAACTACTTTTAGAGACTGCAAGTAAATTTTATATAAAAGGTTAGAATCCCATCAGCAGAATTAATATACTAGTGCTAATCCCTAGCATTTGCATAACAATAGTTAAACCCTTTAATAAAGCCTGCTTTAATCATTACTATGTGTTTACACATCGCAAAGTGCTTTTATCTATTTTATTAGATCTTCAATTCTGTCACACAGAGAAGACAGTTATTGCTATTCTTTTTAGGAGCTCCATCTTGGATGCAAGGACACTAAGGCCCCCTGGTTTTTGCAGTGATCCTCAATCCTGGCTGCACATTCTAATCACCTGGAAAGCTTTAACAATCTATTGATGGCTGAGTATTTAGAATCTTCAGGACTGGAATCCAACATCAGTGTTTTACAATTCCTCCCAGTTTAATTGAATGTGAAGCAGAGTTAAGATACACTAGGTAGAGGGATTTCCCAAGATCACACACCAGAACAAGACATCAAGAACTCGAATTGGAACCCTGAATTCAAGTCCTGCGCTGTTCCAAAGGTCTTCTTCCCTATTTCTGCTTTTATAACAAGTTAACCCTGAACGAGGAAAGCTTAAAAAATTAGCTTAGTACAATTGCTGCAAAATCTAAGAAAATACAGCATTAGAAAACATTTGAGCCAGAAGTTACCTTTGAAGTCATATAGGAGTTCAAACCCATTGTTGTAGAAACAAAGATGCAGACCTTATTGCCCAAGGTCACACCAATCTGTGGTGACTTGGGACTGGATTCAGAGTCCCCTTTTCCAGGCTTTCCAGTACTTTTCATTGTACTTTGTAAATAGTTTGTTTTTAAAAAATTGACTTGCAAAAATCCTGGTCAGTCTGCAATGTAATTCATTTCCGGTCTTCCACTTGACATTGCTATGTAAAGATAAAGAAGGACATAGCTACCAGGTCTAGGTCCCAACAGCATCAGTTCCTCTAAGCCCAGTTCCATAGCTTGGCAGCATAACTATGGGGAGAGGTGCCACACATCTTTGGAGGTAATTCATTCAAATAAAATACCTATTGTTCTCCTACTTCTCTTGTCTTTTGTGTCTCAAATATTTCCAAGGGACAATTTTCTCATCCAATGAGTTTCTTGTAATACCCTCAGTATATCCTAAGAATTCAACAACTGCAGCATCTTAAATCATGTTTTAGGTAGTGCCAAATTTGGTGAGAAACAAAAAAGAACACAGGAAATAATAACAAACAGAAGGAGGAGGAAGAAAAGATTATTTATGCAGCACCTGCAAGATGTGCTAGATACCCTGTTAAGCACTTTACCTGAATGATCTCGTTTAATCCTCATGCAGTTCTATGAAGGAGCCACTATCCCATTTTGACTGATGAGGGAACTGAGGCTTGTAGAAGTCAAATAATTTATCCAGGGTCATATGAAGCAGGACTGGGTCAGGAAGCATGTTTGCCTAACTCCAAAGAATAAACTCCCAACCATAACATAATGACTCACAAACCCTATCAATTTATCAAGTGTAGTAATAAAATTCACCAAAAAATTACTAAAATTCAATCCTCTACCCATTCCACATTTAATTAGAAATTAATTTTGTTTGAAACTGGAGCTGAAAAACACTGATGCTGTATAATTTATTTGGCCACAGCCCCAAAACAAAACACTTAAAACGATCTGAAATTTTCTTCAAAAGCATTTTGAAATCATGGCACTTGGCTATAAATAGAATTTTTAATTTTATTTTTGTCTGTTTAAAACCACAGACACATTGACTCATGCACAAAATGTTCTGAATTATGTTCCTTACTTCACATTACAGACTTTTGAATACAGCCATTCTATACAATTATTTGTATAACTCCAAAACAAAACCTAATTATGGTCCAGATATTTGTTTCTTACATTGAAATAGCATTCCACAAGAGAGGGCCAAGATCCTCCCTTACCAGAGAATTTAATTTTTTCTAAATTTTAAATTAACCAACATAGCCACCTATTCAATTTAGTTTAATTATAATTATAACTAGCAACATTTATTAATCTACCTTTATCAATTAATATTAGCTTTTGCCAGCATATTAGCATGTTCAGATTTCTAATGACATAACAAAGAAAGCTTAAACCCTGATCAGCATTCATTAAATATTTTTATATTGTTGTTCTGAGGCAAAAAGAATGGCTAACACATAGCTCCTTAAATCATATAATTTGCTTTTGCACAATTTTGTCATTTACTATATTGCAGCACATACATTAAAACTGAACTAGCTATATTATTCCTGTTAGATTGTCATGGTGTTAGACTATTCATGTCATGGATATAGACATGACTTGGAGATAGAAAACAAATGATAGAGACAGACAATCACTTCTCTAGAAGAAAAAGATAAACTCTAGCCTTCTCCAGACTCCAATTCTAAGACTTTGTGTTTGTTATTCTGATAAATTATCTGAGAGATAGATTGCATGCTGAAAATGCCCTTGCAGAAACCATGAAGTTTTTCCATGTAATAAAATGTTTGGATGAACTGAGATAAACTGTAAACAAAATGTTTTGAAGCTGTGTGACCTGGCCAAAAAAACTAAGAAAAGAATTTCAATATCAACAAGTAAGTTTTGGAAAAACTAATCTAAACTATTTGTATATCTAAATAGCTATACATCCCACTCTCAAATATCACGGCACACGTAGCTTATTATCCATATCACAGCTGGCAATAACACACACACACACACACACACACACACACACACACTCCACACCAACATGAGAAACAGACTGTGGAGTTGACTGTCCTTGAACAAAACAACTTTATTTTAAAATGCCAACAAAACAATATTGATAACCAAATAGAAAATATGATCAAAATTACACCAAACTGGGCTTCCCTGGTGGCGCAGTGGTTGAGAGTCTGCCTGCCAATGCAGGGGATACGGGTTCGAGCCCTGGTCTGGGAAGATTCCACATGCCGTGGAGCGGCTAGGCCCATGAGCCACAATTGCTGAGCCTGCGCGTCTGGAGCCTGTGCTCCGCAACAAGAGAGGCCGCGATAGTGAGAGGCCCACGCACCGCGATGAAGAGTGGTCCCCACTTGCTACAACTAGAGAAAGCCCTCGCACAGAAACGAAGACCCAACACAGCCATAAATAAATAAATTAATTAATTAATTAAAAAAAAAATTAAACCAAACTGTGATGCACAAGCCCTAAAAATAAATTGGACATGATCCAGGAGTATTTCTGTTTGCTACGGCAAAATGTTAAAAACAACAACACTAGCAACAAGATACAGGCATACCTCATTTTATTGCACTTTGCTTTATTGTGCTTCACAGATGTGGCATTTTTTACAAATTCAAAGTTTGTGGCAACTCTGCATCAAGCAAGTTATCAGCGCCATTTTTCCACCAGCATTAGCTCACTTCCTGTCTCTGTGCCACGTTTTGGTAATTCTCACAATATTTCAAACTTTTTCATTATTATTATATTTTTTATGGTTATCTATGATCAGTGATCTTTGATGTTACTATCGTAATTGTTTGGGGGTACCACAAAACATGCCCTTATAAGATAGGGAACTGAATAAATGTTGTGTGTGTTCTGACTCTTCGCCAACTGGCCATTCCCCTGTCTCTGTCCGTCTCCTTGGGTCTCCTTAATCCCGGAGACACAACATATTGAAACTAGGGCAGTTAATAATCCTACTATAGCCCATTGAACACTTGTTCAAGTGAAAGGAAGAGGCGCACATCTCTCACTTTAAATCAAAAACTAGAAATGATTAAGTTTAATGAGGAAGGCACATGGAAAGCTGAGATAAGCCGAGAGCTAAGCTACTTGTGCCAAAGAGTTAGCCAAGTTGTGATGCAAAGGAAAAGTTCTTGAAGGAAATGAAAAGTGCTACTCCAGGAGCACACGAACGATAAGAAAGTGAAACAGCCCTTGTTGCTGATACAGAGAAGGTTTGAGTGGTCTGGATAGAGGATCAAACGAGACACATTTCTTTAAGCCAGAGCAAGGCTCTTACTCTCTTCAATTCTGTGAAAGCTGAGAGATGTAAGGAAGCTGCAGAAGAAGAGTTTGAAGCAAGCAGAGGTTGGTTCATAAGATTTAAGGGAAGACGACATCTCCATAACATAAAAGTGCAAGGTGAAGCAGCAAGTGCTGATGTAGGGACTTCCCTGGTGGTGCAGTGGTTAAGAATCCCCCTGCCAATGCAAGGGACACGGGTTCGAGTCCTGGTCTGGGAAGATCCCGCATGCCTCGGAGTAACTAAGCCCATGTGCCACAACTACTGAGCCTGCGCTCTAGAGCCTGTGAGCCACAACTACTGAGCCCACGTGCCACAACTACTGAAGCCCACACACCTAGAGCCCGTGCTCCACAAGAGAAGTCACCACAATGAGAAGCCCACGCACTGCAACAAAGAGTAGCCCCCACTAGCCGCAACTAGAGAAAGCCCACGTGCAGCAACAAAGACCCAACACAGCCCAAAGTAAATAAATAAATAAATAAATAATTTTTTTAAAGTGTTGATGTAGAAGCTGCAGCAAGTTATCCAGAAGATCTAACTAAGATAATTAATGAAGGTGGCTACACTAAACAACAGATTTTCAATGTAGATGAAACAGCTTTATATTGGAAGAATATGCCATCTAGGACTTCCATAGCTAGAGAGGAGAAGTCAATGCTTGGCTTCAAAAGACAGGCTGTCTCTCTTGTTTGTTAGAGGCTAATGCAGCTGGTGACTTTAACTGAAGCCAATGCCCATTTACCATTCTAAAAATCCTAGGTCCCTTAAGAATTATCCTAAATCTACTCTGCTTGTGCTCTCTAAATGAGAGAACAAAGAATGACAGCACATCTGTTTACAACACGGTTTACTGAATATTTTAGGCCCACCGTTGAGACCTACTGCTCAGAAAAAAAAGATTCCTTACAGCTCATTGGCAATGTACCTAGTCACCAAGAGCTCTTAGGGGGATGTACAACGTTACAGATTAATGTTGTTTTCATACCTGCTAACACAACATCCATTCTGCAACCCATGGATCAGGGAGTAATTTAGACTTTCAAGTCTTATTATTTGAGAAATACAAAGCTATAGCTGCTAGAGACAATGATTCCTCTGATGGATCTGGGCAAAGTCAGTTGAAATCCTTCTGGAAGAGATTCACCATTCTAGATGTTATTAAGAATATTAGCAAAAAAAAAAAAAAAAAAAAGAATACTGGCGATTCCTGGGAAGAGGTCAAAATATTAACATTAACAGGGGTTTGGAAGAAGTTGATTATAACCTGTAAGGATGACTTTGAGGGGTTCAAGACTTCATTGGAGGAAGTAATTGCAGATGTGGTGGAAATAGCAAGAGAACTAGAATTAGAAGTGGAGTCTAAAGATGTGACTGAATTGCTGCCATCTCATGATAAAACTTTAATGGATGAAAAGTCGTTTCTTATGGATGAGCAAAGAAAGTGGTTTCTTGAGATGGAATCTACTCCTGGTGAAGGTGCTGTGAAGATTGTTGAAATGACAACAAAGGATTTAGAATATTACATACACTTAGTTGATAAAGCAGTAGCAGGATTTGAGAGGATTGACTCCAATTTTGAAAGAATTTCCACTGTGGGTAAAATGCCGTCAAACAGCACTGCACGCTACAGAGAAATTTTTCATGAAAAGAAGAGATCATCGATGTGGCACACTTCATTATTGCCTTATTTTAAGAAACTGCCACAGCCAGCCCAGCCTTCAGCATCCACCATCCTGATTATTCAGCAGCCATCAACATCGAGGCAAAAGTCTCCACCAGCAAAAAGATTTCCACTCGCTGAAGGTTCATGCGATGGTTAGCATTTTTTTAGCAATAAAGTATTTTTTAATTAAGGTGTGTATGTTGTTGGGTTTGTTTTTTTTTTTTTTTTTTTGACATAGTGCTTTTGTACACTTAATAGACTGAAGTGTAGTGTAAACATAACTTTCATATGCACCGGGAAGCCAAAAATTTCATGTGACTTGCTTTAGTGCAATACTCGCTTTGTTGTGGTGGTCTGGAACCGAACCCACAATATCTCCGAGGTATGCCTGTATTTTTACAACATTTTATTTTAAAAGGTACGCAGTAATATCTGTTAAAGTTAAATGTTCGGGAAGGGCTTTAGTGCTTTTTAACATTTTGTAATTTTGTTTAACATTTTGTAATTTAAATAGATGTAGCATGCACTCGAAACCAAAAACTTCGTTTGACTCGCTTTACTGCAACATTCGCTTTATTGCGGTGATCTAAAACCTAACAGCAATATCTCGGAGGTCTGCCTGTAGCGCAACTGACATGGAGCTGGGCTGCCCAGATGCCACTGAAGAAAGGACTTGTTGCCCCAGCTGCTGGGAGTGGTGTCAGCAGACAGCCCTTAGGTGTCAGCCCTTTTAGGGACTGCTTCAGTAGCAGAGAGTAATGCCATTCCCAGGGGTGCTCAGGGTCACACCATCCCCTGAGTGATCCACATGCAATAACAGGCCGGGATATAAAAGCCTGCCCATTTTGGCTCGCACTGCCAGCTGTAGCAGATGAAAATACAAGACAGCCAGCTAAATTTGAATTTCAGATAAACAATGAATAATCTTTTAGTAGAAGTATGTCCCATTCGAATTTGAATCTGAAATTCAAATCTAACTGTGTGTCCTGTATTTTATCTGGCAGCCATAATTTACCCTAACGCAGTAAAACTCTGATGAGCCATTTTCACTCCACAGCCCCCTGTGGGGTGTGCCAACACAGCTCTTAGGTCAGCTCTCCTTCTCCCTTTGCCTCCCTCCTCCCCCACCCTTCCACAGGGCATTGATCCCAATGCTTTTCCATAAAAAACATCCTGTATGCCAAACTCCATCTTTGAGTCTGCTTCCCAGAGACCCCAACCTGCAACAGAATGCAACAACCATCTGTTCTGCCCAACTTTTGAAAGATGCAGATCATAAAAATAATACCACAAAAGTTCTCCTAAATCTAAAATGACAAGAAAATAATTACTAAGTAAATGTTTAACTGATGGTTACATTTTTTAAGTTTTAAAAAATATTCATTTATTCATTTAGAATAATATTAATAACCCATTACATATCAAAAGAAATAGTATATTTTTATAAAAATAACTATTTCCAAAATAAAATAGTGTAGTGAGAACAGTGGATCTCTTTATATTTTATATTTTTGCAAGTTGCATTCTTGTCGGTCTTTTGAGAAGATTGTTGGATTTTCATGTCTGTTTCTGCATTTAATTTGTTATTATGGTTAAAGGATATGAAAAAATTCAGCCTCACACATATATATATGAGTATTTTTAATAATCTTTTCAGATAATTATGGATTTTCATCTTTGATGCTAAACTAAAACTACACGAGTGTTGGTTTCTGAAAGGTTAGTTGCAATGTAGAACCTAAAACCCTGTCATTGAATATTTTTGTACTCTGTTTCATTAAAATACATAGGTCTGTCTTGCATACTTAATTGATGGTTATTTTAACCAGCATGTTCACTTTAGGTGGGTGGTATTTATGATAAAGGAGAGCTAGAATTTTTCCAAACTTTATATAAACTATGCTATATTTGAGCCCTTGTGTAATCAACACGTATAGACATTCCTTTCCATTTTATAGGACTTAATTTTATTATCTTTTAAAGAGGAAATACTGTAGTTAATCTTTGATTTATTTAATATGGTATTTCATGTTTTAAGTGAAGAAGGCAACCCTCAATTATAACATTATTCTTTGGGGAGTACACAGTCGATTTTGTGGTGATTTGCTATATTGAAGGGCTTACAGAAAATGCATTTTAGCAAAAACCAGGAACTAAGAGCAGCAGAAAGGCAGTACAGTACAGTGGCAGGAGCATGCAATTTATGATTGGAAGTCACGTCTCATCACAGTGTTATGAGGAATTTTAAAAGGCGTATACATGCAATCACTAGATAAACTCTAACATACTGCAAACTTGTCAATTATCATATTTTGGAATTTACACTTAGTTAAATGTTTGTGGTTGATATAAATTATTAAAGCAGGGGGACTTCCCTGGTGGTCCAGTAGTTGAGATTCCACGCTTCCAGTGCAGGGGGCACGGGTTTGATCCCTGGTCCAGGAATTAATATCTCACATGCCACGTGGTGTGGCCAAAAAATAAACAAATAAATAAATAAAGATGCAGATTTGACAATCCAGTTCTTCTCTAACATCAACATAATGTTTATTAAAAAAAAAAATTATTGAAGGGAAGTAACAGGTTGACATATGGCTCTGATATTTGATATTTATGTCATGGAAGAAAAAGAGGCTTTATTGTAGCATGAGCCTTGAGACAGATCATGGGCTTTAGTTTGGTGATACCCAAGGATATATACTCTATTTCATTTTCTGGGACATATCCCAGAGATGGGGCAACATTTGTGAGTGAAAAGCCACCCTATGAGGTAAAGTGCTGCATATATATGTTGTATTGTAGTGGTTTTATCATTATTAATATACATATTCCTTAGTATCTAGGGTTTCTTTTCCTTTTGTCATAATATCAAGTGTTCATCAATTTATCAGCTCTCTGTCAATAATTATAAAGAAATGAGATAACAAGCCATGGTCAGTCAACGAGATGAGGCAAACACAAAATTAACCCACCTCTAGCCCAGTACCAAATTATCCATAAAGGTGACAACAGTAATCAGAATCCCTACTTGACAAAGTTTATCCTGCACCCACTCTGTAATGCACCCACACTTTGTTCTGTCCCTTTCCTGTCAGTCCCTCCTCTGCCCTACTGATGCCCCCTTGACCATCTGGCCTCCCCTTGTTTCTATCCCCTGACATCCTTTGCATGTTTTCCTAGCTTCTCTAGGATCATTCCCTGCCTTATCTACTTCCTCGTGGATCAGGTTTCTTTGTGCTGACTATGGACTACATAACCACTCTGTCATGGCCTTGGACTCACTTTTCAAAAATTAAGCCATGCTTAGCAGTCCAATAGGCCAACCAGGAACCATGTAGAGTGCTGTGAGGCCTTGTTAAATAGTGACTTGGGAGGGCAAGCTGGGACAATGCACCTACAGCAAGTATTCAGGGGAGCCCGCATTCTCAGTGATGGAGCACTGTGAGGGAGAAGTAGTGCCTCTAGCAAATTTGGCCACGTCCCTACTTGCGTGGGCTCAGGCCTATCTACAGATCCTGTTCGCTATTTTTATGCTTAATGCCAGCTGAAAACCTCACATAGTTGCTCTAAAGGAAAAATAAATATTACCAGAACAATGAAAATGAAATAACGAAATGAAAAAATGATAATGAAAATAGCACATCACAGGAGGAAACCGGTCTTATTTAAAATGAGATTAAGTTATACATAAATGGCCAAAGAACTTGGAATCAGAGAAGTTGTGAGTCAAGAGCTATTGAATTCATTTTCCCTCTCAGTGTAGAAATTCCCAATACAACAATTGTTGAAAAGTCAAATGCCTACATAGGGACCAGGCAGGTAATGAGAAAAGTAGATGCCATACAATAAGGAATGGTGAGGACCATGGCAAACAGTAAAGCACACGCCTTGTCTACATGGGGAAGACCTTACAGAGCTCTGTCCAACTGTTGTCTTCAGGTAGGTCCAGTGGTGCTAGTTCAAGAAGAATCTGAAATCCAGACTTTTGGTGACTTTTTAAAATTACTAAATATTAACTGCTTATTCAAATGTTTTAAAACACTGCCTGAAGTCAAAGAAAACATGAAAGTGGACCAGACGTGACTCACAGTGGTGACTTTTTCCCTATGAAAAACCTGACTGATAGCCTAATACACATTTCAACACCTCTAATCCTGAGCTCTTCCTTATACTGAACCAAAGTTTTCAATATTAGCATAACTTCCACTTTAGATTATATAACTCTATCCTCTGGATCAACACAGGATAAGCCTGTTCCTGTATTTCTTCTTCATTCTTGAAGTATGTCTTCCAAAAACAAAATGCCTAAGCCTTAATTACTTCTTTCCTTTTCTAACATCCAGTCCCTCTTTGCTCTCCAAACTTTTTTTTTTAATTTATTACTGAGTTGTGCTTTTCTTTAAATTGTTTTCATCTTGCTCCTTCTCAAGTACCTACAGTGACTCCCTATTGCCTTTTATTTCAAGAGCCTCCATGATCTGACCCACAGTTACTGACATATATCTCCCAGTTTGTATCTTCTGCTCTAACATATCAGTAGCAGGAAAGGATTCTTCCATTCCTGATGCTGCTTTCCAAGGGAGTGGAAGTCTACTGCATTCTGCTCCTGGCTTCTCTCTGTCCCTTCCTGTCTCCACCTCTGGGATACAGAAGTGATTTGTCTGATGAGTAAATTTGAGGTGAATAAACTGGGCATGCGCAGATCAGCTTTCCTTTTTCCTACTGGGACTGAGCTACCCACAGAGGACAGAAGTCCTCCATCAGAATAGAGTGACGTTTTGGCCTCCAGCCTTCTTTCGATTTGTACAGAATCTGGTTAGAGAACTGGGGAACTATTAATTGGGCCCTCTGAAAAATATAATCCACCATATTCCTTCTCACCTCAGAAGATTGGGAAATGCCACAGATCATTACAACTGAAAGGAACCTCGGAGAATATTTAGTTCAGAATCATCATGTATCAGAGGTAGAAAAAGTAAGTCCCAGAGAATTCAGTAACTTGCCCCCAAACTAGTTAGTTAGTAGTAGGCATTAGTTTTATGTTGATAACAGCAATAAAGTTCCTTATTTTTTCATTCTAAATGCAACCATTAGGCGATACTTGATTAAGAGTTTTCAAAGTAGAAGATTAAGTAAGGCTAAGTCGGAGAAGGATCTAATTAGCATGCAAGGAAAAAAATCTTTGGCAAAAATATCAGTGAGACTAAAACAGACTCATTGTAAGCTTGAAAATGACCCCATTCAACTCTGTTTTCATAATCTAGTCCGCAGTCACTGGTAGACTTGAGGACGGCAGTTAAATTTTGCCATTTTCTGTACCCTCTCCATCCCAAACAACTCCAGCTAAGTCAGTTTTCAAATTTAAAGCATTTCTAGAAACAAGACACTGTTTAACATAAAGACAATAAAAAATATGATGTCTCCTTTTTGTCTTTTTCATCTTCAACATGTTCTACTAAGATTCATTTATATTAGTGACAGATGTGGAGAGCTAGCCAAAAAAAGGACACAGTCTTCTGCACATGGTCAGGGAGACTATCTTTCCACTGATCTAGGTTGACATGAACTAGCAACGTGGCTGACATTTCCCCTCCTTGGAAGTGAATTTTGCCCCATTACTGAAATACCTTCCTTGCGCTTCATAAATCTGACAGTGTGAGCCTCAGGAAGCCCAATCATCAAAGCACTGGCTGGCACTACCTCTAGTGGGCTAGAAAATGAGCAGTTCTGTGTTTCTAAGGACTCTGGCTATTTAGGGTGAAAACAGAAAGGACCCAAGGGAGCTATCAAGATGCAAAATCATTCAAACAGTGAAATTTATTTTTTTTCTGTTCTTCAGACTACAATCTGCCAATCACTTTGGATTTTAATGTGCTGGGAATTAAAGGAATTACTATAAGGCAGCATTTTAGCTGGTAATGAATTATCAGCTTTAAACTAAGACTTTTTTTCTAATGGAGCATTTAGTGAATCAGAGAAACTATTCGCCAAGAAGCCTCCTTCTCCTCATCCCACCCTGAGGCCATAACCCCAGTCACTCTACCATAAACACAAAGGTTCATTGATACAGTAGAAGATCCTTTGAAACCCGTCCAAACACTTCTCTCTATTCTCTCTACTCACACGTCTCTAACATTAAGGTAAAAAATAGAAAGCACATACAGATAAATAAATGTCAGAGGTCTATGGAGTAAAATATAACGAAAGATGGACACTGGCACAGAGGGTGCAAGCTGCTCACCAACTAACACATAGCAATCTAATCTTTCTCTTTTCTGGGCACATAGCAAAACTACATTTCCCAGCCTCCCCTGCAGTTATGAGGAGCTATGTGATTGAGTTCTGGCCAACGGAATGCAGGCAGAAAAAAAGAACATCACTTCCAGACACGGACCATAAAGATCTCTCATGCGCAATCCTCTCTCTCTCACCTCACCCGCCAATAGAATGAAGAAGCCCCCAAGAACATAAGGACTGAAAGAGGAGAGCTGCCTAGGAACTATTTGTCCAGGAGCACCTATGTTGAATTATTGCATGAGCAAAAACCAAACTTTTATTATGTTAAGGCACTGAAATGTTGGGATTGTTTGTTTTAGCAGTTAGTCTACCCTGACTAAAAAAGATATGATTACATGAATTTAAGCAACTATAAAAAGAGGCATCTACATAGAGAAATTCACCTATTTTTCACATTCATGATGAAAAACAGAAACTAAAATTGACAAAGTTGATATTTTCAGCCCATTGCTAAATACTTTGAATTGCTGTTTGATTTAGCAAATCACTTGTTCAATGAATACAACATTTGAAACTTTTTTGCATAACTTGGCTGCCATAAATCTGAGAACTTCACATCATTCTACAAAGGTTGTGATTTAGATTTGGGTGAAGGCATCCCAGAGGATGTAATACTTCAGCTCAGTCGTGAGAGATGTAAGAGTACAACAGATGATTAGTCCTAAAATAGTGCTAAAACATTAGTTTAATGTCAATATAGATCAGTGAAAAGTCCCTTTCCAACATGAAAGGGTTCTTACAGATGAGGAAACTAAGATCCAGAAAAGTTTGAGCTTGTCCAAGGTCACACTACTGTATTGTCTTAATTCTTAGTTTAGATGAGGAATTCCTTGGCTTCCAGTCAAGTGTTTATTATGTCACATTCTCCCCTATATCATTTCACCTAACAAAATGTTAATGTTCTCTAAATCATCTGTCATAAAGCAGTGACTGCATGCATTTTCAAATTTTCAAATATCTATCTACACACACACACACACACATGCACACACACACATACTTAAATATATGTAGGAAGGTTCCTAGCTGAACTAGAGCAAAACATAATACAATCATGTCTTTCATTAAGGAATAGTACCCCATTCTTGCTGTTTTCAAATAGCAAATATCTCACCACAACACTATGTGGTAGCTAGTGTTCAAAGACACCTGCCAAAGTGCATGCCTATGGTATCCATGCCTTCTTTATAGTCCCCTCCTACACTAACTCCAGATTTCCAATAAAATGTGCCAGAAGTGACACAATACCAATTCTAGCCTTTAGGAGGATTGGCTGCTTCTCTTTTCTCTCTCTTGGAACATTCAGTTTGGGAAGTCAAGAAACCCAATATAAGAAGTTCAGGGACTTCCCTGGCAGTCCAGTGGTTAAGACTCCATGCTCCCAATGCAGGGGTCCCAGGTTCGATCCCCTGTTGGGGAACTAAGATCCCACATACCACAACTAAGCCCACACACCACAACAAAGACCCAGAGCAGTCGAAAGAAAGAAAGAAAGAAAGAAAGAAAGAAAGAAAGAAAGAAAGAAAGAAAGTCCAGCTACCCTACTAGAAAGATGATATAGAGAGGTCACATGAAGAAAAGAGTCTGAGACTACACAGAGAGGGAGCCCCAGCTGCCCAAGGATTCCAGTTACCATCTGACTGTAGCCATGAGAAAGACCACAAAAAATGCCAGTAGAAGAACGGCTCAGGTGTTCCTAATCAACACACAGAGCAATGAGAGATAATAAAATAGTTGTCATTTTAAGCCACTAACTTTTGAGGTAGTTTGTTACATATCAATAGGTGACCAAACCAGAATTTGGTACATAGAAGTAGGATGTTGCCCTAATAAAAACCTAAAATATATGGCATTGGCTTTGGGATTCAGTGGCAGGCAAAATATGGAGGGATTTCAAGGGGATAATTAGTGAAGGCTTGAAGAACACTGAAGAACTTGCTATTGGAAGCTGAGAAAAAGTGGCCTGAATTATGTGCAGACCAATTAGTAAAACTGTCACCTGTAACTTGGAATGTAGAAGGGGTATCTTTGTTTTGTGGCCCAACATATGATTGGTCCTGGAGAATGTTCTGTGTGTGCTTGAGAAGAATGTATATCCTGTGGCTGTTGGGTTAAATTTCTATATATATCTGTTAGGGCCATTTGGTCTAAAGTACAGTCCAAGTCAAATGTTTCCTTATTGGTTTCTGTCTGGATGTTCTATGTATTATTGAAAGTGTTGTATTAAAATCTCCTACTATTATTGTATTGCTGTCTATTTCTCCCTTCAGTTCTGTCAATGTTTGCTTTATATATTTAGGTGCTGTAATGTTGGATATATACATATTTATATTGTTGCATCTTCTTCATGAATTGACCCTTGCATCATGTAATGTCCTTCTTAGTCTCTTGTGACAGTTTTGACAAAGTATATTTTGTCTGATGTAATTATGACCACTCCTGCTCTCTTTTGGTTACCATTTGCATGGAATATCTTTGTCCACTCTTCACTTTCAGTCTATGTGTATCTTTAAATCTAAAGCATGTCTCTTGTACACAGCATATAGTTAGATCTTGTCTTTTTACCTATTCAGCCACTCTCTGTCTTTTGATTGGAGAATTTAATCCATTTACATTTAAAGTAACTATCAGTAGATTAGAACTTGATATTGCCATTTCGTTAATCCTTTCCCTGCCCAGGGAGAAGGTGGTATTTGGGACTTTTCTTCTGCTCACTCTGCTTTGAGGAGCTCTGGTGGGTGACTGTGTACTAATCCAAGCCTTTGCCTTTGTTCTCAACGACCTTCAGGAGTCTAGATTATGCCAGTCCCACCAGTGCTCTGAGGTGGGTGAGACAGATATCAGTCTCTCAGACAGCACTACGAAAAAGTTGGAATCTTGGATGTATGTCCCACCACTTTCTCTCCCCAGGGAGAAGCTGAGAGTTCAGATTTTTTTCATCCTTTAACTCAGTACTGAGCCAGGAGGAAGGGCTATGGTGAGTGCTTGCATGTTAATCCAAAGAGCTGCCTTTGCTTTTAATAGCTCCCAACATAGGGTCTTTCCATACCAGCACTCAGATTCAGGCAAGGAAGAAACCAGTACATGGTCAGAATGTTGGACGTTCAGTCTAATCCTTTCTTTCCTTCTCCAGGGAGAAGCTGGGAGCTGGGGGTTTCCTCCCAGTCACGTACCAAAGGGAGGGATTATGGCAAAATGGAGCCTCAAATTCTCCTACCAGCTCCAGTATGGCTGGTTTTGCTCTCGCCTTGGTAGTAGAATCCTCTGAATTGATTTCTGGATCTCTCACAAAGGGAATTGTTCCAGGTAGTGGTGTTGAATTGGTGTGTCCATGAGGGAGAGAATGATAGAAGTCTTCCTAGCCCCCATCTTGCTCTATCTTAAACATTTTTAAGTGTACACTTCAGTGGCATTAAAAACATTCACATTGTTGGGGAATACCCTGGCAGTCCAGTGGTTAGGGCTCTGCGCTTCTACTGCATGAGGCACAGGTTCGATCCCACATAGTTGGGGAACCAGCATGACCAAAAAATTTTTTTTAAAAAATTCATGTTGTTATGCTAACTTCACTGCCATCAATCCACAGAACTCTTTTCTTCTTATGAAACTGAAACTCTATATCTATTAAACAATAATTTACCGTTCTTCCCTCTCCCCAGCTCATGGCAACCACCATTTTACTTTCCATAAAATATCAATGAATTTGACTACTCTAGGTATTTTATATAAGTGGAATCACAGGATATTTGTTCTTTTGTGACTGGCTTATTTCATTAGAATAATGTCCTCAAGGTTCATCCATGTTGTAGCATGTGTTGTATCTCGAGTCCTTGAAAATTACAAGGAAAGCTGAATCTAAAGCCAGCAGTGGAAACGACAAAGACATGATTCAATTTACACATGAAAACTGTCAAAAATCTCAAAAACTGACAGTGCCAGAAAACAAAGAGAAAAAAGAAAGAGAAAGACATGGAATAGAGGAAATGGGGATGCAACAAAGGAGAAAGGGTATGAGAATCCTCAGAATGACAATAAAGAGAGATGCCTGATGACAATGGTCCCCAGATAGAAAGGGGCAACTGGTTCACATTGAAGAAGGTCAGAGGGCTCTGGGAGAGGTTTTGTCACGAAGATAAATTGTTAAAAGACATAATACAGCTGAACGTAATAAAAAGAGATTAAGACAGCTAGAGAAATTTGGCCTTGAATCAGTGATATGTACACAGAAAAATAAGCAAACATAAAAAGTAAGATAATTATTAAGTCCAAGGAAAGCAAATTTGGGCAGAAAAGGAAAAGTTGTCATATAAAATCAGCTATAAGTGGCATTTTATAGCAATAAAAACATTAACTCCAAATATTAATCTAAACAAAATTATGATATGACTGTATTAGGAGGTCAGATATATGGGAAGGGTATGTTCTCATCTGCCATAGCATCTTCCACAGCAGGAAATCAATAGATTTTGTATAAGCTCCCCTAAAAATATATAGTAATATAAACATGTTATTTAGGTACATGAAGGTAAATATCAAAAGAATCAGCTAAGATATTTTAACATATTTGCTTCTGAGAAACGAGAAATGGAGATGATAAAAAAGTCAAGGTAGAGACCGCTATTTTTTTTCTCATAAGAAACATTTTGGAATTATTTGACTCTTTTTTTTACGTTTGTTTTTTTTTTTAATGTGGACCATTTTTTTTAAAGTCTTTATTGAATTTGTTACAATATTGCTTCTGTTTTATGTTTCGGTTTTTTGGCCATGAGGCATGTGGGATCTTAGCTCCCCAACCAGGGCTAGAACCTGTACCCCCTGCATTGGAAGTCAAAGTCTTAACCACTGGATCGCCAGGTAAGTCCCTGGAATTATTTGACTCTTTAACTACATATGTTTAAACCTTCAATGCAAATTTTTCTTTTTTTGGCTGCATTGGGTCTTCGTTGCTGCACATGGGCTTTCTCTAGTTGTGCCAAGTGGGGGCTGCTCTTCATTGTGGTACATGGGCTTCTCATTGCAGTGGCTTCTCTTGTTGTGGAGCACGGGCTCTAGAGTGCAGGCTCAGTAGTTGTGGCACACGGGCTCAGTAGTTGTGGCTCACAGGCTCTAGGGCGCAGGCTCAGTAGTTGTGGCACACGGGCTTAGTTGCTCCACAGCATGTGGGATCTTCCCGGACCAGGGATCGAACCCGTGTCCCCTGCATTGGCAGGCGGATTCTTAACCACTGCACCACCAGGGAAGTCCTTCAGTGCAAATTTAAAACTTAAAATAAGGACAATAACCATACTCTTGCAAATCATCTCCATCCATTCCCACCAACATAATGAGCTTGACTGAGAGTAGGTATGACTCAATATGGCATTTCTTATTTTATGATTGCTATATACAGTCACCTAAGAAAATAGACACATGCATGTTTTTAATTATAAAATTAGCAGGTGCATGACAACTAAAAACAATATGCAATCCTGAATTGATCCTGGACCAAAAGACAGATCTAACTATCTATCTATCTCATTATTGGAATAATTGCCAAAATTAGAATAAGGTCCATAGTATTATTAGATAATAATATTCTATCAATGTTATTTCCTGATTTTGATAATTGTACTATGGTTATGTAAAAGAATTTCCATCTTTTTTAGAAATATACACTGAACAATTTAGGGGTAAAGGAACATCTGGTCTACAGTTTATTCTCAAATAGCTCAGAAAAAAATATTTACATCTATATCTACCTTTCTAAACAGAGAGGATGCTCACAGACTTAGAGGATGAATTTATGGTTACCAGCGGGGAAGGGTGGAGGGGAGGGATAGACTGGGAATTTGGGATTGACATGTACACACTGCTATATTTAAAATAAAATGCCTTTCCATTAAAAATAATAAAATAAAATAAAATACATTTGCATCCAAAAAATAAACAGAGAGAATGATAAAGCAAATGTGGGAAAATGTTAACAATTAGTGAAACTGAGTAAAGGGTATATGGAAGTTCCTTGTACTAATCTTGCAACATTTCTGTAAACTTGAAATTATTTCAAAATAAAAATAATAAGCAAGGCAATAGATGACAGTAATAAGTGGCTAGAAAGATGGCCAACACATTCCCCCTCAGCTCACATTCGATTCTCTAGTCCTTATATATGCTACTCCCATTTCTGTAAAATACAGAGGTTTGAACAGCTAAGAAACTCACTTAACTCAATCTAGATATCATAGGGGTTCAAATATTTAAATTGATTGGCATATTCATTGAAAAACTCTTCTAACAAGAGTTGTGAAGGAAATATTTCCTATTCTCTTTTCTTTAAGCCTATGTTCTTATCTAGTGCAGGTCAGTTAACATGTATTTCTTTTACTTTAGCCTAGAATTGACCTAGTCACTTTAGTCTTTCAAAATATAGATTAAAGGAGCCAACTATTTTATTTCCACACTGTATCAATTAGAAATGCATATGGCTTAAAGTACATTGATACAAGCTAATTTTCCTTATATGACAAAATGTCCAATGGTAGGTACTGCTGGCACTCGCCCAGCTCATTGCGACAGGGCTGGTATTTCTATGATTATCCTGGACTGGCCCTCATTCTCAAGATGGCTGTCACATTTTTCAAACATTAATTTCAAGGCAAGAGGAAAGAGGTAGGAGCAGCACTAACCACATGGCTCCTCTTTTTCGTAGACTTCCTTTTACATCTTATTTATTAGAACTAGGTCATATGGTCATCCCCAAGGAAGGGTGAGGGAGGCTGGCAAAGCAGAGAGCAGGATTGTCACAACTGGCTTCTTGGACCATGGGTTCTACTTGGGAATTCTTCTTGCTTAAGACTGAGCACATTGCCACCCTGAATAAAATTAGGGCTCTGTTAGCAAAGAAGGAGGGAGAAGGAAGATTGAGAAGGAAACCAGAAGCACCTCCCACACCTTCCTCATCCTAGTCATCAGACTATTATAGCCTAGAAGTCCCCAAAACTGTGATTCATTCAAGTAGATGCATATTAAGAGCTTCTTCGGGGCTTCCCTGGTGGCGCTGTGGTTAAGAATCCGCCTGCCAATGCAGGGGACACGGGTTCGAGCCCTGGGCCGGGAAGATCCCACATGCCGCGGAGCAACGAAGCCCGTGCGCCGCAACTACTGAGCCTGTGCTCTAGAGCCCATGAGCCACAACTACTGAGCCCGTGTGCCGCAACTACTGAGCCCAAACACCTAGAGCCCGTGCTCCACAACAAGAGAAGCCACTGCAGTGAGAAGCCCGTGCACCGCAACGAAGAGTAGCCCCCACCCCCTGCAACTAGAGAAAGCCTGCGCGTAGCAACAAAGATCCAACGCAGCCAAAAATAATTAATTAATTAATTAATTAATTAATTAATTAATTTTAAAAAAAGACCTTCCTGTCAGTTAAGAATAGAGTCTTACAGGTAATTATTTAAATTCAAAATCAATTTTATGAAGGGAACACACTGGTAAAGAGAAGGTGAGCTGTCAGAATAATTCTATAACTTATATGTCATCTGAATACTTGGAGCCTCTGCAGCTTATTCATCATAGTGCCTGTGGCAGAGAAGTTAGGAGAAACTTTGGAAGCCGATCTGTGGAAAGTGAGATATATTATATTGGCTGAAAAATAGCTTTACTATTCTAGCAAACTATCCAATAATAAAGGCTACAGTGATCCAAGTACCATCGGCCACGTTTGCAGTTATACATAATTGCACAATTATTCTTGCGACTACCATTTTCATGCCTTTAGGCTATAGGAGGAAATTGAAGCCATAGGAGAAAATAGGTTGTGTAGGAAGAACACATAGGGCGAGAAAGGAGAAAAGTGAGAATCAAAGATCGCTCTAAAGAGCACCTTCGGACTTCCCTGGTAGTGCAGTGGTTAAGAATCCGCCTGCCAATGCAGGGCACACAGGTTCGAGCCCTGGTCCGGGAAGGTACCACGTGCTGCAGAGCAACTAAGCCTGTGCACCACAACTACTGAGCCTGTGCTCTAGAGCCCGAGACCTACAACTACTGAGCCCGCGTGCCACAACTACTAAAGCCCACATGCCTAGAGCCTGTGCTCTGCAACAAGAGAAGCCACCGCAATGAGAAGCCCGCGCACTGCAACGAAGAGTAGCCACTTCTTGCTGCAACTAGAGAAAGCCCATGCACAGCAACGAAGACACAACGCAGCCATAAAATTTATTTTTTTAAAAATTTTAATTAAAAAACATAAAGAGCACCTTCATGTACAAGACTGTCAGAGGAAGAGGGGAAATGTAATATTTATAATATTATTTAATTCCAGTTCACTAGAATGTTCTTTTACTGTGTCTAGTATAGTGTTTGCCCTATTAAACTTTATTTCATTAAATTTATTTTCATTCTCACAATTTCTAATTGTTTTTTATTTGTAATCTATCAGTTCTTTACTCAGATCTGCCTATTCCTGTTTTGTAATTTCTTGTTCTTTATCTCTTTGAAGATCTGGAACCTAATATTTTTAAATCATTCAATATGTTTGCATTTCACTAGGAGTGAATCCATCTGATTATTTTGCTGACTCACTTTTTTAGTGGTAGTTTTCATAATGGTGAGTTTATATTTGGGTTGGTAGGCTAATCTTAGGTGGGACTGGGTTTGTTGTTGTTTTGTCTTATGTTCTCTCTCTGCGACCACGCCTCTCTATGTATAAATTATGTGGTTGCCTCCACTCAGCCCCCAGGGAGACCCACCACCCAAGTCCAGAACCAGGTCTTACACTGGAGGGACAGCTCCAAGTGCAGAATGATGGGGCTATTTTAGATCTAGTTACTGAGCTAAACAAGTCCTGCTGCTGGACTTGCTCTACTTCCTCCTGCCCCCCGCAGGAGCTCAGCTGTATAAAGCCACAGCTTCACACAGTGATCAGAGCCGTTTCCACCTCCTTTCATGGGCATGGTAGGCCCACCTAGCCTTGGCTTTTACACGGTGATGCTGGCCCTGGTGCCCTACCACATGTGGACCACTTTGGTTTTCATTCCACTGCAGTAGTCACCCTCCTAACTCTGTCTATTTCTGGAACTATAGCCCAGCAGGCCTATGCTGCAGTCCCGGCTTACTGCCGAGTGTTTCCATTTCTGGCCCATGAAAACGTTTAGTTATTGTTTGGATTTTTTTTCCCATTGCTATGTCTTTTAGGTTTGGAGCAGAGGGGAAATTTTTAAGGAAACACTCACAGTACCACTTGATGGGGAAATCTGGAAAGAAAAAGTAGGGTGTGGCTATAGATAAATCTGTAGGTCAGGAGTCAGAAGTCGAAGAATATCACAGTTTCCTTAAGGAAGGCCCTGCTTCCAAAGACATGGAAATAATCTAATCAAAGGCAGCAGGCATGTCAGCTGAGGAATGAATAATGCTCAAATGCATATTTACTGTAAGACTAACACAGATACATTCTAAAGAGGAGAAGGGAAAATAGAAAAAGTCATTGACAGGATAATCCATGCAATTTTTCAGAGTCCATTCCATCACCCCCCATGACCTTAAACCCAGAAGAAATGCAATCAAGAGATTAATTGTGATACTAAATTCCAAATTTTATTGAAAAATCCATCACTCCTGTAAACTGTCCTTTTTATTGCATGACTCAGAAATTTGCACTGAGGGTCCCACCAATCCCCAGTGCTTTCTAGGATTCTCTTCTTATTGGTGTTCCTTCTGCATATTGAAAATTTCTTAAGTTGCTTTCATATTTATTCCCTTATTCCTGGTGCCCAAATGCTGGAATGAGTTTGAACCCCATCTAAGAGTACAGGTTCTTCTCTCTTATAACAGTTCTTGCCCATTTACAAGAGACATCTCCAAGCACCCAGTGTATTTTTCCCATAGTTCCAATTTCCTGCTCATGTCTCTCTGTCTCCCACCAGATGCCGTATGTTTGTTTGTTTCAGGTCCTATGATGTCATCTATGCCGAAGATGCTGCTGTTTTAGACTCTGGAGTCTAAAGTTTTTTAATCCTAACAATCCTACTTCGTAGGTTAATGCTTCCTTCTGCTACCACATTTGTACCAGCTGGAGAATCCTTCCATCGATGTATTTCTGAGCTGGAGTTACCACTGGTAACATTTCTCAAGGCTTTAGTGGTGTAGGAAAAAGCAATATGTCTTGTCCCATGGGTTTTCTAGCTTTCCTTCAGGCCAACAAAAATACTGCTTTCTCTACCTCTTTTTCTGCAGCAGCACAACCTAATTCTTTACTCTTGCGTTCCATTTCCATTCCCTCCTAAGGAATCCCTATTTCTTTCAGTTAGAATCAGATTTTGGGGGTTTTTTTTTCCCCAAACTTCTACCTGTGCCAAAGTTAGTCTCATTCCTCCTCTACAACATGTAGGATTACACTGTTTGTCTGATGACATCGTTTCCATTATGTTCTCTTTCCATTGGACTGCAAGACAAAAATGTATTTTTTTGTTTTTTTGGTAGCATTGGGTCTTTGATGCTGCACACGGGCTTTCTCTAGTTGTGGTAGCGGAGGCTACTCTTCGTTGAGGTGTGCAGGCTTCTCATTGCAGTGGCTTCTCTTGTTGCAGAGCATGGGCTCTAGGTGCACAGGCTTCAGTAGTTGTGGTACGAGGGCTCAGTAGTTATGGTTCACAGGCTCTAGAGTGCAAGCTCAGTAGTTGTGGCACACAGGCTTAGTTGCTCCATGGCATGTGGGATCTTCCCAGACCAGAGCTCGAACCCGTGTCCCCTGCATTGGCAGGCAGACTCTCAACCACTGCGCCACCAGGGAAGTCCCAAAAATGTATTTTTAAAGCTGGTCCTGTTCCTCTCCATGCTCCAGACTTACCACTTGTACATGAAGGTGCTCTTTAGAGCAATCCTTGATTCTCACCTTTCTCCCTTTCTCACTGTATGTGTTCTTCCTACACAATTTGTTTTCTCTTATGGAGCTTCAATTTCCTCCTATAGCCTAAATGCATGAAAATGGTAATCACAAGAATAATTGTGCAATTACATATTACTGCAAACAAATTTAGGCCCATATGATCAAAGACTCCACGAACAAAGCTAAAAGATAAGCAAACCTGATTAGGAGAAAGTATTTGCCACATACTTAAAAGATTATCTTACAGATTAATAAGAAAAAGACTAAAGATATAATAGAAATGCAAACAGAGGTTATGAACAGACGATTCACAGAAGAGAGAATACAACTGGCCAATAAACATATGAAAAGATGCTCGATCTCACTAGTAACCATGGAAATACAAATTAAAACAATAATGACAATATTTCTCTCCATTAGATTGCCAAAACTGGTTGATTTTCTTATTGAGCCTTTGCAAGGTTTTGAGGAATTGAGTACTTTCAGATATTACTAGTGGGAATATAAATTGGTTCAACCAGTTTGTACATTCCCTACAACTCATAAGTTCCACACATAGATTTCTATCACAATATGGCACAGACATTTATATGAAGGTTCAGTGCAGCACTGTCTATAATAGATAAAAATTAGTAACATTTTAACTGTCTATCAAACAGGAAATAGCTAAATAAATTAGATTCACAATAGTATATTATATAGCAGTTAAAAGGAGTATACTAGATCTATTTGCATCAACATGGATAAATCACAAAACATAATTGCTAATTTAAAAAGGCAAACTACAGAATAATATGTATAATATGACACCATTTGTTAAACACGCACACACACACGATACTAAAACAATATTCTGAAAACTCATAATAGTGGTTACCTCCAGGAACTGGGGAAAAGTACACATCGCAAGTGGAAAGCAGGGTAATAATAACAAACATTTTTAAGAGCTTATTAAATCTGATATGGTGTTTAAGTGTTTTACATAAATTATTACATTTTATCCTTAAAACCATCTTGTGAGGTAGGTTATCTGGAGAATGGAAATTAATAACATTTCCATTCTCCAGATAAGGAAACTTAGGCACAGACAGGTTGAGCAACTTGCCTAAAGTTGCACAGCCAGTTAATTGGTAGAGTGAAACTTAAGCCAAGGCAATCTGGCTGTAGGCCTCCTTTAATAACAATGCTTGGGATATGGCATTGGGGTAGTGGGGTAGTGCTCCAAGAGGACTTCACAGCAGCTTTAGCGTTCTAGGTTTTTGAAAGGAGAATGTATTCAGGAACCACTTATATAGCTAAAAATCAATTTTAAAGAAGAAAAGCAATTATTGATACATCTTAGATGGAACCACATCAAAAAGGAAAAGAAGAATGAATGAACAAAGGGAAGGGAGAAAGGGACGAAGGAAGGAAGGGAGGGATGGAGGGAGGAAGGAAGCCTTCTCCCAGGTACTTTCTAGCTTGAAGGAATGAATGAAGGGAGGGAGAGAGGTAACAAGAAGGAGAGAGGACTTTCACCCCTCTTTATCTGTTTAGTGATGAGTTTCATAGCTCTGGTTTATCAGACACTTCTAGTGCTCCAAAATCCATGCCATTATTAGGATTTATCTCAGTCAGATTGAGAAAAAGGAGATACAAAGGAAAACAAAACCCTTGGATTGTGAATACACTCTCCTGTCCACAAATGCCGGCACTACCAGCCCAAAATTCTCTACAGAGAAGCTCTTTCTTTTCTGAGATGAGCCCTCCTTTGCCCTTGAAACTAATTCCCAACACAAGACAATCAGTTCTGTCTCATTACCCAGAGATGTTACCTGGCCTGCAGTTATCCCCATTGTTTGTCTCTGATGGAGAGAAAAGACAATTCCAGTCAAATTGCAATTAAAGAAAGGAAAGAAAGAAAAGTTTTTCTTAGTTCTTAGAAATCATCCATTGTCCCCCAAGACCTTCCAGGGGGCAAGAGAGCACATCTGTCTCTGATTAAAGAGGAAGAGCCCTCTTTAATCACCCCAGCTGTATGGGGAAACCAGTTTTCCTAAAAAGCCAACCAAAGAAAACCCTTCAATATGAGAACCCAAAAAGAAATTTACCACCAGGAACCGCATTTACCCTTTACTTCACCATAGAGAAAGTTCCAGGCCCTAGCACGGTGCCCTAAACTGTGTTCTTGGACTTGACCAATCCAATGTCTGCTATCAACCTCTTTGCGGGTGGAGTAATAACTGAGGGAAGTGAGATTTGAGCTCCCCCAAGTGGCTGAAGCCTTCTGCTAACCTGGATGGGCGGAATGGGCTTTTGCGGTGTCATGGATTTCTCGGCTCTGTGTGCAATCCATTTATCTTCTTTTGATGTGTTTTTTATAGCGTTTTCTGAAATAACATCATTTTGTGACGAGTTCTTATCCTGAAACATTGAATACTGCAGTGTTTATGACTGGGGTTAGCCCAGAATTTTTCTCAATAATAGATAGTACAATCTGCTATTCCTTCCTTTCTCTTTTTGCCAACCCACGGCACTATATGTGAACTCATTTTTTTGAGCAAGTTTTTGTTTTTAGGGCTGCATTACAATTAACTTAACATCAGATTTTCCAAATATTCTATGACCAAGGAGAGAAATAACGCCTGTGTGTGATTTACTCTAAGGCAGTCCTCAAAACAAGGCATCTAGTTCTATGACTAAGAACAAAATAAAACATACTAAGTTTGATACACATTCCTCACGCCCAAATACCTCAAGAACACAAAACGCAGAGCCCAAGCTTGCAGTACTTCCTGTCTGCTCTGTCTTACGAACTCCTTCCACATATAGAACAAGTCTTGAATTTGGCAATTCTTCTTGCTGCAGCAGCAATATTTTCTCATTTAAAAAAAAAAAGTTCTTTCTCCTAAAGAGTAAGATAACCAAAATTAAAAGGTAAACCACAAAAGGGAAATACTGCAACTACTATGATAAAGCACTTATATGAGACTCTCAGAGAAAGACTATTACCTCAATCAATAAAAAGATATAAATATTATTTCCAAAAGAGGAAACACTAATGAGCAACAAAATTTGCAAATACTTCACCCTCTAAAGAGATCAAAGAAATAAAAATTAAACAAGGTAACATTTTTGTCTATCATATTAACAAAGATGTTCAAAATGCTAAAATGATGCATTTACATACAGTAAAACAGACATTGGACAACTTATTTTTGAAAGCAAGCTGATAACCCCTCCTACACTGTTGGTGGGAAAGTAAATCGGTACAGCCACTATGGAGAACAGTATGGAGGCTCCTTAAAAGACTAAAAATAGAGTTGCCATATGATCCAGCAATCCCACTCCTGGGCATATATTTGGACAAAACCATAATTCGAAGAGATACATGCACCCCAATGTTCATTGCAGCACTGTTTACAATAGCCAGGACATGGAAGCAACCTAAATGTCCATCGATGGATGAATGGATAAAGAAGATGTGGTACATATATACAATGGAATATTAGTCATAAAAAAGAATGAAATAATGCCATTTGCAGCGACATGGATGGACCTAGAGATTGCCATACTGAGTGAGGTAAGACAGATAGAGAAAAATAAATATATAATATCACATATATGGAATCTAAAAAAATGATATAGATGAACTTATTTACAAAACAGAAATAGAGTCACAGATGTAGAAAACAAACTTATGGTTACCAAGGGGGAGGGGACAAATTGGGAGATTGGGATTGACATATACACACTACTATATATAAAATAGATAACTAATAAGGACATAATGTATAGCACAGGGAGCTCTCCTCAAGTGGCTGAAGAGAGCCTACATGGGGAAAGAATCTAAAAAAAGAGTGGAGGGACTTCCCTGGCAGTCTAATGGTTAGGACTCTGCACTTCCACTGCAAGGGGCACAGGTTCGATCCCTGGCCGGGGAATTAAAATCCCGCAAGCCACGCGGCGTGGCCAAAAATATATAAATAAATAAATATTAAAAAGGGTGGATATATTAATATGTATAACTGATTCACTTTGCGGTGCAGCAGAAACTAACACAACATTGTAAATCAACTATACTCCAATAAAAATTAATTAAAAAGAAAAAAGAAAAGCTGATAGCTTTTAAGTCTTATTCCTCTCCCTTCTGCTGCCCCACATCCGGGCAAGCTGGTAAGAAAGTGCAGATGCTCCCTCCTTTGATTCAGATAAGAAGTTCCAACTATACAAGCCCTTGCCTGTGCCTGGGAACCCTCACTGGTAGCCCCACCCCTTAACCCAATAAAAGCCAAAGCCAGTCACCCTTCCTGCTCTCGCAAGCCATTTTCAGACATGCTTGGGAGCCTACCCTACTCCTTTCAAAAAGCCTCAAAATGTGAGTAATAAACCTCTTTCTATCCTCTTGGGGTATGTGTGTTTGTGTGTGTGTGTGTGTGTGTGTGTGTGTGTGTGTGTGTGTGTGAGATCACCAGTCTCGACATCTGAACCAACTTTGGGTAGGAGGTCCATCTCACCTGTACAAAAGCCCTGCTAATAGTTGAGGTGTTAACTTCACACGATTAAGACAGTATTTGCCAGATCCTGAAGGGTGTGAAGCTGTGTTTTTCCCCTTTTGCAATAGATAAATATTTTGTGGAGAGATAACTATGTAAAATCTGATTCTTTACCTCACTTTCCCTTACCAGTTTTGACACCCATTAATGTTAATTATTACTCTAATTTTTGCCAAATGGAGATTTTCTAATATCGTCAATTCTTCTACCTTTAGTAATTGGCTTTCTACTCAAAGGAAGACTTTTCTAGCCTTCCTATTTGTTTATTTATCCAACTTTACTGAGATATAATTGACATATCTCATATAATTGACACATAACATTGTAAAAGCTTGGGGTGTACAAAGTGATGATTTGATACGTGTACATATTGTGAAGTGATTACTACAGTAAGGTTAGTTAACACCTCCAACACCTCCCATAATTACAGTTATGTGTGTGTGTGTTGAGAACATTTAAGATCTACTTAGCAACTTTCAAGTATATAACACAGTATTGTTAAATATAGCTACCATGCTGTACATTAGATTCCCACTTATTTATCTTATAACTGGAAGTTTTTACCCTTTGACCAATATCTCCATTTCCTCCACCCCCTACCCCCAAGCAACCAACACATTACTCTCTGTTTCTATGAGTTTGGCTTTTTTAGATTCCACATATATGTGAGATCATACAGTATTTGTCTTTCTCTGACTTACTTCACTTAGGATAATGTCCTCAAGTTCCATCCATATTGTTGTGAATGGCAGGATTTCCTTTTTTATGGCTGAATAATATTCCATTGTGTGTATATATTCCACATTTTCTTTATCCATTCACATGTAGATGAATACTTAACGTTGTTTCTATGTCTTGGCTATTGTGAATAATTCTGCAATGAACATGGGGGTGCAAATATCTCTTCAAGATACTGATTTCATTTCCTTCATATCTATACCCAGAAGTAAGATTGCTGGATCATATAGTAATTCTAATTTTAATTTTTTAGGAAACTCCATACTGTATTAATTTGTGTTCTCACCAACAATGGACAAGAGTTCTAATTTCTCCACAACCTCATCAATACTTACTTGTTATCTTTTATTTTTTGGATAATAGCTATTCTAACAGGTATGAGGTGATTATGTTATTAATTTATATTTCCCTGAAAGTTAGTGATGTCAAGCATCTTTTCATGTACCTGTTGGTTTTTTGTATACCTTCTTTGGGAAAATGTCTACCCATTTTTAAATCAGATTATTTGTTTTTTCCTATTGAGTTGTATGAGCTGCTTATATATTTTGGATATGAACATCTTATCAGATACATGGTTTGCAAATACTTTCTCCCGTCTTGTAGGTAACATTTTCATTTTGTTGACACTTTTGCTGTGCAAAAGTTTTTTAGTTTGATGTAGACCTACTTGTTTATTTTTACTTTTGTTGCTTGTGTTTTTGGTGTCATATCCAAAAAGTTATTACCAAGACCAATATGAAGGAGCTTTTCCCCTATATTTTCTTCCAGGAGTTTTACAGTTTCAGGACTTACACTTAAGTCTTTAACCAATTTCAAGTTAAGTTTTGTGAGTGATGTAAGACAGGAATCAAATTTCATTCTTCTGCATGTGAATATCTAGTTTTCCCAACATTGTTTATTGAAGAGCTTATCCTTTCCCCATTGAGTATTCTTGGCTCCCTTGTCAAATATTAGTTGACCATAAATGTGTGGGTTTATTTCTGGGCTCTCAATTCTGTTCTATTGTTCTACATGTCTATTTTCATGCCAGTATCATACTGTTTTAATTACTATTGCTTTCTGTTTCTGTAGATGGGACCACAGCAAGTCAGCCACGTGGTTGTGAGCTTGTTTTGCCAAAAGAGCTCTCCTTGGTCTTGACCTGAACCAGGGTTTCACAATCTCCTACCTGGTACCCAAAACTCCCATGGAGGCACTTTTGTTTGCAGATTTTTACTATTTTTCCAATGCTATGCTGATACCACACTGCCTTGACTATAGTATCTTTATAATAAGTTTTGAAATGAAGCATTATAAGCTCCCAAACTTTCTTTTTTCTTTTTCAGAGTTGTTTGGTTATTCCAGGCCCTTTGTATTTCCATATAAATTGGAAAATGGGATTGTCAATTGCTACCAAAAAAAAAAAAAAAAAAAAACTTTTGGGACTCATACTAGACTGTAATTTAGGGAGAATTGGCATGTTAATTATATCTAGTATTTTAATTCATGAACATAGTATCTCTTTATTTAGTTAAGTCTCTTTTAATTGCATTGTTTCCATTGAGAAGTCTGTGGTTATTCTTATCTTTCTTCTTTCCATGTGTCTTTTTTCTCTGCTTGCTTTTATGATTTTTCTCTTTGTCACTGATATTGAGCAATTTGACTATGATGTGACTTAGTATAGTTTTCTTCATGTATCTTATTCTTGGAGTTCTTCTCATATCTGTGGATTTAGAGTTTTCATCAAATTTGGAAAACTTTTAGCCATTATTTGAATTTGAATTTTTTTTCTGTTCCCACTTACCTCCTTTAGGATCTCCCGTTATATGTGTAGTATAGGCTGTTTGAACTTGTCCCAAGTTCACTGAAGCTGGGTTCACTTTCTTCAGTCTTTTTTCTTTCTGCATTTCATTTTATATAGTTTTTATTGCTATGTTTTTGAATTCACTAATCTTTCCTTCTGCAGTAACTAATCTATTAATTCCATCCAATATATTTTTTTATTTCAGACATATTTTTAATCTTTGGAAGTTTGTTTTGAGTTTTTAAAAATATTTCATGACTCTACTTAATGTATTTAATTTTAATCTACTTTCTTGAATATATGAAATATAATTACAATATCCATTTTGATGTCCTTGTCTACTAATTCTATAACCTATGCTGTTTCTGAGTCTATTTTTATTGATTGATTTTTTCCATTGTGGTCCACGTTTTCCTACTTCTTTATATATCTGGTAATTTTTTTATTGGATCACAAACACTGTTAATTTTACCCTGTTGGGTGCTGGATGTTTTTTTCCATATTTTCACAAATATTCTTGAGCTTTGTTCTTGGAGTAACGATATTTAGAAACAGTTTCACTTTTTTAAGGCTTGCTTTTATACTTCTTTATGTGAGACCAGAAGAGCTTTTAATCTAGGGCTAATTTTGTCCCACCACTGCACAGCATTACCCTTCTGAGTACACTCTCTGACTTCCATAACTTACAAGGTCTATCCATCCTGGCTGGTGGGAATACAAACTCTTCTAAGCCCTATGTGAATCCCAGTGATTTTTCCTTCTAGTCCTTTTAGGCAGTTCTTTCCCCAAACTTGAGTAGTTTCCTCACACAAATATGCTTCTCAGTACTCAGGTGAAAACTCAAAGGGGCAGGGGAGGGGGGGCTTCCCTTGTGGCACAGTGGTTAGGAATCCGCCTGCCAATGCAGGGGACAAGGGTTCGAGCCCTGGTCCGGGAAGATCCCACATGCCGCGGAGCAATTAAGCCTGTGTGCCACAACTACTGAGCCTGCGCTCTAGAGCCTGTGAGCCACAACTACTGAGCCTGCATGCCACAACTACTGAAGCCCACACGTCTAGAGCCCGTGCTCCACAACAAGAGAAGCCACCGCAATGAAAAGCCTGCACACTGCAACTAGAGAAAGCCCGCGTGCAGCAATGAAGACCCAACACAGCCAAAAATTAATTAATTAATTAATTTAAATTTTTTTAAAAAGAACTCAAAAGGGATATGCTCTTCAGATCTTTAGAGCTTTATTGCTCTAAGGAGTCATCTCTTTGGTACTTTGCCCCATGAACTCCAACTGCCGTGGCCTCCCTGGACTCACACTGCCAACCCCTCATAGGCTCCAAGGAGAATCCAGTCCTTAGTCTATCTTGTCCAAAAGCAAACATTTCCTTAATGGCGTTTTGATGAAGAAAGAAGGGAGAAAAGAAAAAAAAGTAAGAAAACAAATACTTTTTAAGAAAAAGAATGGAAGAGTAGGGAAGGAGAAATAAAAGAGGAGGTGGTAAAATTGCTTATAAAATTTTTAATAATACTGGAGAAAGCTTATGACACAATATTTTAAAGAATACAAAAGTGTACATACACAATGTGGTCTCAATTATGAAAACACACACACACACACACACACACACACACACACATACACACACAAAATTGGGCCAGGACTAAGAAAGATGCTTAAAACACTTGCCCTTTGGAATAAAATTTTTCTTATTTTTAGTTTTTCTGTATTTTCTATCATTTTAGCAACAATAAGTAGAATTTTCATAACAAAGAAGAAAAAACTATAACTGAGATGAACTGGATTCACCTTAAAATAAGAAGGAAAATAAGGAGAAAAAGATCAAAATGTCTCAAATTTTGTAACAATTATTTTAGGTAAAAGGCTTCTATGAGTTTTCATATCAAGATAAGAAAGTCCACTTATTTATTTATTATTTATTTATTTATTTTTGGCTGCATTGGGTCTTCGTTGCTGCACACGGGCTTCCTCTAGTTGCGGAGAGCAGGGGCTACTCTTCGTTGCGGTGCCTGGGCTTCTCATTGTTGTGGCTTCTCTTGTTGCCAAGCACGGGCTCTAGGCACGCGGGCTTCAGTAGCTGTGGAATGTGGGCTCGGTAGCTGTGGCTTGCAGGCTCTAGAGCGCAGGCTCAGTAGTTGTGGCACACGGGCTTAGTTGCTCCACAGCATGTGGGGTCTTCCCGGACCAGGGCTCGAACCTGTGTCCCCTGCATTGGCAGGCGGATTCTTAACCTCTGCGCCATGAGGAAAGTCCCTGGAAAGTCCACTTATTTAACTTCCCAGAACATCACCACTCACCACCATCACCGCTTCTAAAAATGTAGCCACCAAAGATCCAAGAGACTTGTAATTCCAAATACGACGCTACACAATACTAGGTAAAACTGCCTTCTCCCTTACACTAACCTGAAGACTCTCCAATGATAGTCAGTGGCCAAAAGCCTGCTGGCATTTGAAATGAATGCCAGAAATCGGGCTCCAGCTCTCCAAATTCTTGACTTACTGCGATGATGTTACAAATAGGTTTTCAGATGGGATACTGAACTTTGCAGTAACATTTAAACTCCATAAAATTCAAAGAAAAAGGGAAATGTTATTTTAAACAGCCCCAAGAACAAACAAATCTGTAGGGGTTACTGCATATGAAAACCTAATTCTCTTGCTAGACTTATGTGCAACATGTCCTCCAACCGTGCTTCCTCTGCCATCTTGTATCGATAAATTCAGTGTTTGTAGGATTTTGTGTAAAGATAGTTTATCTAAATGAACATAAACAAAATAAAAATAGTCTTTCCCCAAAAAAGCAAACATTTTGCCTCTTTGTTCACTGATTTCCCAGTAAAATTCAGTGTTTCTTCTTCTATGTAAACCTTGTATTTGCCATGGCTAACTCAGTTTTCTGCTATTCTGTTCATACATATTAAAGGACTCAATGACATAATTGGCTTTGCTTTTCACTCAGTTGCTTAGGGCTTATAAAAATAAAACGCAAATACCCACAGCTGTTCAAGGCAATCACTCAGCTCTTTGAGAAAAAAATACAGACATAGGGACAGGTGGCCTCAGTCTCAGCACAACATTCAGAATCAAGGGTGCAGCAACTGCAGCTGTGTTTCCAGGAGAAAACAGCAAAGTCCCTGGCTTTCTAGGCTAATTATAGCTATAATATGGACAGGCGAGATCAAGAGAGTGATGTGTCTTGAATCTTGCTTCTCCTGGAAGTTGACCAACCGATATCCAAAGTCTTCCTCTCTGGGAATACCTCAGGATTTCTGATTACCCAGGGGAGGTAGTTCAACAATCCAGAAAATGAGGAGTTAGCATCAAACTGATTTCTGGTGGTGAAGTCGGTGAAGAATGTACCAGGAGGTCTACCCGCCCTTTCTGCAGATAGCCTGATTGCAATAACTTGACTTTCTAAGTACAATTGAGCAAAGGCACGAAGACGGAGCAAGGGAAGGCGCTCGCTGAGATGGATTTGAAGGAGAATAACTAAGTGGGTGATACTGTCTGGTTCTACCCTTAATATGCTTACAGCACGCAGCCTAGTCAAAGCTTCCAACTGATACCCAGGGGGTGTGAGATCGCAGAAGTCATGACTCTTGTTTCAAACATGGCTGTCCTAGCTGCTTCCAGTTCCCTTCAGCCATGGCTACCCCCAGAGCTTGCCTTATGACCCCTTGAATCTCAGAATTCCTGCACAACACTTTTCAGCTTTATTTACATTCCTAACTTCAGATTCATCACAGAATTGGGTTGGGAGTCCCTACTCCATGTCTCAGTCCTACTGGCCACAGCCCTGACCAGGTCATCCCTCCCCGAAGTGGCAAGTGAACCAAATAGCAGCTTAAATCTTGATACCATCTTTCTACCCTAAATTACCATAAAGCCTTTCCAAAACAATTCAGCCATTGTTTTATGGGCTATATTGGCACTTCTCAAACATTTTTTATGGCAGCTCTTGTACCTTATTCATTCCTAATTTCCAGTGGAAAAAGAATTTGAGAAGAAAAATCAAGATGATGATACAAGAAAAAAATCTAACAAAGGGAAAACCTAGTGGTAATTTTTCATATATGTTAATAAATATTTATTAAGTTAATGAATATGTGTATAACAATGGCAAACCATTAACCAACTCAAGTCAAAACTGATGATGCACTCATAAAGATCAGTCCTTCCAAACTTTATGGACATTCCAATCATCTCCTTTTACGAATTCTAAATTTTAAGAGGTTAGAGGATACCTGCTTTCATTGCTTCTATTCAGCATAATACTGGAAGTTCTAGCCAGAACAATTAGGCAAGAAAAATAAATAAAAGGCATCCAAACTGGAAAGGAAAAAGTAAAATGATCTCTGTTGGGAGATGATAGTAATACCAGAGCTGTGCTAAGCCATATTGGAGCCTATGACAAAAGGAAAATTCAGTAATACTGATTCTGTATTTAATTTAAAATTTGATATTTTGTTCATCATTGACTTTTACGTTAATTTTGATGTTTTAAAATATGTTTATCTTGACCATTTAGTTTTTTGGTGCTTCCTTAAATTTTGTACCTGAGGTGAGTGCCTCACTTGCTTACCTTAGTCTGGGCCTTGTTTAAAACTCAGCAAGTTTCTAGTTTGTAGTCTTAATCATATCCCGAAAATTATGTCACTTTTCTGTAAGAATGGAAGGAAAATCTTATATCTGCGGATTATTTTCTAACCCATCTGGAGGCTCTTTACCATCTAGGGCTTTTGCATTTGCTGTGCCTTGCCCTGCATTCTCTTCCCGTCTTCACATGGTTGGCTGTCTCTCATCATTAACAGATTAAGTGTCTTATCAGAGAAATCATCACCAAACTCCTTCTAAAATGGGTTTTTTAATGTCTCCTTTATTATTTGGAACACAGAATCCTATTTGTTTCTTTCATAGCGCTTAAAAAATTGCATTTATGTACGTGTTTGCTGAGTTCTTTATCATGTGTACTCCCCCCTGCCATTACTCTATAAGCACCAAGAGGACAGAGACCCTGTCTTGTTCACCATTATATCACCATTACCTAACAGAGGGCTTAACATACAGTAGGTTCTTAATATATATTGATTGAATGGGTGAAGAAGCTAAGGGGGATTCAGAAACACCCAGATGAGTTGGGGACCTTCCCAGACAGAAGACTTTTGCTCTGCTTCCTGTTGAACATCTGGAATGCAATCACCTTATCAGTTCCCCCTACCACCCACAAGAGACCCAAACTCTGAAAGTAAATCAGGTGGTGAGCATGGTTTGGGAGGCGTGATCTAGATGGGATTCAGTTATCGCTGAAAGCTGGTAAGGGGGTTTGGAAGAAAAAGTACTAGTCAGGGTAGAAGTGGACTGTGTAGTGGGAGGGAAGAGTGTTGTTGCACCAGGGCCAAATGGGAGTTATAACCAGACTTCAAGGGGTTTCCCTAGTACTAGTCAGGACTGGGGTGAACCCGGTCAGCCAGGGAAACCACTGGCCCTGATCAAACCAGAGAGGCCAGAACACAAATTACACTAAGCAATGGCTTCGCCCTGGAATGCATTCAGGCCTGGCACCAACCAGGTGGATGACAGATATTACTAAGGAGCCAGCAGACACAGGTTTATGAACACAGGACGCCCTCTACTCAATACCATAAGATTATATAAGCAAATACACCAAGACACCATCTTGGAGTGAAGCAAGTGGGAAGAAGAGGGGTAAAAACTAAAAGACCAAAGACCAAAAAGACTAGTTAAATTGTTTTTTTTTTATTATTCATTAGTTCTTTTCTTTTTCCTTTCAGTAATACTTTTTTTTGGGCCTTGTTAGAGAATTGTACAATAAGCAACTGATTTGCTGTTAATCTATTAAAAATAGAGAAGGATAATTGAAAAATATGCTGAACATCAAAGCTGATCTTGTGCTCAATGGAAAAAACAGAACGGACGCTATCATTTTGTCTCAGTCTGCTTAACTTTAGGTTTAAATCATTGAATTGGGCTAAGTTTGTTTTTCTTCTTTCTCCTGTCTTGTAAAGAAGACCACTTCAGTTTTGGAGAACTAAGAATCTACATTTTCTTAACACATTCAAGAGACAGTGTAAGAAAATTAAAAGATTTCACAGCAAATGAACGAAAGGACTCTGATGGGCTATGATTTGGAAACATGGGTCTATATGGCTGATTTGAATACTATTGCTGCTTTTTGTTTGGTCCTAGAATGATTGACTTATAGACTACTACAGCTGGGCAATTCCTTAGTACTCACGTGTTTCAATCTTCCTTATTTGACAAATGAGGAAAGATATTATTTGTTCATCCCAGTTTTGTTCCTTTAAAATGCCATCCTCACCTCACAAGTCATGCCAGAACTCATATGGAAGATGTCCCCACTAAGTTACATGGTTCCTCCACCTTCACTTGCCCTGCACTCCCATCCTGTTCCAGGCTCTCACTCTCTGTTAATGCTTCATCCAGACTCTCCCTCCGGTGCCTAACTCAATGCCGTATCTCCCCCTTTAGTGGTCTGACTGCAGAGTCAGCTCCATTTCTAAGCAGTTACTCTTGCTATGGCTGTGCAGTAAAACGATCTTATGAGTAGCTCCTATCTAGATAAGCTTCTTCCTGGTTTGACCCGGCCCTCAAGACTTCACACCAGTATACTGATCAGTAGGCAACATTCTCAGGTCTGTTCTGACCTTGGCAATGAGAATAAGTATCTGTTTTATTTTTCTACATCTTGATGTCTTCAATTAGATTATAAATTCCTTGAAACAAGGATTATTCATCTTTATATTCTTCCCCACATTACCTAAGACAGTTGCTGGCATATAACTAGTGACAAAAGTATTGGTTAATTGATTTAAATCACTCCCTGATCGCCAATACAACCCTACTCCATATTCTGAGTGAGCAGGGTAGGCAGCTGCTGGCTTGATATAAATTTAGAATTTAGGAAAGCTCTCCCAGCCCAAGGACTGTTTCTCTCTGCCAGAATCCCTAAAATAACCACATTACTCACTGCTTTGAGTCAAGGCCTTGAAAATTCTTGTTAAAATGCAAATGTCATTTGAGAGAGATAACATGAAGTTATCAATACCTATTAATAACATAGAATATTATTAGTTTAGCAGAGAATATCAAAGAGCCAGAGGATGGAAGGGCAGACTTAAGTCAACCCCAAAATTTAGGACCTAGTAAAATCAAGAACAGTATCTTGGCAATAGGTGGATGCGTATTGAAAGGAACAATTATCTCAGAAAACTCAAATGAGGTGATAGTGAAAATGCACCTGATACAGTGAAAATATGATTAATAGTAATATAATAACTATTTTTTAGGTACATACGCTGTGTCAGATAGTTTTCTAGGTGCTTTACATATTTTAGCTCACTTTTCATTTCTTCATCTCTAAGATAGGTATAATTATTATCCCACACTTTTAGTTGAAGAAACCAAGGAAGAGAGACATTAAGTGATTTGCCCAATGTCACAAAGCCAGTACGGGGTAGGGCTGGAATTGGAACAAGCTCTCTGGTTCTAGAGTCTCTAGGTTGAACCTCCAAGCCACAGCCTTCGATTGTTGTTTTCGTAATATGGTCATGATTTTAACCACAGAAAGAGGGTTGATCATTCATTCCTCTCAAGCTCACTCACCTACAATCTATGAGTTTCTCCATATGTCTATTCATTTCCACTCCTCCTACAAGCTAACCCAAGTTCTCTTTATTTCTTTTCTAGGAAGCACTCACTGTCTGCCAAGCACTGTGCCAGACCTTATCTCATTTAAGCCTCAGATAAAATATTAATAATTTCTACATGAAGAAACTAAGGCACAGGAGGCTCATTATCTGCCCCCCGCCAAAGTCATTCTGTAATATTAGTCCTGGGATTTGAACCCACAAAGGCTGATTCCAGAGCCCTTAGTCATATTTCCTGAGTGACCCAACCACATGGTTATCCTACAAGTTTCCTAACTCACCTCCCTTTGGCTGGTCTGTCCCCCAACCCAACTCCCACATCTCAAACCCTAAGGTCCCCTCTCCTGGCTCCTAATCTGTTGTTCAAGGAAGTGGAGGCTCAGGCTCCCACCTTCTTCTTGTTTCTCCAGGTATAAGTACCTACTGAATAGCTACTAACACATTTGACTACATTTTTAAAAAGAAGAAGAAATTAAACATTTCTCCAAGGCCACAAACAATTCAACAAACAAAGGGCAACTCAGTGGGGAGTGGGAAGGGGGGAGGGGCAAGAAAGAGGTAGAGGATTAAGAGGAGGTACAACTACTATGTATAAAATAAATGAGCTACAAGGAGCTCTTTCCCATCTTGCAAGATGGCGGGTGAAAAAGCTGAGAAGCCAGATACTAAGGAGAAAAAACCTGAAGCCAAGAAGGCTGATGCTAGTGGCAAGGTTAAAAAGGTGAAGAAGGTTAAGAAGGGGAAGCCCCGCTGAAGCTGAAACCCTGTCCCGGTCAGAGGAATTGGCAGACATTCCCGATCGGCTATGTATTCCAGACAGGCCTTGTACAAGAGGAAGTATTCAGCAGCTAAAGCCAAAGTTGAAAAGAAAAAGAAAAAGAAGGTGGCAGTTCTTGCTACTGTCACAAAACCAGTTGGTGGTGTCAAGAATGGTGGTACCCGAGTGGTTAAATTTTGCAAAATGCCTAGGTATTATCCTACTGAAGATGTGCCCTCGAAAACTGTTGAGTCGGCAAAAAACCCTTCAGTAAGCATGTGAGAAAACTGCGCTAGCATCACTCCTGGGACCATTCTCATCATCCTCCCCGGGCGCCACAGAGGCAAGAGGGTCATCTTCCTGAAGCAGCTGAGCAGTGGCTTGCTACTTGTGACTGGGTCTCTGTCCCTCAATTGAGTTCCTTGGCGTAGAACACACCAGAAATTTGTCATTGCCACCTCCATCAAAATTGATATCAGTGGTGTGAAAATCCCGGAACATCTCACTGATGCTTACTTAAAAAGAAGCTGCGTAGCTCTATTTACAATAGCCAGGACATGGAAGCAACCTAAGTGTCCATCGACAGATGAATGGATAAAGAAGATGTGGCACATATATACAATGGAATATTACTCAGCCATAAAAGGAAATGAAATTGAGTTATTTGTAGTGAGGTGGATGGACCTAGAATCTGTCATACAGAGTAAAGTAAGTCAGAAAGAGAAAAACAAATACCGTATGCTAACACATATATATGGAATCTAAAAAAAAAAATGGTTCTGAAGAGTCTAAAGGCAGGACAGGAATAAAGATGCAGACGTAGAGAATGGACTTGAGGACACGGGGAGGGGGAAGGGTAAGCTGGGACGAAGTGAGAGAGTGGCATGGACATATACACACTACCACATGTAAAATAGATAGCTAATGGGAAGCAGCCACATAGCACAGGGAGATCAGCTCGGTGCTTTGTGACCACCTAGAGGGGTGGGATAGGGAGGGTGGGAGGGAGGGAGACACAAGAGGGAGGGGATATGGGGTTATATGTATACATATAGCTGATTCACTTTTTGATACAGCAGAAACTAACACACCGTTGTAAAGCAATTATACTCCAATAAAAATGTTTAAAAAAATTTTTTTTAAAAAAAAGAAGCTGCGTAAGCTCAGGCACCAGGAAGGTGAGATCTTTGACACAGAGAGAGAACCACGAGGTTACAGAGCAGAGCAAGGTGGATCAGGAAGCTGCGGACTCACAAATTCTGCGAAGAATCAAAGCTGTTCCTCAGCTCCAGGGCTGCCTCCGCTCTGTATCTGCTCTCACAAATGGAATCTATCCTCACAAAGCAGTGTTCTAAACTTCTTACAAAGAACCTAATTAAATAACTGACCCATTTGAAAAAAAAAAAAAAAAAAGCTGCAAGGATATATACAACACAGGAAATAGTACAACACAGGGAATATAGCCAATATCTTGTAACTATAAACGAAATATAACCTTTAAAAATTGTGGGGCTTCCCTGGTGGCACAGTGGTTGAGAGTCTGCCTGCCAATGCAGGGGACACGGGTTCGAGCCCTGGTCTGGGAGGATCCCACATGCCGCGGAGCAACTGGGTCCATGAGCCACAGCTACTGAGCCTGCGCGTCTGGAGCCTGTGCTCCGCAACAAGAGAGGCTGCGATAGTGAGAGGCCCGTGCACCGCGATGAAGAGTGGCCCCCGCTCGCCGCAACTAGAGAAAGCCCTCGCACAGAAACGAAGACCCAACACAACCAAGGATAAATAAATAAATAAAATAAATTAAAAAAAAAAAAAACTGATCTCCATTTAAAAAAAAAAATTGTGAAACACTATCTTGTACACCTGATACTTACATAGTATTGTACCTCAGTTAAACTATACCTCAATTAAAAGGAGGGGGGGGCGCAATTCAGGAAAATATTTATAGCATATGTAGCAAAGGGCTAATTTTCTTCATTTACAAAGAGCTCTTAGAGATATGTGTCTCCAAAAGGAAAAATTGACATGGGATATAAACAGGTTAAGTCCAATTTAAAAGATTTGCACTTAAGAGATGGGCCAAGATAGCGGAGTAGAAAGACCCTGAGCTCACCTCCTTTCATGGGCACACCAAAATTACAACTATTTACAGAACAACCATCAGTGAAAAAGGCCAGAACCTACCAGGAAATATCTTCCACAACTAAAGATAGAAAGAAGAAACCACAACCAGACACAAGAAAAACTTTCTGGCCTCCCCCTCTGTACCAGGAAGGGCAGATCGATTCTCAAATCATCGGAGACAGCACTAGATGCTTATCAGCCCGGAGATGGCGCCAGAGAAACCTACAGAACAAACCTTGCTAAAAACAACACATTTTCCATTAGTTTCCTTTATATATTTACCTTTCCACAATTTGCCATCTCCTAGAAGCCCAATGTGCTTTTCCTTTGTTTTGTCACGACTCTAAAAGTTTATTGTTCTGTATTAAGATGCTATAAAAACCCAGCTGACACCTTGATCTTGGACTTTCCAGCTTCCAGGACTGTGAGAGATAAATGTTTGTTACTTCAGTCACCCAGTCTATGGATTTTATTATAGCAGCCCAAACGGCCATAAAAGGCCCTTAGCTCTGGGGTTTTAAATTATTTCTCCCTACTCCTTTTCCACTCCTCTTCCTCCTTCCCATTCCAATGCACCATATGACCCAGCAAAACAATTTACTCACAGATTCTTACTTCTGTATGCTGGGAGATACTCCTCCATGGGTCTCTCGCGTTCCTACATGTCTTACTGAGTGTGCCAAGAAGGCAAAGCCCTAACTGATCTTTACCAGGACCATTTCTCAGGATTATATAGAACCTTTGTAGATGAGGCAATGTCTTCCTCTGGGACAAAGAGCAGACTTGCTTACTGCTTGCTATAAAACAACAGGTTCCCAAGCTCAGTGTTTCTCTCTTGTAATACAACCCACTACGTGTGCAAACATGCACCTGGACCCTCTGTGTCACTGTCATGGGGCTTAGGAAATAAGGGAACTGACACAAATAATGCTGATTGATTCTTACGCTACTAGCCAGGCTGTGAGTAATATTGTCCTTTGTATCTTACCCAGGAATCTTGTGTCTTCTACCAACACCCATGAAGCCATAATAGGACTTCTCTGGTGGCACAGTGGTTAAGCATCCGCCGGCCAATGCAGGAGACACAGGTTCGAGCCCTGGTCCGGGAAGATCCCACACGCCGTGGAGCAACTAAGCTCGCACGCCACAACTACTGAGCCTGTGCTCTAGAGCCCTCAAGCCACAACTACTGAGCCCACGTGCCACAACTACTGAAGCCTGCGCTCCTAGAGCCCATGCTCCACAACAAGAGAAGCCACCACAATGAGAAGCCTGCACACCACAACGAAAGAGTAGCCCCGGCTTGCCGCAACTAGATAAAGCCTGCTCACAGCAACAAAGACCCAACACAGCCAAAAATAAATAAATAAACAAATTTATTTTAAAAAACCATACTAGGCTAAGTTATTAGCATGTAAGTAGAGTAAAATCAAACTTACCTGACAGTGGAACCTCTTCTCCACTCCTATGCCATTGCTCACACATTCTCTTGAAACATTCTTTCCTCCTGCCTCTGCTTCTTTGTTTCTTCTTCTTTCTTTCTTTTTTTGGTTATTCCAGTTTTTAAATTCCTTTTTTCCTACTAATTTCAAAATTATACTTTATATTTTTATTCTTTTATTCTCCTTAGGTCATGCTCCTGTACCTCCAAAAAAATGTTTAATCAGTATCTCCTTTCCTCTTCCAAACTCTACGAAGTTTCAGCATGCTTTAACACCTATTACACAACCTCTTTTTCTATGTTACGGTTGTCTTTTAACTTAATTTCACCTCATTTTAATTTTCCTCCCCTTTCATTAGTTTTATTTAGTCTGCTATAGGCAATTATTCAGGTTTACCACGTGCTTACCAATTGTTTTGCTCACCATTGCCTCTTGCATCCCAATCCTTCCTTCGAGGTTTCAATCTTTTCTTAGAGTGAAGTATGTCTTTCAGTAGCTCTTTCAGCAATGGTTTGTGAGAAGTAAATTCTTTCAGCCTCTTTATCTGAAATACCCTTATTTCATCCTCACTCTTCAGAGATTGCAAAAGCAAATGTTTTTCACATTAGTGTACATAAGAGTGATCTGGGGAAATTTGTCAAATGCAGATTCTTGGGTTCCTTAGAGCTTCTAGTTTAGTAGTTTGGGAAGGGATGGGATAGGATTAAATCTTTTCAATTACCACTCAAAGTGATTCTGATGTAAATAGGTCAAGGCCACACTTTGGGAAGAAATAGGTCTATAGACAGAGGGATGCCGTGGAAAAGATTTTTAGTTTGTTTTTTACATTTTTTCCTTATAAAAGTTATACATACACAGTAAAGGGATTTTAGAAAAATGAGAAAGAAAAAGGCATTTAATTATATCTTATATCCAAATATAATTGCTGGTAATATTATTTACAGTTGATATTCATTATTAGCAGATTCCAAATTTGCAAATGCATCTACTCCCTAAAATTTATTTGGAACTCCAACATCAATACTTGTGGACATGCACACAGTGCTGAAAATTTTGAGTGGCCTATTGGACCTGCACTGGTTTCCAGATGAGGAAAGGCACACGCTCCCTTCTGGTTCAGCTCTCGTGCAGAAGTGGCCAGAAGATGGAGCCGGTAGGGGGCAGTGTGGTGTAGCGAAAGAAGCTCCGGCTCCAGGATCACCTGGACAGGACTTGAATCTCAACTCTGGTTCCTGTGCCTGATGAGATGGTCTCAGGCAAGTGACTTAACAGCCCTGAACCTCATGGTTTTCTACCATGATGACTTCTTTTTAGTATTTAAGATTATGATCTATGTGAGAGACATATATACATGAATATATTTCCTCTAGGAGCAATGATTCAGTATTTGCTAATTCAGTGTTTCCAGACTTTACGGAACGTAACTACCGTTTTGAAAATTGACTGTATTTTCTCCCAGACTTTTTAATATGCTTCAGGTGTTTGCAATATTGCTGTCGCGATTTGTATATATCTTACCCAGGTGAGCCTCTCCCTTTCCTGATCACCATCTCCAAGGCAGTGGTTTCAACCTGGCTGCACATCAGAATCACCTGGGGAGCTCTTACAAAATACTGATGCCCAGACCCCATCTCCAGAGATTCAGATTCAATTATTATGAGGCGAGGCCCAGGAATCAGTAGACTTTGAGAGCTCCCAGGTGGTTCCAGAGCAACCTGGAGCAGAACCTCTGCTTAGTTTCTTTGGCAAAGAAGCTAATGGGGGCTTCCCTGGTGGCGCAGTGGTTGAGAGTCTGCCTGCCGATGCAGGGGACACGGGTTCGAGCCCTGGTCTGGGAGGATCCCACATGCCGCGGAGCAACTGGGCCCGTGAGCCACAGTTGCTGAGCCTGCGCGTCTGGAGCCTGTGCTCCGCAACAAGAGAGGCCGCGATGGTGAGAGGCCCGCGCACCGCGATGAAGAGTGGTCCCCACTTGCCGCAACTGGAGAAGGCCCTCGCACAGAAACGAAGACTCAACACAGTCATAAATAAATAAATAAAAGAACGTGAATTTCTTTAAAAAAAAAAAAAAAAGCAAACTGGGCTATTCATTTCAGTAACAGTCAAGTGGTCTTAGTTTGCATTCAATTTCCAATCAGTTTAAAAAAAAAAAAAAAAGAAGCTAATGGTCTCCGTACACTTTGGAGCCACCCCTTTGGCAGCCCCGTATCCCTAAGGAATAGTACTACCCCACCCCCAGCCCTGCTCTGGCCATGGCCCATTCCTCTACCCGCCAGTGCCTGGAACTCACATCTAGTGTCCTTCCCAGGACAATGCTACTATTTGTGCCACTGAGTTCGTCAGAGGGGTGAGGTGGGAAGGGACCCGTGGTGCTTTTACTGACCTGCTCCTTAATCTCCCTTGCACAGTACCACACAAGGCTGAAAGAATAACAGGCTTTCTGGAAGACTGGAGGTAATGGAAGGGAACCGCAGAGCAAAGCAAAATGCAAACCAGGCACCAGAAGTGACTGTTCTAATAGTCCAGGGTAGAAGAGCCGTCACCACCAAACCTGTCTGTGTGCAGACCCAGATCCCTGCCTCTGCCTTCTTCCTCTTAGGCAATCCACGCGACACACCCTCAGTGGAGCATCTCCCAGAGTTCTGAGTTTCTCAGACTAGAATAATATTCCTGGAGAGGTCGAAAGGGGTCTCTACCATTATAAGCTAAAGATATGCATCTTCCTTCCTGACAGATTCAGCAGATAACCGCTGAATCAAATGCACACACACACACAGAGACAAAGATAATTCTCAGAGCTCAGTCTCAGTTCAGACCAAGGGTTTAGAGAAACAGTTTCCTAAATGTGAGTTAACAAGGCCTCCACATACATCAAAGATAATGTTTTACCGTATTATACGCAACAATGTCAACCTCAACACCCCACAACTGTCTGCTAGTCTCCCGCTCACAAACCCTTCCCAGGTCTGTAATTTCTGCATCTTTTTTAAGCATCAGAGCCACCTATCTCTGATGGCCACATCTGGCTCCACAAAGAAATTGGAAAGTATTGAAAACCCTTCTTGCTTTTCTATTATATCAAATCATTTTCTTAGGCAGGGCATCTCCAAGACTAGCTTTTGTCAGTAGTAGAACGCAATATAAGGTTTATTAGCCTTCCCTACCTCACCCGGGGCAGGGGGAGGGGTGGAGATGGGAGGAAGAAAGGGAAGGTTTCAACTCTTTTTCTGTATTTTATGTTTTTAGATTTTGATACAGTTTTGTATTTTAACATGTTTACTAAGCTTTGTTGCATAGGTACTTTCCTATGCTATAAAATAGTGTAATTAGGTATTTTTAGTTGCTGAAAAATATTTCATTGACTGGGTATACCATGGGCTACTTAACTATGTATATGTACATTGTTTGTTTCCAATTTTTATTATCTTAAATAATGCTGCATTAAACATCTCTGTATTCAAAGCACCTTGCTTAGGACTACCTGCTGAGGATGGGTGCTGCGAAATAGAACTGCCGAGTCACAAGACAGGTATATTTGTTATATTTCTCAAATATAACAAATTGTGAATTTCTCAAATTCTTGAGAAATATTGGCACCACTTTTCCAAAAGACATGTACCAACTTGCATCTTCCCCAGGAGACTGGATGGGAATGGCTTTTAAAAGAGAAATGACATGATCAGATCTGCATTTTAGAAACGTGTCCGGCTTCATGTCTAGGCCTCGTTAGGTGGGGTTTTGGTAGTCCAGGTGTAGATGGTAAGGGCCTGGTAAAAACTAGAGGGAAGGTTTTACTAAGTAGACTCAGTCACCAGACAACCAGGATAGAAGCAAGGTCCATATTGGCCTTAAAATCACCATGAATATATCACGAAGTTGAAGGGAGCCTAGAGCAGTATTCCCCTCTCTACCACAATTGTGACATCACGTAGTGTCTGCTAGATTTGGTTGGAAATTACTGCAGCATCTGAGGACCCTTGAGGATGTTTTCTATACACATAAAATTACATTGTGCAGAAATGCCATCTACGTGGATATCAGAGTATCAAGAAGCATACAAATAATGAGATATTTTTCATAATCAAGCTTTTGTTTTTTAAAAACAATTAAAACACTTTCCTTTCTTTATTTCTAATTGCAAAAAATAAGCCATGCTCACTCTCCTACTTCTAATTTTCATGCTGATTCTCCCATGTTCTAGAGAGCTTTAATGTCTTCAGAATAAATTTCCCTCAGGATTACTTTAGAACCCAAAAATAGTCACTACAGCACTAGAGTTCCCTTTTACTTCACTAAGAAAGATAATTTTTATAAATCATTTTAAATTGTCCATTTACAAATAACTAGAACTTAAATTTCTATTTTAAAGACAGTAAAACTTGCATTTTAAATTCCAGTACACAAAGTATATTGATCTAAACCTCAAGTCTCGGATATATAACCTCTAACCACGACAGCAACAATTTTAACCAAAAAAGATCATCATCATCAAAAAATTATCAAAATGATAATAATCATCAAAAAAGGTGAAGAATATTTATTTCATGTAGTTTTACTTAATTTTGTTTATCCTTTATATCTATGGAAATTTTTCTAAAGATTAAAAAAAAAATCAAAGCTTTTCATGGGGACAACATGAAAAAACAATTTTTCAGGATAAATCTTAGCGGTTACTCTATTTATCCATCTCTTAGGTATCTGTCTCAGTTGGTTCTTGCATATGTGATGCTTTTCATTAAAATCGGAAATGGTTATTTTTACAACGGAATCTGTTCCACACACTTAGAATTTTCAGTCTCATTTAAGGATACACCAAAAGCCATGGAGTGTTGGGCACTTTCAAGAATATAATCAATTTCTTCAGATAATTTTCTGCAGACTGTTAGTTGGCTTTCCTCTAATACCAACTCTGGTTTTAATTACATTGAAGAATAAGGTTTTTGACTATTCTTTTGACTGTCAAATACCAGGGAGATAATGCTCTATATTGTGCCAAAATAGTGAAATACAAAAATTGCTTTGCTTGCCAAAGTATACTAAGGGTCACACTTTACCAGATAACAATGGATAATCGCCCAGTAGCCTGTGGGGAAACCTTCACTTAAAAAAAGCTTTTTTCAAAAAAAAATAAAAAAGGTCATGAAGAACCTAGTGGCAAGATGGGAATAAAGACACAGACCTACTAAAGAATGGACTTGAGGATATGGGGAGGGGGAGGGGTGAGATGTGACAGGGTGAGAGAGTGTCATGGACATATATACACTACCAAATGTAAAATAGATAGCTAGTGGGAAGCAGCCGCATAGCACAGGGAGATCAGCTCGGTGCTTTGTGACTGCCTGGGGGGGGTGGGATGGGGAGGGTGTGAGGGAGGGAGATGCGGGAGGGAGGAGATATGGGAACGTGTGTATATGTGTAGCTGATTCACTTTGTTAGAAAGCAGAAACTAACACACCATTGTGAAGCAATTATACTTCAATAAAGATGTTTTAAAAAAAAAAGCTTTTTTCTAAGACAGGAAAAGAAGCAGGAATGGTCAGCTACTATTGAAAACTCTGCATATAGTCCTAGAAGCATAATTTGTCATTTCCTTTTATGGTCCTTGTCTAAGCCTGTCACTCTTCTGGAAACCACTGATGCATAAATCATGTGTCATATAAGCCGTAACTGCCCAGCACTGCTCTGTTATCCTACTTGCTCTCTGCTGGGACCCAGAAATGCATTTCCAAATGAAAATTACTTCCTAATTTAGGATAAAGAGAGAAGAACTGAACAAAAAATAGTTTTCTTAGCAATTTTCAAAATTTAGCAGAAGGAGTACGTTCAGAGGAAGAAAGACCTAATCTACATGCTTGTTCTCCAAGACAGGTCTCTGCTCCCCACACAGTCCTCAGCCCCTCCCAGTCTCGAGAGACTGGCAGTGGCCAATAGGTTTCTTTGGGGGGTTAATGGGGAGGGGTTGGCAATCGGGATGAGTTAATATATATGTGAAGCCCTTAGAACAGCTCCTGGCACACTGTAAGCTCTCTAATCATCAGGATTATTATCACTGACATTAGGAAATGGTGAATCAGTCTTATTCCTTCTCAATACTCTGGAACATTTTGGAAATTCTGAGCCAATGAAGAAGACCCCAGAGTGTCTCAGGACAAGTAAATGTACAGGGTCCTTAAGTGCTTCTGATCTTCTCCATTGGCCAGGCAGAGTCTCTGCTGCTTCTGTAGCACCAGCACCGTAGCCTCCCCACTCTACCACAGTGTAGTGGTGAATAGCAGGTGCAATTTCCACAACAGCTGCCACTCTCATCCACTGCTGCTGATATTGCCTTTGCTGTGTCTATCACGACGGCTAAAGGTGATCTCATCACCAGGATTATGGTCCTTCTATATGGACCACTTCCATATGGCTCATTAAAGTGTAATCTGACTCTTCCAGGTTATTTTCTCAAGCAAATAGAGACACGTGTCCTTAAGGCTGGATCAGAAGACTTTTATATGACAACGTGCGGTGCCTCCCTCGCCACAAACCCCAAACCTTAATTAATTCCCAAACCCTTAATGAGTCTCCTTGAGAACAGAAGTGCTGGTGGCTTTTTATGGACAATGACATTTCTTCTATCATTATGCAGATTAGATTTCCCCCCTTTACCCTCAGGAATATGTTCACTGCATTCACAACAGTGATGACAGTGACTGATTATGAGCTCTCACAACCTGTTCGCAGTCAAAGTGCCAAAGATGACTGAGACGAACACTCAATGGTTATCTTAAAGTATGAACAAGAACAAAGTGATGGGGCTTCCCTGGTGGCGCAGTGGTTAAGGGTCCGCCTGCCAATGCAGGGGACACGGGTTCGAGCCCTGGTCTGGGAGGATCCCACATGCCGCAGAGCAACTAGGCCCGTGAGCCACAATTACTGAGCCTGCGCGTCTGGAGCCTGTGCTCCGCAACAAGAGAGGCCGCGATAATGAGAGGCCCGCGCACCGCCATGAAGAGTGGCCCCCGCTTGCCGCAACTAGAGAAAGCCCTCACGCAGAAACGAAGACCCAACACAGCCATAAATTAATTAATTAATTAAAAAAAAAAAAAGAACAAAGTGATGCTGTGTGACAAATGAAAGAATACATTTGAGATATGCAGCTGAGGTCCATGTTGGCATTTTTAAGAATAACAGGTTTGTGGAGACAAATGTAAAAGAAATGTAAAACCAAGAGAAGTGACACATAATATTTAGTAATCCAGGAACATTCTGAGAAGTCAACAGTAGATAAAAATCTTTAGGATAGATCAGTACTCAAAATCTTGTGATTGTAATCAAGCTTCTTTGATTGTCACTCTTACTAGGCAATTCCTCATTCTCGCACTCCTACTGAAACATTTTGAACTCTCTATAAGCATTCTGTTATGGGAAAGTGAGACGGATTTTTTTTCAAATAATGGGACTTCAGGAGCGTTCAGAAACATGATAGAGGCAACCTTGATGTGGATGTGGGGAGGGAATAGAACAACACTTTCATTTAAATGTAGAATATTTCATAGTTTTACATCTTAGAGCCCATTTAAATTATCTCATGAAAATCATAGTCTCACAATATTGGATGCTTTATGAGAAAGCATGCCTCACAATTTTTACCTCTCTGACCAGACATTAGAAGCCAATGGGAGTCTTCTTCTCAAAGCCTGTGAGTCTCTCTTTGAATTCTCAAGGATACATTTGATTCCAAAAAACACAGGTAAAAATTAGTCTGGCTGTTGAATAGAAAACACTATTTTAAATATAGTTACATTTTCCTCTTCTTAGAGTCGTGAGGAAAGTTCACTTAGGTCTCGAAAGTTCTGCTGATGACAAGCAAGATTCCATGTGAACTTTTTCTAACTATTTGGGAATGTCAGCAGGCCCATCATGGACTGCAGCAAAAGTGTTTCCCTAAAAAGAAAAAAATGTTTCCCTGCTCCCTGCTTTGCATTCACAAATCAGTCATATGCACTCTGTTCTTTTGTCAAGGTGACCAATATTTATATAATGCCAACTATCTTTCCAGTACTACCTTAGATATTGAGCAGAATTCAGACAGATAGATGGATAGAACATAGATAAAAGACAGGTAGCTAGGTAGATAGATTTTTAAAAACCACATAGTCCCTACTCTCTAAAATCTTACAATTCAATTGGGGAGCTAGTTATGCTCATGAAATAACTAGAAAAATGATACAAGATGGTATGGAGTCAAGTGTTTGAGTGTGTGAAACAAATTGCCAATGTTAAAAGTATTCTCATATGAAAGAGATCAAAGTGGGCAGATAGGGAAGACAGCATGGAGTGTTCAGTTGTTACTGAGCTACAATTCATGAATCGGGTAAGAATTTGATTGAAAGAATGGACACAGATGGGTGGGAAAGTAGGAAGAGAAAAGATGACAAAAGCAGGAAAGATTCCATAAGCTAGTGGGATTGCTCATGGAAAATGAAAGGGAAGGGAAAGTCAAAAACACCAACTAGTCTGAAATAATTTATGCTAGAAAGTAAAAGGGGGGACTTCCCTGGTGGCGCAGTGGTTTAGAATCCACCTGCCAATGCAGGGGACACGGGTTTGATCCCTGGTCCAGGAAGATCCCACATGCGGAGGAGCAACTAAGCCCGTGAGCCACAACTACTGAGCCTGCGCTCTAGAGCCCGCGAGCCACAACAACTGAGCCTGTGAGCCACAGTTACTGAGCCCGAGTGCCACAACTACTGAAGCCCGTGTGCCTAGAGCCCGTGCTCCGCAACAAGAGAAGCCACTGCGATGAGAAGCCCGCACAGCGCAAGGAAAAGCAGCCCCCGCTCGCCGCAATTAGAGAAAGCCCGCGTGCAGCAACGAAGACCCAACGCAGCCAAAAATTAATTAATTAATTTTTTTAAAAAAAGAAAGTAAAAGGGGGTTCATTCATTCATTGAACTGTAACTAATGATAATTATGGGTAACGCCTGGCTCTGCTGTTAGGCAGAGTTCAAGTCAAGTTCCGTGACTAAAGAGAGATTCTTACAGAAAAACAAAAACAACAACAACAAAAACAACAGATATGGTGGAGGAGGTAACTCTGGGAGCAGACCTAAAAATATCCCCACATACATCCCTGCCTACTGTCTCCATTCCTCACCCCTCATCACCAAGACTAAAATTATTTTGGAGTTGCTAATTTCAAAGTAACTGTGGGGAATATAAGACAGAGAGAGCTGAGGACAAGCCAATGGTGGGAAAACAAAGCATGTCTTTGAAGAGCAAGAAGCTGAGTATAAGGCCGGGAAACAGAAAGAAATCAAGCATCACAGGCATATGAGGTGATGGCAGGGGCCTCATCATGGCAAGCAGGAGAGAACGGGACAGGAAAATTCCCCATGGAGGCAGAGCATATTGAAAGACTGGGACTCCAGCTGGTTTTTTGTTTCCATGTGGCATCTGAAGATTTACATGTTATACGGTCTTCTGCTCAGCAAGCCATCCCAAGCAGTAAATTTCCCAGGCAGACCATGTGAGAGGGAATACCCAAAAGATGGTACAGAGGCACAGGGCAGAGACAGTTCGTTGCATTCAAATAGCTATTCCCACCCTTTTCTTTGGCCGAGACTCCAACATTTACTCAAGCACATTGCTGCCTGAAACAAAGACTACATTTCCCAGCCTTCCTTGCAGATAGGTATGGCCTGTAACTAAGTTCTAATCAATGAGGTACAAGCAGAAGTATCAAGTGGATCTATTAGAAAAGCACCTCAAAAAAACTGAATCTTGGAAGACTCCTTAAAAAAAGCCACTGATTTTCTTTTTCTTTGGGGAAATGTGAAAAATAACTAAATCCTACTTCAAGGTTGATGGGGATCATACCAGATGTAGAGACAACCACCATCTGGTTAAATAGACAATATGCTATAGAAGTTCTTTGGAAGGAGATATGAAAGGTTTGAATGGGTAAAGTGAGAGCAGCAAGAATAGTGGTCAGGGACTTCTCTGGTGGTCCAGCAGTTAACACTCCACGCTCCCAATGCAGGGGGCCCAGGTTCCATCCCTGGTCTGGGAACCGGATCCCACATGCTGCAATTAAGAGCCCTCATGACACAACTAAAGATCCCGCACGTGGCAACGAAGATCCCGTGTGTCTCAACTAAGACCCACCTCAGCAAAAGGAAGGAAGGAAGGAAGGAAGGAAGGAAGGAAGGAAGGAAGGAAGGAAGGAGAGCAATTTTACTAGGGCGATAAATGGCAGAAAGTATCAAGAGAAAATACTAATATTTGCATATTCTCATAAACTTTCCAGAGGACTAAGATTTAATGGGATGGTTATCACAATGAGCATTTTCAGGACCATGTCAAACTGGCATGGCAAAAATTGGGGATCAAATGGACCTTTCAGTAACTCTTAAATCACACCATATATGTAGGTGACTGATAAATGAAGGGAGATAAATAAGGGAAAAACCTTTAAATCAGCTATATATTTAGTGAATACTTACCTACTAGGCATTCAAAGATGAATAAACGTTAAGTCCCACTTATATATCCATCTTATATATCTCATCTTATATATCCATCAGATTTTCAGTTTATTTTATTTCCAGAGAAGGGGATAGCTACTAAATAACTACTAAAAAGCTCTTCAATGTGACCAAATTACTGTGTTCTAAAATAGTTCGGTCTCAACTAAATCAAAACCAATCTCCTTTGAGCTCTGAAGACCTGTGATGCAACCAGGATCAGAACAGTTTATATGCCCAAAAGATTTTTATGATAATTGTGTTTACTGTAAAATAGGTACACCCTGCAGAAACTATCTTATTCAATTCTGAATCATAGTCTAGCCACTTTCTGTCTCTTCTAAAACGGAGGAAATAATATTCCAACTCCAATTAGCTCAGCAATGAAGATAGTGAATTAAACCAGAATAGTGAGCAAGACAGAAAAGACAGTTTCAGGGCCCTCTCATTTAAACTGAAAATGAGATGTTACGCTGAGGACAGGGGAGGAAAATTAGTGCAAAAGACAACATTGGAGTTATGATAGCTCTAATGCGGTACCATAATGACAGGCTTTTAACCCATGATTAATTTAACTATTCACATGAGTCAACCTGCCAGTTATGTCAAAACAAGTTGGCCTGAACAATGAATTCTGGAAATAGTTCCAGCAGACCTGAGAGCAAGGGGGAAAGGGGGTGGAGAGAAAGGGGAGGGTGGGGAGGAGATTAGTCAGAGAAAATGGGTCTTGGATGTGAAGCAGAATTCTATTCACCTGCCAGTTCACTGGCTTTACTTCAGCACAATGAACTCTTCAACACAGGCTCCATTCAAAGTACCTCATAAAGGAAGAAGTAGTCTAACTCCCAGTAAGACACTGCGTGTTCAGATTTGGAACCAATTGTTCATAAAGTCAAAACTAGCAGTCACCTACCTATATGGTGTGATTTGAGAGATACTGAAAGGTCCATTTGCCCCTAAATTTTTGCACTTCCAGCTTGGCATAGGACCTGAAATCCTCACTATTATAACCCTTCCATTAATTTACATCATTCTCTGGAAGGTCTCTGGGAAAATGCAAATATTTGTACTTATGCCTAGTCCCGACTGTCAGACCATCTTGTTACACTCCTGCCTAGATATCCTTTTTTTTTTATCGTGACTGGGGTTTGCCAAAATTGCCTGGGTTAATTCTGTGACTAGGTCTGTGGATTCTGACAAGTGACTAACCCAAGAGTGTATGCACATTGTTAAATACGTGGCTCTTTAGGAGATACTGACATATGCTATATATACTGCATATACTGACATTCAACTTACAATCCAGACTTAACCCCATTGTAAGTCGAGGAAGATCTGTACTTGAAATTTGCCGAGAGTAAAACTCAAGTGTTCTCACCACACACACAAAAAAAATGAGAACTATGTGAAGTGATGGATATGTTAATTAGCTTGATTGCGGTAATCATTTCACAATGTATATGTGTTTCAAAATATCGTGTTGTATATACATTTTTAATATGTCAATCATACTTCAGTAAAGCTAGGGAAGAACATGGGCAATGGACTTGAATAGATATTTGTCCAAGAAAAATATACAAATGACCAATAAGCCCTTGAAAAGATGCTCTACATCACAATTCATATAGAAATTATGTAGGGAAATGTAAATCAAAACCACGATGAAGTAGTTCCCTGGCGGTCCAGTGGTTGCAGTGGTTAGGACCCGGCGCTTTCACTGCCATGGCCTGGGTTCAATCCCTGGTCAAGGAAGTAAGATCCCACAAGCCACATGGTGTGGCCAAAAACAAAACAAAAACCACAATGAGATACGACTTTATACCCATTAGGATGTCTATCATCAAAAAATCAGAAAATAACAAGTGAGAATGTGGAAAAATTCGCTCATTGCTGGGTAAAATGATGCAACTGCTGAGGAAAATGTTATGGAGATCCCTCAAAAAATTAAAAATAGAATTAGCATATGATCCAGCAATTCCACTTCTGGGTATATACCCAAAAGAACTGAAAGCAAGGACTCAAACAGATATTTGTCCACCATTCTTTTTTTTTGGTGGCTGCACTGGGTCTTTGCTGCTGCGCGGGCTTTCTCTAGTTGCGGCGAGCAGGGGCTACTCTTCGTTGCAGTGCGTGGGCTTCTCATTGCGGTGGCTTCTCTTGTTGCGGAGCACGGGCTCTAGGCACACGGGCTTCAGTAGTGTGGCACGTGGGCTCAGTAGTTGTGGCACACGGGCTTAGTTGCTCCTCGGCATGTGGGATCTTCCTGGAGCAGGGATCAAACCCGTGTCCCCTGCATTGGCAGGCGGATTCTTAACCACTGAGCCACCAGGGAAGTCCTGTACACCATCTTCAAGCAGCATTATTCACAATAGCCAAAAGGTGGAAGCAACCCAAGTATCCATCTACAATGTGGTATATACATTCAATAGAATATTACTTAGCCTTAAAAAGAAAGAAAATTCTGACACATGCTACAAGATGGATGAACCTTGAAGACATTATGCTGAGTGAAATACGCCAGTCACAAAAGGACAAATACTGTATGATTCCAGTTGTATGAGGTTCCTAAAATAGTCAAATTCATAGAGGAAATAGAATTGTGGTTGCCAGGGGCTGGGGATAGGAGAGAATGAGAGTTACTGTTTAATGGGTACAATGTTTCAGTTGGGGAAGATGAAAAATTTCTGCAGATGGATGGTGGTGTCTGCACAACCATGTGAATTTACTTAATGCTTCTGAACTGTACACTTAAAATTGGCTCAAGTGGTAAATTTTATGTTATATGTATTTTACCACAATAAAAAAAAAGTCAGCTACAGCAAAACACAGCCCACAACTGAAGCTGTACTCACAGTCAGTACTTCCTAAAGGTAATGCAGGGCACTGGACCATGCCCGGTTAACTACACGGGAATTACTTTCAGAGCTTGGCCAAAATATAAGCTATATATAAGGCCCACATCAAGATTCTAATTCATGATGTCTGGGGTGGGGCCTGAGCATTTTTTTTATGTTCCCCTGGTGATTCTAATATGTAGCCATGTTTAAAGGCTGCTATTCTGCAATTTCACTCTATCAGATTTAGAGGCAAAAAAGCAATTATCTATCTTTTGTTTGTAATTGACTCAACTCTAAAAGGACTAATTTTATATAATAAAACATGGTGATATTTGTTTATTTTTTACTTAATGCTATATTGATATATAGCAAAAAATTGAAGTCTGAAAACTTGACTTAGACATTTACTACTTAATAAAAAGAATTCATGTGAATCTTTTAAAATTAAGTTTTTAGACACATTTTCCCAATTCTTTCTGTTAACTTTGTGTTGAAATTTCTTAGATGTCCACAGAATACTTTCTAAGCTAGCAGGAAAATGTCATCTCACATGACATTTGTCTTGGTAGATGCTGGCATTATAAAAATGTTTGATTATTTCCTCATGGGTACATCACAGTTTACATTTTAAAAGTCACCTTCCACCTGAAATAATCAGTGTCTTTTCAGTGAAAGCACGACACTGTAATTATATCCCATTTGCATCTACAGACTCATTCATTATTAACAACTTTATGATTTTACATCTTTATGATCAGCATCTTTCTGAAGCCAGGAAATTTTTTTGATTACATGCTAAGTCAACGGCCAAAAGATGTCTACAAGCAATTCTTGATAAGTGGTGACACATGGTATCATGGAAATATTGAACTGAAACCAAAGACCTGGTGTCTAGACTATGTGCCACCCAGGTCCCGTGTTCAGAGCTAAGTACTCACTGCCTCAGCTGAATGAAAGAAAATACCCTCAGTCAAAAGGTTATGCTTCCTCCCAGGGTCAACCTACGTACAATGACTCATGGACCCAGACCTCTTGCCTCAATCCACACATCTCTGAAGGTCCATCCCCGCTTTAGAGTTTCCTGGCTAAAGCTTGCCTATGATAACAGCTGCATCACAATTCAACCTCTCTCTCCCCAGTCCTGCTTTCCTCACTCCCAAGAGCAAGCTCTAATAAATCATTGGCAACAGCATCGTCATCTCAGAGTCTGTTCCCATGGAAACCAGACCTGCATCACCAATTTTCTCAACTAGCTCTGTAACCATAGTAAAATCACTTAATCGCACCTCCCTCTGTAATTGAAGAAGACTTACTGAGCTTGGAACCGCTGGAAATTTCCAGTGCCACATCGAACAATGTTCAGCACTGGCAGAGACCTGCCCTTGGGACTCACCTGCTGTGACCAAGTTCATACATTTTCCAATCTATCCTTTTGCATCCCACCCCCTTTAAATGGCAAGGAGGGGAAATTCTGTATCACTACCAGGCACTATCTTTAAGGTCCATCAATTCCAAAGAAGACTTTGGCTTTCCACTGATAGAAAATATACTGGAATGGGGGTAGCTTAGGGTGATCAGGGTTTACCTGGGTTTACACTAACAGACTCATGTACCAGAAAGGCTCTCAGTCCCAGGTAAACCTGGTCACCATAACATGGCTCCATATATCCCCTGGTCCTTGGATTTGCACAGTTGGTCATCATCTTGGTGACTCTGGCTGCCTGACTATACACAAGACAGAATATAAGTCCCAACCCACAAAACTAGGTCAGATCTGCTGTACACATTCATGGCCCTCTCTGTTTTTCCTTTGTAAGACTTATCACAACTGTACTTTTTAGTTATGCAACTATTTGTCTAATTTTTGTCTCCTCAACTAGACTGTAAGTGCCAAATGGACCCATATGCCTTGTTCATGGTTGCATCCTTAGTGCTTAGCAGAGAACCTGACACACAAGCAATGACTAGTAACTATTTGTTGGATAAATTAATGAAGTGGGAAGGAAGGAGATGTGTAACGCCTGGGACCCACTCAGAGGGTGAAAGACTAAAAGAGGATAAAGTGCAGGTTACTAAGAGTGAAAATAGATAAATAGGGAGTGAAAGACTGTGTGGGCATTCAACCTTGTACCGTGTTTCCACTTTCCTGTATCATATCACTAACTACTGAACTATTGGCAAACATTTGGTTAATTCCCACACTCAGATTTGACATATATTCATAATTTTCTATCAGATCAAGTACACTGTACCCGGAATATAGTAGGCCCTCAATTTAAAAAAATAAATATGTGTTGTCTTAATGAATGAACTGTATCACCACTCTGAGGATTACTGTTTCAAATAAATTCCCTGACAAGGAGATTTTAAGCACTTTAGCTAGAAGAAACCTTGGCAGATATTTCGTGAAACCTTCCAATTTCTCTCTTAAGGCAACTACATACCACATCTTGGTTCCCTGAAAGTAGTAATATCTGTAGAATTCTAGTTTCTTCTAACTGGCTACTACTAGAATAAAGCAAGCCCTTTCAGAGCACTGGAAGACACACCGAAATTCCCCTTTTGTGTAGCTTCATGACCATAATAAACATTTTATAGTATAACTCCCCACCCACATAACAGCTTTTTGACCTTATTGATGCTTAACCTGAAACTGGACTGAATTGAACATACGTTTAAAAAAACATAGAAACTTCTGTGTTCTGTGAAGTTACTAATCAATAAATGTTATCCATTTTGAACAACAATTCATAGAAACAAAATTCATATTGAAAACGCCATCCTCTTAGATTCTGGTGTAATTAATTTTGGAACATGACAATGGATTTTGCCAACTTGAGATATCAGAATTGATTTCTGCCCCTGTTCTTGGCTCTTATAAGTGACTTTTATCTTTGGACCACTTAGAGCTCTGTAGAAGCTGAACAGCTTCATTTGTCAAGCTGAAAGATTATTGTAGTTCATCAATCTATATCATACCATAAAAATACTTATAAAATTTTATTGATTTAAAATTCACTGCTGTAGCTTATAATATAAACCATGTGAACCAAGTGATATAAATAAATAAGCAAACAAGCCAGATGATAAACAGATAACTGGTAGATTAAACAAGTCAAACCTTCTTTGTCTCACACCTAAATTCATTGCAAAATTGTGAAGTTTGCAGGCCCCTACCTCCACTATCAAGGCTCCTTAAGCTGAGATGATGGGGGGCTTAAAGCTCCTAGCAGTACTGCATTCAGAAAAAGATGCTCTAAGGCAGCAGTTCTCACAGCATGACCCAAGGACCATTGGATATCTGGGACACCCTTTCAGGGGGTCATGAGATAAAAATTTAATTTTATAATATTACTAAGACATCATTTGAGGGTTTTGCCCCACCATGTTAACATTTCTGTTGATAGCACAAAACAATAGTGACTGAAAGTGCTGGTACCTAAGTACATATCAAGATTGTGGCACCGAACTGTGCTAGTGGTCATTATATTCTTTACCAAAATGTACTTATTGAGAAAAAAAACCCAAACAGTGTCATTTAAGAATGCCCTAGATGAATCAGTAAAAATTATTAATTTTATTCTATCTGGGTGGTTAGGTACATGTCTTTTAAATATTCTGTAAGATGAAATGGTAAGTACACAAAGAACTCCTGTGTATTACACCTAAAACTCTGTAATATTGTAAATCAACTATACCTCAATAAAAAAAATTAAATTAAATAAAAGAGAGCAACTGTGTACTAAAGTAAAATAGTCTCCAGGAAGAGCATTTGTGTAGTTGATTTGCGAACTGGACTTTTTCCGGTAACCCCATTTTATTTGAAAAAACAACAAATGGGCAAGGTATGCTTATTCAGATTTGGATATCTGGCAGACGTTTTACTGAAAATAAACAAAATGAACCTTTAACTTCATGGAAAACAGCTGACAATACTGTTGCCAATAATAAAATGAAAGCTTTCAAGTGAAAATTAGGATTTTAGAAAACTGTATCCAACACTGTGAACTTAACAGTTTACCAATACTTAAAGACCTTTCTGATGAAATTGGTAGTAACATAAATAATTTTTTGATATTATATAATGAAACAGGTCAACATTTGAAATATCTGCATATCTCAGTGAAATGGCATTTTCCAAATGACCAATGCATTGTATGTTACAAAATCAAGCATGGGTAAAAGATTCATTCAAAATGCAAAATAGACCAATGGATTTTAATGTTACAAAATGTAAAACCCAGTCCTTTGAGTTCAGTTTTTTTGTCATTTGCAACTAAAGTCAGAATTGATATAGAGGAAAAGGAAAGAAGTTAAGTTTCAAGTTTGGCATCACATCAATGCAGAGATAAAGAATCAGCTTCAATATTTAGAACAAAGAACAAAAATTCAGCCAATGTAGAATATAGGAGGCAGATGACTGAAAATTCAAGCCTTCTTCACACCTCCTACTTAAGGATCTGTAGAAATATTGAGGATACTTAGACTTGGAATTGTCTGAGTATCCTCAATATTTATTTCAAATATTATCCTCAATATATATTTCAAATTTATTCAAAATACTGAGAGGAAGGCTGATTCAAACTGACATCAGGTAATGTAAGTTTCTAATAGAAAATTTTCTCCTATAGAAATTTGGTTTCAAGAATTTGTACCCAAATGCCCATCACTGGTGAATGGATAAGCAAAATGTGGTATATCCATACAGTGGAATGTTATTTGGCCATAAAAAGAAATGAAGTACTGATGCTTGCTACAAGGATGAACCTTGAAAACATTATGCTAAGCGAAAGAAGCCAGATCTAAAGGCCACGCGCTGTAAGATTCCATTTATATGAAGGGTTCAGAGCAGGCAAATCTATTAAGAGACATAAAGTAGATGAGTGATTGCTAAGGACTGGGGTAAAGGGAACTGGGGAGTTGCTGCTAACAAGTTTGGGTTTCTTTCGGGGGTGATGAAAATGTTCTGAAATTAGATAGTGGTAAAAGTTGTACAACTTTGTGATGATACGATACTGTAAATCACTCAATTATACATTTTTAAAGGGGAAATTTTATGGTATGTGAATTATATCTCAATAAAAAATTACATTAAAAAAGAAATTATAAACCTGGTGCATTAGTTTCCTGAGGCTGCTGCAACAGACAACCACAATCTTGTGGTTTAAAACATCAGAAATTTATTCTCTCACAATTCTAGGGGCCCGAAGTGTGAAATCAAGGTGTCCGTAGGGTTGTACTCCCTCGGGGAGTTCTGGGGGAGAATTCTTTCCTTGTCTCTTCCAGCTTTGATGGCTGCTGGCATTCCTTGGCCACATTACTCCAATCTCTGCCTATCTTCACATCACCTTCCCGTGTGTGTGTTTGTGTGTGTGTATGTGTGTGTGTGTGTGTGTGTGAGAGATATTCCTCTCTCTAATAAGGACCCTTGTGATGGCATTTAGGATCCACCTGGATAATCTCATCTTAAGATCCTTAACTTAACCATATCTGTAAAGACTCTTTTTTCCAAATCAGGAAATAGTCACAAGTTCCTGGGATTAGGAGGTGGACATATCATTGCAAGTCATTATCAACATACCACCTTAGTTTATATATAAATAACTGATGTAGTATGGTAGCCGTAGAGGTGTGCCACTTGGATCTGCCAATCAGCACAAGGAGTGAAATTAGCAGACAGCCTCCAGCTACAACATCTTCAGGATTTGCCATACTCTGCCTGGCAGCCCCAAGCCAATGACTGAGCATGGCATGTGTGCAAGGGGCTGGTCACCTCCCAACATGGGACCCCTCTACCAGCAGTCCTTATGCCAGAGCCTTCCATTGAGCTGAGTGAGATTTAGTCCTTCCTATTTAATTCATCTCTCTTCTCCCTCTTTTTACCTGCCTGTCCCTGTTGCCTCTCCCTTTATAATTCACAGAGTCACTCTCATGAATCTCTTTCATTGCCAACTTGGACTTGACATCTTCTTCCCGGAGAATCCAAACTCAGTCAGTTGATCCTGAGAGTGGTCCATCCATGACAGCAGATAGCAAAATGGACTTTCAGGACTAGGTTACACATTGCCCAGCTGCAAATGAGGACCCCCATGCCCCAGTGGCATGGATAGTCCCTGGCACAAAGTGACAGCTTATTCACTAAACTTTTACCAGTGCTGACACAGGACAGTGTTCTGATGGAGAAGACTTCTCTGGCCAGTGCAATAATTCAGGCGTTTGAGAGTGAACAATGCATACAAGGACAATGGAATTGGCTGGTTATTAAGGGATACAAAGGGGTAATGAGAAACCGAAGGCAGTTAACACTTAAAAACTAAGCGTATGAGTCAAAGGACATCTTTGACAGCTTATAAAGAGATGTTATCTCCTGCAGTTAGAGAACAGACACAGCTGTGGAGCAAATTCAGCACAGCCAAATTTCAAAGACTACTGAACACACAGCCAAGGCAAGTCTGTTGTGCTAAGACCAGGGCTCTGGCTAGAAAATACAGGACACTAAAATATGGGATAAGCATGGATTTCCCCAAAAGACTTTGGCTCTGTAGACTACCCTGAACCCTCAGAGACTGCAGAGGCTACCTACCCCTCCCTATGAAGACTTAGCATTTCCTGCATGAGGCTCTATTCTGAGTTAGTACTTCCCCTATGAGAAAGACACTGCAGAGACCTCTCCCCTGCAAGCCAACCAGCGCCCCACCTCAGAATCTGTCCCCATCTCCTCACTTGGCTGATCAATAACTGGGGTGAAATCCCAACCTACTACAACTGGACACATGTTGGAAATAATAAGGGAAGAAGAGATCATACCCTAAAGGACCTGCAAGGATTAGCTAGGATATACTAGTAGAAGCCAAAGGACTGGATTTTTGAGTGTGCTTGATTAACTCCTGTACAAGCAAGAGTTTACTGACTTAGGGACACTATATCAGAATACACGATTTAACACCCTGGCAAGGACCCAAAGGGATGAGAGAAACTCACTGGTAGGGTGGCTTTAAAAACCTGGAGAAAGCAATGACCCACGCTAAGTGAATTTGAAATGCATGAGTTGCCCTGGCAGGCAGTGGAAAAAATCATTTAAAGCCTCAGGGAATTGGACAGGTTGGGATGCATAGATATATGTGGGACCAGAAGATCGATCAGAGAATAATATTCCACAGGAAAACCTATAGGACACACCGTTCACAAAGGCCATTAGAAATGCTGTGGGGAGAGGGGCACCCATGTCACTAAGAAATTCAGTGTGGTCCTCCTCTGCAGATTAGGGCTGATCGTCGGAGAGGCAGTCACAGAGAGTGGCTCAGAAATAGCAATAGTGATAATGGCTCCCTGAAGTAGTAGAGACCAGGCACATAAACGTCCAGCAGAAGCCCCTTATAAGATGGAAAAGATATGCCTGGGATCAAGCTCATGCTAGACAAGAGAGCATGTGTAAGTTGCTTGGGGAAGTAGTTCAGACTCCTATTTGCCTTCCTTGGTTGCACCAATGTTCCTCCTTTAGCTTACACCTCATGGTCATATGGAGGGTCCCACATGAACAGCTGAACCAAGAGGAAAAAACCTGAGCTTGGTTCACAAATGGATTGGCTCTGAATGTGCGGGAAAGCTGAAAATAGATGGAGACTTCATTACAGTCCCATTCAGGGTTGACTTTGAAAGACAGTGGTGAGAGAAAATCTTTACAATGGCAGGAGCCTCACCTGGCACACCTGATCATTCACTTGTGCGGAAGGAGAAATGGTCCAAGGTGAAAATATATACAAAATCATGGACAGTAAAGAATGGCCTGATAGGCTGGTCAAGGGGTTAGGAGGAAAATTCTGAGTGACTGGAGAAAAGAGTTCTGGAGTAGAGGCAAGTGGATGGGCAGATGGGAATGGGTACAAAGTATAACAATTTTTATATCAAATGCTAACCTCCACCAGAAAGCATCCACCACAATGGAAGCAATAAACAATCGAGTAGATAAAATGGTTCAGCCAGTTGACATTAGCCAACCTTCATCATCAATCACTTGAGAACTGGAAAGATGGACATACAAATAGAGTAATCACCATGTCAGAGATGGAGGCTGCACATGGGCCCAACAGCATGGACATTTACTTACCGAGGTCCATAGAGGTACTGCTATCTCTGAATGTCTAACCCACCAACAACAGAGACCAATGTTGAACCCATGATTTGGCACTATTTCTTGAGGAAACCAACTAGCCACTTGGTGGCAAGTTGACTACTTTGGACCCCTTATGTCCTGGAAAAACCAGTGATTCATTCTCTCAAGAACACTTATTTCAAGTAAAGGGTATATCTTTTCTGCCTCCACCTTTCCTGCCAACATCCATGATCTGGGGGCTTAGAGTGACTAGTCTGCAACCATAAAATCACACACAGGGACTTCCCTGGTGGCACAGTGGTTAAGAATCCGCCTGCCAATGCAGAGGACACGGATTCAATCCCTGGTCCGGGAAGATCCCACATGCTGTGGGGCAACTAAGCCTGTGCGTCACAACTAATGAGCTTGTGCTCTAGAGCCCATGAGTCACAACTACTGAGCCCACGCACTGCAACCACTGAAGCCCATGCGCCTAGAGCCCATGCTCCGCAACAAGAGAAGCCACCACAATGAGAAGCACGCGCACCGCAACAAAGAGTAGCCCCCACTCGCCGCAACTAGAGAAAGCCCACGCAGCAACGAAGACCCAATGCAGCCAAAACTAAATATAATAAAAATAAATAAATTCCTTTAAAAAAAAATCACATACAGCATAGCATCCAACCTACCTCACAGCAAAGGAGGTACAGTAATGAGCTCATGACCATGGGATTCACTGGTCATATTACACACAATACCATCCGAAGAGCAACCAGTCTGAAAGAGCAGTGACATGGCTTGTTAAAGTGTAAGTTTAAAGGCAATACTCTATAATAAACCCTGATGAAGCTGTTCCTCCAAATGTGATTGGAGAAGAGGATTTGCACAGCTCAAGGTGAGGACTATGGTAACCATGGAGATGCACCTCTCAGATCTCCCTTTAAGAAGAACTCACTGGTCAGCAACCAGGAATGCAGTTAACTGACAGCCTCTAGCTGCAGCATCTTCAGGATCCACTAAGTGTTTGAGCTGAGCCCATAAGGCTCCTGGACAGCCCCCAGCCAATGACTGAGCCATTGCTACCCAATGTGGAACTCTTCTATGGGTCATCTTTACCTTGGAGCTTCATTTTGGACTGGCCAAGACTTTATCAGACTGTACCACAGTGGCTCTTCCCACCCAACCCTCTTTCTTTCTCCCGCTCCTTTCCTAGGTGTCAGACATACACTACATTTCCTAGGTGTCAGACATACACTACATTTGAAGACTTTCTCTGCCTACTCTTGCTCCCTCCCTCTTTATATTTCACAGGCATTTTTATTTGACAAGCATGTTTCACAACAAGTCTCTAGTTGCATTTCTAACTCTATCCCAGTGTTTCTTCCTGGAACACATGCAATAATTAAATTTGTCTTATCAATCAATAAAGCTAAATTAACTTACATTTCCTGCCTCACCACTACCCTACCAATGGGCCTCTACTTAACACCATGCAATTCAAGCACTTGTTAATGACTTCAATACGTATTGTTAACTACAGCACCTATAAAAAGTCCAGAGTCATTAATTTATTTATTCAAAAATTATGTATTGAGTACCTACTCCATGCTAGATACAGGCATTGGAAATACAGTATTAAACAAACCAGAAAAAAGTCCTTCTCTTCATGGAACTTACTTTCTATGGGGGCAGAGAAACAATACAAAAGACAGACTACCAGAAGTATGCCTATCTGTATTATATTGCTTTTTTTCCTCAATGGAATTTCCTTTCACAATATGACAGCACAAAAATTAGCCTCAGCTTTTTATTATGGACCAATTTAAGAAAGATTCATATGTTAAATCTCTGCTGCACTTTTTTGTTAGAGCAACTATTTATAAAACCAGTTTAGTCTACATTAGAAAAAGCACTTATTAAAAATGCACATAGGCTGTGTTGCAACAATTTTATTTCTAGGAATTTATCCCAAGAAAATAATCATGAATATTCAAAAAGCTTTATCCACAGGAATAGTAGTTGCAGAGTTTTTATACTTGCAAAACATAAACTGAAAACCATCTAGTATATGACAATCTAGAATTATTTAAATAAACATTTGGCCATCCATGCAACGGGATACTGCACGGCCATTAAAAAGTATGTTATTCAAAAATATGGCAAGGAAAGATGATCACAATGTATTTAATGGAGGGAAAACTAGTCACAAAACAATATTCCATACGCTCTTTACAGGATCATCCCATTAAAATGAATCTGGAAGAATATAAACCAAAATACCAAAACTGTGTTATTTCTGGATGATGAGATTATGGATAATTTTAATTTTCTCAGTTTGCTTGTCCATAGCTTCAAACTTTTCTGCAACAAACAGGGAAATTTATTTTATCTGCTACCTTAAATTTCTTAAAGTTGTGCTTTCATTTTTGTTTTTGGTAAAGAAAAGTCACTCAACATCTCTGACATGAACATTAATAAGTAAATTCGTCAAGTGACTTCCAGATAGCTAGTTGATATTCTAGAGATAAATATTTTGATGGCCACAGCTCTTTCCCTCATAGCATTCTGGCTGGAAGGGGTGAAAGTGTCCTGTGCCCCCTAGTAACTAGCCTAAAGGAAAACTACTACCCAAACACCAGTGTCCCGAAGTCTCTGATAAGGATGCAGAACAAGCACTCAGATAGCTGCTGAGGAATACAATGCTCCTTCAACATTTATTGACCATTGATTGATTATAATACGTTTAACCTCTCTATGTCACAATTTTCTCCCATATAAGAGGTCTTTCCCTCTCCCTTACCTCTCCTAGTTAAGAAAAAACACACATGCGAACACATACACATGCACGCACAAACATACTCACAGGATCCTGCAATAGCAAGTCATTAGAAAGGACTTTGTAATGAAATTCAAGGAAGGAAGAAAAAAACCCTCTTCTGCATAATAACAAGTCAAAAACTGCATGGCAATTGACAAGAGATTAACTCTTCCAGAATCCCAATGTTTGAATTTTAATATATAATTTACATATATTTTTATATATGTATAATTTTTTCCAAGGCCAATCATAAAGAAAAAAAAAGCATGTTGCCACTCCAAGTGCACACCCCTCAGTGAATTTTCCCCTCTCCATCCTCAGGATCTTCTACTCAACTTTCAA